>NC_089508.1:194366432-194666432 GCF_036850995.1 Saccopteryx leptura | reverse complement strand
GACAACCTCACTGAAAGGGGGCGAGAGAGCGGAACAGGCAGCTAGCTCATCAAAGCAGATAAGCAAACTGATCATAAGCCCATAAGAAGATGTTCAATATCAGCCCTCCCGGGGGGAAATGCAAGTAAAACCACAGAGATATAACGTGCCCTCCCCCCCACCAGGGTGGCAATCATCAGCAAGGCGGTTGAGAGTGTCGGTGAGGATGTGAGGACAACTGCAGTTCCTTTGTTTGTTTGTTTATTTCTTACAGAGACAGACAGAGAGTCAGAGAGAGGGATAGACAGGGACAGACAGACAGGAACAAAGAGATGAGAAGCATCCATCATCGGTTTTTCGTCGTGCGTTGCGGCTCCTTGTGTGGGACGTTTCGAAATGGGGTCCTGTCCACCCTCCAGCTCCGTCCTCCTTCCAAACTGTCTGGTCAGTTCTGGGCCCTGTCCTTCCTGTGGATCCGTGTGGCCATCTTAGGTCTTTTTTTTTTTTCTTTTTTAATTTTGGCCTGAGCACTTTTATTTTAGTATGTTTTTAAATCTAGAGATGTTCTCATGTCGCTTCCATGTTTGAATGGTCATTCTGCTGGCCTCTGGGCTGGCCTCTTGGATTGAGCACTTCGAGCTGTCTTACCACCATCTTCCGCTGACCTCTCTCGTTTCTGATACGTGGTCAGCCATGGACCGGTCCTGCTGTTGACCCTGGACACGCGAGAGCTGTTCTCCTCTTGCCGCTTTCACCATTTTCTGTGTTTGATTATAACCGTGTGGTGGCCGCGGGCCGACAGGCGCAAGCAATGGACCCATCCTTGCAGCTGCCTACGTGACCCAGCAGATGACGCCCAAACGGCCCGTCCCTGGCTGGTTCGAGCAGCGAGAAGGGACCGGCCAGAAGATCCTCGGGTCCTTCGGCCTCTGAGGGGATAAGGGCCGAGCCCACGACCCCCGGCACCCCGGGACCAGGCCGCACAGGGGAAGGACAAGCCTCCCAAGAGAAGTTGGCGTGTGCTTGGACCAGGGCCAGGGGAAGCATCCCTTCCCGCTGGATGGGGAGGCGTTGAGGAAGGTGACACTTTGTCGGGGACATGCATGCCCCGGGATAGAGCTGAGAGAGGGCAGTGAGGCTGATTTGCCAAGGGGAGCAAAGGTTTGGGGGCTCAAGGGTGTCAGCAGCATGTGCCCCTGTCTGCTGCTGGGACCAGGGACGCAGAGGCAGGAGGGAGCTGTGGGGAACACAGATGCTGATGTGGGTGAGTCCACTGTCCACGGCACAGTAACGCCGTTTTGCGGATGCTCCTTTGCAAAGCTTGGGCATCCCCACCGGGGTCTGGCTGCCGCCGGCCCCGACCCCCGAGGCGCGCCCTGTCTCTGCAGTGCGCCGCTCCAGGCCTCGGCTTCCCCGTCTGCCAGAGCCAGGGCCCGCTCACCTTCCCAGGGCCGCGGGGAGGCTGGCTGGAGCGTGGGAACGCGCTCGGCCCCAGGTCCGCAGCCAAGGCCGCCGTGCCAGCCCGGGCTCCTGGGCGCGCGCCACGCTCTGGTGCCCAAACAATGCCCGCCTCTGAGCAGAGCCGTGGGTGGGCCGTCACCATGGCGAGGGACCCCGCATGGCAGCCGAGCCAGCGGCTCGTCCGTCTGGGGTCTGCCGGGCCTGCGACCCCGGTTACAGCTTTGTCCCTCGGGCTGGACCTGGGCCCGGGCTAGCGGGCTGTGAATGGCCGGCTGGCGGGGAGGGCAGGAGTGGGGGTCTGGGCTGGAGGGAGGGTTGGGGTTGAGGTGAGGGTGAGAGTTGTTTCCAGGGTCCTGAAACCACAGCCGGGTTGGGGTCGGAACACGTCCTGGGCGGGCGCCGTGCCTGCTGGCTGTGACATCCTCCACCCCTCCCTGCCCCCACCCCCTGAGCTCCCCTCCGTGAGACAGGGGCCTGGTGCTCCCTGACAGAGGCTTCCCCGTCTCCGGGACGTTCCAGGCAGCAGGCCAGAGTACGCGGGGTCCCCTCCAGGTGTCCCCCCCGTCTCTCTCACAGCCTGGATGCCACACGGCCACTGGCTCTGCCCACTTCCACTCCCTTTCTGCCCAGGGCCCTTCTCAGCCCGGCAGGGGCAGGGAGTGGGCATAGACATCCTCCTCCAGGACCCTGAGTGACCAACCAACCCCTCTCCAGCCGTGGGGGTCAGAGTCCCTCCCAAATTATATTTACAAAACCCATGTTTACAGTTCAGACCTCTTTTAAAAAAAGCAGTAGAAGCCCTGGCCGGTTGGCTCAGTGGTAGAGCGTCGGCCTGGCATGCAGAAGTCCCGGGTTCGATTCCCGGCCAGGGCACACAGGAGAGGTGCCCATCTGCTTCTCCAGCCCTCCCCCTCTCCTTCCTCTCTGTCTCTCTCTTCCCCTCCCGCAGCCGAGGCTCCATTGGAGCAAAGATGGCCCGGGCGCTGGGGATGGCTCCTTGGCCTCTGCCCCAGGAGCTAGAGTGGCTCTGGTCGCGACAGAGCGACGCCCCGGAGGGGCAGAGCATCGCCCCCTGGTGGGCGTGCCGGGTGGATCCTGGTCAGGCGCATGCGGGAGTCTGTCTGACTGTCTCTCCCCGTTTCTAGCTTCAGAAAAATACAAAAAACAAAACAAAACAAAAAAAAAACCAGTAGAGAGAAAATCAACAAAACCCCCAGCCACTCAAATGTCTGGGCAAGTCGGGTCCGACTCCCTGGGCCCAAACCCCACGGACATGCTGTGTGACCTCGGGCAGATGTCTCCCTCTCTGTGTCTGAGACGCCTCTGGTATAAACATCAACGATGGGGCCATCCTCACAGGACCCTGGTGAGGATAAGCGGGGTCATCTCTAAGTGTTTATTGAAGGGCATGTGCTCCGCTGAGCCCCGAGGGTCTGGGCCCACGTCCGGCCTTCACTGTTCTCACGTCGCTCATGAGTTACCCCGGCCCCAGGAGTCCTCACTAAAACCCCAAGCGAAGAGGGGGAGACAGCAGAGAGGAGAGTGGGCGTGGGGGGACCCAGATTCTAGACACAGCTGTCGGAGGTGCTACCACCGCCTCCCCAGGAGAGAAAGGGACCCTGTCCCAGTGGAGGGGCCTCCAGGGAGGTGGGGGAGGGGAGTGTCTCTCTCCTGTCCTGCTGTACCCCCCCACCCCCCCACCCCCACCCTCACCCTCCCCTCACGTGGAGCCTCATCAGCCTGCACCCAGGTGCCCTGGGCGGCTCTGCCCTTCTGGGGGAGGGCTCATGGAAGTCTGGGAAGGGACTTTCCTCCTATCTGTTGTCCCCGCGGATGGGGACCTAAAGCGTAGCTGGGGGACAGAAGCACCGTGAGGCCAGCCGGACCCCCTCCCGCCCCCACCTGTGACACAGAGGCTCCAGCCCTGATGAAAACCAAGGACACAGCCCAGAGCAGAGGCCTGGTCAGCCCCTGCAGAGGACCCTGCCAGCCAGGGGCCTCCATCGCCTGGACAAACCGGGCCCGCAGGAAGGCCCTGAGGCCGGGCGTCACCCCCACCTCCCAGAGGAGAACTGCAGGCCCGGAGGACCCAGATCTGGGGGGCTCAATGCCGACTTGAGGGGCCTCCACCCCACCCCACCGGGGGGGGGCATTGTGCTGGGTTCCCAAAGGCAACACCATGTGCACGCAGCTGCTGGTGGGGGCCCGGGCTGCCCTGCAGAGAAGGGGTGCAGGCTGGGGGCCCAGAGCCTCTCTGTCTGACTCTGAGCCCCAGTATCGGGGTCCTGGGGTTGGGGAGGGGAACAGAGAAGGGAGGCCTTCGGGTCTCATCCCAGAGGGGCGCCCCAAGGGAAGAGGACCCCACCTCCACCTGCAGAGAGGGCACGACCCTCTGGCAAGTACCCCCAGGTGAGAAGAAGCCTCCCAGGTGCCCTCCTGCCATGCAGCTGGCCCGCCGCCCTTTGACCCTTCCCCAGACCCCCTCCTCCTTGTCCCAGGTGCTGGGTGCAGGCCACGAACCACCCCCCAGAGCCCTCATTCCAGGGGGTCCCTCCTGCCTGGGGCTGCTTCCCAGCCCTGCCCACAGGTCCCTGTGGCCCCCAGTGCCCCGTGCCCCTGTGCCCGGCGTGTCCCATCTCCTCTGTCCCGGGGTCTCCGAGGCCACAGGTGATGGCGCTCAGGGGTCACAGGGCCCCAGGATGGAGCAGAGGGCTGCTTGGTGCTGAAAAGACAGCTCCCGGCCTGCTGGCAGGGGCTGCTCACCGAGAATGGCTGGATTTCAGCAGTTTTTCATCAAGGAGAGGTTGGGGTGGCGGATTAACACGCGGATTTAAGCAAGGCAGCCCCAGTCCCCCCTCCCCTGCGGCCCCCGGGTCCGAGCTGCCTGCTCAAGAGGCGAGCTCTGCGGGCAGGTTTTCCGGATCCTTCCAGGGTCGGCCAAACATCTGCTCACTTATTTTCTCGCTCCTCCGCTGGGCTGCCACCCCCACAGCGGCCAGAGCCTCCTGCGGGACCTCTCTGCCCACAGACACCAGCCGGACCTCGTGAGAGCCGGCACCCCACTACTGGGAACCGCTGGTCACTTTCCCGCTCGCCGGAGCCGCCCTGGGGGGTCCGGGTGGTGGTGGGTGCGCCACTCAAAGCCCACCTTGTTCTCTAAGCAGGAGGAACTTCCCTGGGGGTGTCTCAGTAGCCCTGGTGGTCCCCAGCCCTCCTGGGGTCATGCTCAGGGTCAGCCGCCCCTGGCAACCCCTGTCCTCATGGTGGCCTCGTGGCCGGTCCTCAACTCGAAGGAGGAATCGGTGAGCCAAGGACGGGGATCCTGGCCAGCTGGTGGGGTTGGGGGGCACCAGGCCAGGCTGGAGGTGACCCCAGGGCCTGGCAGCTCTGGCCTGACCCCTGCTGCCTTGGTGGGGGGGAGGGCAGGGGCTCACATGGACCGTGCCCTCCCTGCACTTGGTGCTATACACTGCTCACAGCCACCCCACTTTACAGAATTGGAAACCGAGGCTCAGGAAAGTTGTGTGCTGCTCAAGTCCACGTGGCATTTATTCATCCCGTTGATCCGCCCAGTGCCCGCTGCTCGGTTCTGCAGGAAAGAAGGCAGGTCGGGCCTGGCGTGCCCGGGTCTCCCTGCCCCACTCAGCCTCTGGCCTCTGCCCAGGCTGCCGTTCTGTGGGAACAAGGATGCCGCCCTGTTCTGGTGCTGGCCCTGGGTCTCTGGGACCTGGTTAAGGAAAACCCACGTCTGGAATGCCCTCTGCTGGGCAGCCTGTCCTCACAGAGAGTGAATCCCCTGAGAGGGCCTGGAAAATGGGGCACCAGGAAGGCACCCCCCCCACCCTGAGGTACCCACAATCTCTGTCCTGATGGGACAAAACAAGGCAAAAGTTGGTTTTGGAACCGAAGTATCCGGCTGGTCACCCCTAGGCCAGCTTGTTTACAGGTTGATGCCTTATTTAGGTCTCAGAGCAGTGGCCAGTATTTCAAGACAGAGGCGTCAGAAGGCAACTCGGAAACCCTCTTTCCTAGTGCATAGCTGAGCATGATGGGCTATGTGCCTTCCTGTTAGCCACAGACCCCACCCATCCCTATTGCCCTACAGCTGCCGCCTGCCTCATTTGGTCATGAGGCCCTGTCATAAGCATTTTTTTCTTTTTTTTTTTCTGTATTTTTCTGAAGCCGGAAACGGGGAGAGACAGTCAGACAGACTCCCGCATGCGCCCGACTGGGATCCACCCGGCACGCCCACCAGGGGGCAACGCTCCGCCCACCAGGGGGTGATGCTCTGCCCCTCTGGGGCGTCGCTCTGTTGCGACCAGAGCCACTCCAGCACCTGGGGCAGAGGCCGAGGAGCCATCCCCAGTGCCCGGGCCATCTTTGCTCCAGTGGAGCCTCAGCTGCGGGAGGGGAAGAGAGAGACAGAGAGGAAGGAGAGGGGGAGGGGCGGAGAAGCAGATGGGCGCTTTTCCTGTGTGCCCTGGCCGGGAATCGAACCCGGGACTTCTGCACGCCAGGCCGACGCTCTACCACTGAGCCAACTGGCCAGGGCCTGTCATAAGCATTTGAGCTCTCTCCTCAACCATCCAGAGGGCCTGGCACCTTTGGCCGGTTGGTAGTATTGGGAGCCTGTAGACCTGAGCCCCCAAGGGCCACAGCCTCCTTGTCAAGCTGTGTCCCCCATAAAGACCCAGTCCAGGGGGTCTGCCCTACCCTCACACCAGACAGAGAGCTAAGAGAAGCCTTCATGGTCCCGTGGCTCCTGCTGGGAGGGGCACCTCTAGCTCGTTCAAGACTCTAAGTGACTTCCCCCAAAGCCAGTCGTTCATGTATTCACTCAGCAAACGTTTCCAGAGCTCTGTGTGCTGAGAGGCAGCCAGGGCTGGGGCTGGGGGGAGACCTGGTCCCCGACACCCGGAAGAGGTCAGGGAGGCTTCCTAGAGGTGCCCACTGAGCACAGGAACCGGCTGGCAGTTCTGGCCACAGGGCCACACGGCACTGGGCGGGGGTGCAGTGACAGACAGGCCGGACGGGCACCCAGACTGTGTGCTGAGGGCAGTGGGCATCACGGAAGGGGGTGCACTCTGAGATCACAGCTCCCTGTACCCCATTTTGTGGGTGGGGAGACGGGGGCCCAAGGATGCTGGGCCTGGGGCCCCTGTGGTCTGATTTGCAACCACGGCAGCTTGTAACCTGAAGTAGACAGAAGAGCTGAGCCCAGGGCCAGCAGTGGAGGGCTTGGGGGGGGGGGTGCGTGTGTGTGAGCATGACGTCTGTCACACCTGGAGCTTTGGGCTCCTCCCTCACTGGCTGAGCAACCCCAGGCAAGTCACTTAACCTCTCTGAGCCCAGTCCACATCTGTAGGATGAGCGTTGCTCCCCACATCTTGCCAAGTTCTCGAGGGGTGGAGCGGGTCTGGCCCTTGCACAGAGCCCAGCAAATTCAGGGACAGACCATGTCTCCCCAGGCTCAGACCCTCACCTCCCACCCCCCACCAGAGAAGAGAGCCTAGCATCTTCTAGGCTGGATCCAGTGCTTCTCCAGGAGGGGCCTTTTGTCTGCAGGGAAACTGAGGCCCACAGAGCATGAGCAGCCAGCTTGGGCCACAAAGCAGGGAGGAGCCTGGCTCTCTGAGCAGGGGCGCCCCCACCCCCGGAGCAGGACCAGCCTGGCCTGATCGCAGACCCAGGCAGGGACGTCCCTCTGTGTAGGTCACCCCTCCCCGCCACCCCAGTCCTCCCCAGGGTCCGGGGCCCGCTCCACTCCCTGTCTGCCTGCAACCCCGGCCCCTCCCCTTGACACGAAAGGCCAGACCACCGAAGGAGGGGGTGGGAGAGGGGGAAGAGGGGCTCTCGGGCCAGTTGGGCTGAGGACAAGGCGGCGTGAGCGGAGACAGGAAGGAAACTGCGCTGCTGGAGGCTGGGGCCACCATTGTGTCACCTGGGGGCGGGGGCGCCATCGTCTCCCCTCTGCTCTGCTCCGCTGCCCAGATGGCTCCTGGGGGGGGAGCTCCAGGGGCTCTCCCCTCTCTGGGCCCCGCCCTGCTGCTGACTTCTTCCCCCCCACCCGGCCTCAGTTTCCCCATCTACCCATCCTTAGAGGGCCAGAACCCTGTGCTGAGACGCAGCTCCAAAGTCCAGTCCTAACCGCGCCTCCCGCCTGTCTGAGCCACCACTGACCTACTGCCTTTCTTTAAATCACTCATCTTAAAGGCTCAACACCTGTTCGGCCTCGCCCTAAGCTGTGACACCACCAGGTTAATTAGAATAGATGATAGATAGATAAACAGATAGATATAATGGATGATGGGTAGGTGATATGTATATATCATAAATGGCAGATAAATGGCAGACGAGCTGTGGTCCGCATCCAGGGCTTGAAGACCCCCCCCCCAGCTGTGCTCGCTGTCCCCAGACACGGCCCCCAGGGCTTCCTCCCTCCCCACCGCCCCCTCCTGCCCCCCACACAGGAAGGGACAGGGAAGGGAGCACGTCTCACTTCCAGGTGGGAAGAGGAGAAACAGGAAGGAGCCCTCCCCTCCGCCCACAGGAAGCAGGCGTGGAGGAGGAAGCTTGGGGACCTCCCAGCAGACGGTCTGAGGGAGTGTGAGCCCAGTGGTCCCGGGGAAGACCCGCTGGGACCTTCTGGCCCGTGGCCCTCGTCAACCCGCCTGCCCACCCCCCTCTCGGGGCAGCCAGGCTCCTGCACTCTGCTCAGACTTTATTCCAGGTGGGGATGCAGACAGTGGCAGGGCACCCCAGAGCCACACACCCCTCCCACAGCTGCCCCAGGGCGCGCGCCACTGGGCGTTGGGCGGCTGATGGCCTAGGCTCTCGCTCCTGGGACTCCGGGCTCAGCTCAGTAGCCCCCATCCCTGCAAGCAACCAGGACGTGGCTCAGCTCAGTGCCGGCCCCACCCCGGCACAGAGCGGACAGGACGTGGACAGACTCGCGGAGGGGGCAGGGGGTGGACCGAGCCGACGGCCCCCTCCCCGGGCTGCTGGGGTCCCAGGATAAGGGGTGGAACAAGCCGACGGCCCCTTCCCGGGCTGCTGGGGTCCCAGGATAAGGGGTGGAACAAGCCGACGGCCCCTTCCCGGGCTGCTGGGGTCCCAGGATAAGGGGTGGAACAAGCCGACGGCCCCTTCCCGGGCTGCTGGGGTCCCAGGATAAGGGGTGGAACAAGCCGACGGCCCCTTCCCGGGCTGCTGGGGTCCCAGGATAAGGGGTGGGGCAGGAACATTACCCCCAGGTCAGGCCCCTCCTGACCAGCTCCACCTGGGCCAGGCGGTGGTCACTGAGCACCTGCACCCGCGTGATGGCGGCCAGCGGCCTGAGGCGGTGGGCAAACTGCAGCACCTTGTGCTCCTGGACGTGGACGTGGAAGTGCTGGGCATCTGAGCTGACCTCCATCTGGGGGGCGGGCAGCCAGTGACCCCACAGCCCGCCGGGGTCCTCATCCCGGCCTCACTCCACATGCCCCTCCGGGTCCCATCAGCGCAGGCAGGTGGGCCCAAGGGTCCCCTCGCCCCCTGGCACCCTCATCCCACAGGTGCAGCCCCTCCTCTCTGCTTGGAGGGGTGCTGGCAGCCAGGGGCTGGCGGACACCCCCTTGTACCCAGCGGTCCCGAGACTTCTGTGCTGGCTTGTTCACCTGTAAACACCCCCCACGGGCCCCTGGCGGGGACAGCAATGCAGCCTGGACCCAGGGACACAGGGTCCCAGTGGCTCACAGTGTCCACGCAGATGGCCCGGATGCTTCCGTGGGTGCCCACACCTGGCCTCCCTGCCCTCCCACGGCCTCCCTGCCCCCCCACGGCCTCCCTGCCCCCCGTCACCTCAAAGGGCTCCCCCAGCACCAGAGGGAAGACACTGGACACCTCCTCCTGGCCCCAGCAGCCGCCCTGGAAGGCGTTGCCCACCATGGTGGCACTGGCGAATCGGGGCTTGATGTGGAAGGCGATGTCTCCCGCCTCGGACAGGAAGTTGATCTCAAACCTGGGGCGGGGAGGACATCGTGGGGTTGTGAGAGCAGCAGACGGCTGGGTAGTCGCCCCACTCAAAGCCAAGGAGGGCCCCCTGGGGAGGAGGGTGTCCCTTACTTGTCCTCTCCGGAGTCAGAGTGTCCCTGGACCAGCAGGCTCCAGCCCGGGGCCAGGCCCTCTGCACAGAAGGCTTCAAACTGCAGGCAAAGGGGTGGGGTGGGGTGGGGTGAGGGGTGAGGGGTGAGGGGTGGGGGGTGGGGTGAGGGGTGAGGGGTGAGGGGTGGGGTGAGGGGTGAGGGGTGAGGAGTGAGGGGTGAGGGGTGAGGGGTGAGGGGTGAGGGTTGAGGGGTGAGGGGTGAGGGGGTGAGGGGGTGTGGGTGAGGGGTGAGGGGTGAGGGGTGGGGTGAGGGGTGGCGTGGGGGACCTGGAGTCTGTGGAGGTCCCTCCAGCCGGCCCACCCCAGCTGTGCTGGCCACCCAGCCAGGCCCTGGGAGCTGTGTTCCCTTCCCGATGAGAGCAGGGGTCTCGGGCGCCCCCCCCAGCCCTGCTCCCTTTCCCCCGCACCAGGCCTCACTGACCTGCACTGCCATGCCTGCGGCCTCTGCTGGTGGGCAGAGCGGGCCCGGGGATATAGGCTGGGGCTGGGGGCTGGGCGGGGGCAATACAGGAGTCCCGCCCCACAGCAGACAGGCACTCCGCCCCTCCCTGCCCCCACCCTTCCCTCGTCCAGGGGTTTCACTCACGCACCAGGGACAGGGTTGCCCCCACTCCCCGCCCCCCCAGCATTTTCTCAGGGCCCCGTCTGGCTCTCAAACTTCACTCCTTAACATCCTTCAGACTCCCAGAAAAACAGCCTCTCCCCCATGCTTGTAGGAAGGTCGGCGGAGGCAGCCTCTTCCTCCAGGGTCTCGTTGGCTCCCAAGGACCCAAGTGAGGTGGGGCAGGGGAGATGGGCTTACCACCCCAGCCCTGGCCTCCTGGGGGCAACTCTGACCACCTGGGGCCTCGAGCTGGACTCCCCCACCCCACCCCACTTCACCCTGCCCCAGCCCCCCGCACTGCCCCGCACTGCCCCGCCCCGCCCCGCCCCAGCCTCCCGCACTGCCCTGCTCCATCCGGCTGGCTTAGCGGCCCCCGTGGACACAAAGTTGGGATTAGGCTGGACGCTGTGGTCAGCGCATTCCTGGGCGGGCAGAAGGCAGTCAGGAGGGCCTGTCCCACCCCCACGCCCCTCCCGGTGGCTGAACTGGGGAGGGGGCCGGGCTGGGGCCCTTTCGGAGCATGTAGGGGAGACGGGCAGGGTCTCCCTAAGCTTTCAGGCAGCTACGGGCTCCCCGGGTTACACTGTCGGGAGAATTGGCCCGAAGAGGAGCCAGGCTGGGCACACGGAGCCCCAGGGCAGGCTGCTGGGTGAGGGTGCACGGGAGTGTGCAAGGGCGAGTGTGGTGAGCGTGAGGGTGAGCAGTGGGGTGCGCAGGTGAACCCCATATAAATGCTCGGAGTGTGAACCTGTGTGTCCTTAACACAAGCCAGTGTGAGCATGTGTCCAGGTGTGGGTGTGGGTGCGTGTTTGTCTCGGGAGCCCCTGCTCTCGAGGGGGGGGTGCACTTATGCAGCTCCCGGGGGGCTCAGCCCCTGCACCCCGAGGGCACCCCTCAGCACCAGCCCCCGGCTCCAGAAGTGGTGACCCTGGCACCCGCCTGGCCTCGTCCCACGTGCTGTGGAGGTGAGTGCCCCAGCAGTTTTTGGTGGGGAGGGTGGGTGATGCTAAGGCCGGGAGGGGGCATGAAGATGGTTGTGACTGCCCGCCTGTGGTGGGGGCAGCGCAGGGGCCACCCCTCGGTGCCGAGCTCTCTGCCACGCGCACGGGCAGGGCTGATGGGGCCGGCAGGGGGCAGCCCTGGGCAGCAGAGAGGCAGCAGGGCCAGCTTCCCGCCCGCCCGCCCGCCCGCCCGCTGTGGGGGCCGTCTCAGCCAGCCAGCTTTCCCTAAACATCCGTGTCCCGGCCCAGCCTGGCTGCCCTCGGGCCACAGGCTGCAGACCCCTGGCACCTGCCTGCCCCCCCCCCGACCTGAGGAGCACCAGGGTAGGGGGTGCTGCTACTGCAGCCCAGCAGGAAGGTGAGCCCAGTCCTGCCTCTCTTACCTCCCTGTCCTGTCTCTAGTTCACGGGGTGCAGGAACGGGGCGGGGGGGGGGCTGGCAGCTGCTGGGTGGGGACGTGGAGCTTAAACTCTGAATACTACGCTGGGCAGTGCTCAGGGCCCAGCGCCGGGCGTAGCGTGGTGCCGTCAGGGGCCTGAGCAGGCTGCCGAACGGCAGGGCGACCTTGAGCGAGCAGCCTCGCGGCCTCAGTCTTCCGAGCTGCACCTTGGCTCAGTAGTCCTGCACGCCCATTGCCTCCTCTGCTCCTGGACCCGTCCCCGGGGTTGGGGATGGGGGCTCATGGCCACCATCTGGGCTGTTGTCTCCTCACTCTGGGGCTCGGCAGGGGTGACACTGGAGGGTCCTGGGGAGTCCGCTGCTAAAAGCCCCAGCTGGGTGTGTGTGTGGGGGGAACTGGGGGGTGGAGCTTAGCCCCCAAGGTCACTGGATGGACAGGTGGCCCACGTGCTGCTGCCCAGGGAGGCCCCTGGCCTGGGCTGAGGAGATCCGAGCACCCACTGCTCTGGGGAGGTCCCTGGCCTGGGCTGAGGAGGTCCGAGCACCCACTGCTCTGGGGAGGCCCCTGCCTCTCTGAGACGCAGCCTCTCAGTCTGTGCAGTGGGGGCTTGCGTGGCTGGTAACCCAGGGGCCCCCAGAGGGGCAGGGGGAAGGGGAGGAGGACCCTGGCCAGGGGCCCTCAGAGGGGCAGGGGGAAGGGGAGGAGGACCCTGGCCAGGGGACCGCAGAGGGCCCCGCTTGGGAGGAGGCCAGCCCCCGGCCTCCAGCTGTGCGGGACTCCTGTACCTGACCTGAGTGCTACACCTGGCCGGCCTGAGGGCTCGTCCCGCCCGGCTGTGGCTTTGGAACCTTGCCCACACCGGGCGGGAGCTGGGAGCCGAGAGTGGCCGAGGTTCTCAGTGACTGGGCCACCAGGGGGGACGGAGGGAAGGACACGGAGGCCCCACGCCGGCCCGGCCCTGCAGGCACACCCCGGTGTCATGGAGTCCGGGGGGGGGGCCGAGCGGGGCCCCTGGGGGCCTCACGGGGGTTGTGTGTGCAGTGGGCAGTGGACAGTGGGCAGTGGGCAGTGCTGGCCAGCCGGAGCTGGTGTGTGGGGCTCTGGGAGCAAACAGGCCCCCGTCCAGGTGCTGCCGCCCGCCCCCTCCCGGATGTGCGGTTCTGCCCGGGGCTGTTGACTTTGGGAGGCTCCAGAGGAGGCAGCAGGGTGTCCACCCGGCTCCAGCGAGGATCCTCGCCAGGATGACCCTCTGGGTTCCACAGCCCACCCTGGGGCCTCCATCGCCAGGGGGCGCCCACCCGCCGGGGGAGGGGGGCTGGTGCTCAGTCGATGACCCGCCCCGGCCGTGGTGCTAACCATCGTCAGCTGGTGCTCACCCGCCTGCCGGGGGAGGGGGGCTGGTGCTCAGTCGATGACCCGCCCCGGCCGTGGTGCTAACCATCGTCAGCTGGTGCTCACCCGCCTGCCGGGGGAGGGGGGCTGGTGCTCAGTCGATGACCCGCCCCGGCCGTGGTGCTAACCATCGTCAGCTGGTGCTCACCTGCCTGCCGGGGGAGGGGGGCTGGTGCTCAGTCGATGACCCACCCCCCCGCCGTGGTGCTAACCATCGTCAGCTGGTGCTCACCCGCCTGCCGGGCGCTCAGACAGGCTCTTTCCGGCCATTCTCATACGCACCACATCGGAGGAGGACTCGAGACTGTTCACCCCGTGTTACAGAGAAGGATGGAAGGACTCAGAGAGGTTCAAGGGGTTCTCTAGGGTCACACAGCTCGGGAGTGGCAGAGCCAGGACTTAAACCCAGCAGTTTGCCCCATCTCTCAACGTGGAGCCCCTCACTAGGCCCAGATGGGGGGATGGTCAGGGTCGGCTTCCTGGAGGAGGAGGCACCTGGAACGGGTCTGGAAGAATAGCCAGGGAAAGGTGCTGCAGGGACCGGGGCAGCCAGGGCAGAGTGGCTGGGCCCAGCACGGAGAGGCCAGGCTTAGGCAGGGCCCCAGACGTCGTGGTCAGACGGGGTCTGACTGTGTCTGACACACCTCCCTGGCCCCAGAGGTGTCAGGCACAAGTCCTGGGGACAATCTGAGGAGGCCTCATCTCTTGGAGGGGGCGGGGGGGGGGGCAGCACAGCTTTCATGGTCTTCCTGGAGTCAGACATTGCGCCGATCTGATGATGAGGACCCCAAGGCCCAGGCAGAAGCAATCTCCCCCAGAGCCTCACGATGAGGGATGGCGGTGTCAGGACATGAGTGCAGCGTCTGGGCTCCCAGTCCAATGGAGGGATCCAGCGCCCACCCCCCTTCCCTCATGTCTCCAACCTCCACCCCAAGCTGAGCACCCAGCTCGGCCCAAGAGTAGGTGGTGCTGAGCCGGCTGCTCTCACTGGGCAGGACAGAGTCAGGCCCGGGACCCAGCTTCGGGCTGGCTGGGCGCTTGGTGGCCTTGGCATGGAGTGGCTCCCTCTTCCCTCCCCCCGCCCCCACTGCTACACCCGTGTCTTCTGGGTCAGGCCAACCCGGGAGGGCAGTTTGAAAGCACTGGACCACAATTACACAGGAGGGGAAACTGAGGCCCAGGAGGCGAGGGCCTTGCTGGGAGACAGCGTGGTCAGCGGCAGGGGGCACTGAGCTCTGGCCTCTGCTGCGCTTCCGAGGCCCCTTGGAGGATCTTGGCTGGGCGGCCTGGGGGCTCAGGACCCCCCCCCCCCCCGCGCGGGACGCTGTGGCCCCATGCTGTTTCACACCCCGTCTTATAGATGCCGTAGCTGAGGCTGCTCACAGCCACTCAGGGCTGGTGTTCTCAACCACGGCCCTGGACTGGGGTGGGGGGCACAGCCACGCCTCCCGGGTCCCGCCCATTCTTTCCCATCCCCCAGCTCCGTCCCCTGGTCAGCGTCAGGTCACGAGGCCCCCCCTTCAGGTCTGGGTGAGGGCATCCAGCCCCTTGTGCCGAGGGAGAGACCGAGCCCCTCCATGCCCGTGCCGTGCGCACGGTTCTCTGGGGAGCCGTTGCTGTCAACAACCCTGGCAGGGTCTCTAGGGGGCCCGGTTCCAAAGGACCTCGTGGTCTTCCCTGGTCCCTGCTGTGAGTGACCCGTGCTGGCAGCCATCTTTGAGGAAGCTCAAAGGCCAGTCAGAAAGGCCGGTCTGGGCCCGAGGCCATCGATCAAGCCAGGCACAAGGCCAGCGGGAGGCCTCACTGAGGCAGGGCAGGACCTGGTGGCCAGCCGACATCTGGCGGGGAGCGGGGAAACTATGTAACGATTTCTCCAGATGGGGGCGGGGCTCCGGCAGACTCCGGGGACCGTGCAGCACCGCCGGCTTCACAAACAGACGCTGCAGCAGCTGGACCTGAGGAAGGAAGAGCGGAGAATCCAGATGGACAGTGTGTCTGGGACCCTGGACCTGGCCCCCGAGGGGAGGGGAAGGGAGTGCCCGAGCCTCAGGGGCCCCACCCCCAGCCCCGGCACCAGGCCGGAGTCCAGGAGGACGAGAGGGGGCGCAGAACATCGGGCCCCTCTCCACTGCTCTGTGACCTGGGGCCACGACCCCTCTGGCTTGGGGGAGGGAGAGGAACCAGACCCATCTCCACCCTCCATTCCTAAGCGTTCACAAAGCATCACTGGGCGGTGGGGGAGGGGTGCAGCAGAGGGAGGCCCGGTCAACAGCTCGGCAAACACGCGGAGTGTCCGGCGCTGTGTGCCAGGAAGACAGGGAAACAGGACGGTAGCCCGGGGCCGTGCATCCCCTCCGCTAGCCACGGACCCCACGTAGCCACCGGGCTCCTGAAACGTCTGACCTTCAGGCTGAGTGTAAAAGGGACTCAATGTACGTGCCTTAGTGCAAAACGTAATGTAAGGTCTACCGGAAAGTTCTGTCCATTTTTTTTTTTTTTTTTTTTTGGTATTTTTCTGAAGCTAAAAATGGGGAGAGACAGTCAGACAGACTCCCGCATGTGCCCGACCGGGATCCACCCTGCACGCCCACCAGGGGCGACACTCTGCCCACCAGGGGGTGATGCTCTGCCCCTCCGGGGCATCGCTCTGTCGCGACCAGAGCCACTCCAGCGCCTGGGGCAGAGGCCAAGGAGCCATCCCCAGCGCCTGGGCCATCTTTGCTCCAATGGAGCCTCCGCTGCGCTGCGGGAGGGGAAGAGAGAGACAGAGAGGAAGGAGAGGAGGAGGGGTGGAGAAGCAGATGGGTGCTTCTCCTGTGTGCCCTGGCCGGGAATCGAACCCGGGACTTCTGCACGCCAGGCCGACGCTCTACCACTGAGCCAACCGGCCAGGGCTGTCCATTTTTGGAATAAAACAAAATACAAATTTTTCTTACCGTCAATAAACTTTATTAAATAATATAATTGCCATTGTTATTAATGGTTTGCTGAGCTGAATTAAGCCTTTCTGCGATCTCCCATGTTGTCAGAAAAGGATCTTGCTCCAACATGGTCTTAACAAACATTGTCATCGATCAAAGATGGTCGCCCAGAACGTGGCTTATCAGAAAGGTCGAAATCACCTGTTTCGAATGTTTCGAACCATCTTCTGCATGTCCTATCAGAAGCTGTACCTTCACCAAACACTTTCAATAAATTTCTACATGCTTCTGTAGCATTTCTTCCTTGTTGAAATTTGTATACAATACAGTGGAGTAAATGAACTTTATCAGTAGCCGTGGGTACACTATCGCTTCACACATAAGACTAACGTGAATCAACTTTGTTGTAGTTAATTTGCTACGTCAGTATGTATACATTAAGTGATAAAAATAGAGAGGCACACATGCGCCAAATAAACATGTGCTTATGTGTCGAAACTTGTTGTGATAGAAACGGACAGAACTTTCCGGTAGACCTTATATAAACTCTCTCATCTGTCATTTTTATATTGATTGCATGTTAGTGCTATATTTTTGGATCTATTGGGTTAGCTAAAAATAGATTATTAAAATTAATCCCACCTGCTTTAATATATATATATTTTAAATATGGCCACTAGAAAAATTTTAAATCCCATCTGTGCTGCTGATCTATGTGGGGTGGACATGGCGGGAGGGGAGGGTGGGGCTATTACTTCAGCCAGAGCGGGAAGGGGGCTTTCGGGGGATGGTGACTGCTGCCCTGAGGCCCGCCATTGAAAAAGACCCAGCCCAGGAGAACCCGGGGAGAGTGACCCGCCCAGGAGACCCAGGGAGAGTGACCCGTCCAGGAGAACCGGGGAGAGTGACCCGCCCAGGAGACCCGGGGAGAGTGACCCGTCCAGGAGACCCGGGGAGAGTGACCCGCCCAGGAGACCCGGGGAGAGTGACCCGCCCAGGAGAGTGACCCGCCCAGGAGAGTGACCCGTCCAGGAGACCCGGGGAGAGTGACCTGAGACCCAGGGAGAGTGACCCATCCAGGAGACCCAGGGAGAGTGACCCGTCCAGGAGAGTGACCCGCCCAGGAGACCCGGGGAGAGTGACCCACCCAGGAGACCCGGGGAGAGTGACCCGCCCAGGAGATCTGGGGAGACTGACCCGCCCAGGAGACCCGGGAAGAGTGACCCGCCCAGGAGATCTGGGGAGACTGACCCGCCCAGGAGACCCGGGAAGAGTGACCTGTCCAGGAGACCCGGGGAGAGTGACCCGTCCAGGAGAGTGACCCGCCCAGGAGACCCGGGGAGAGTGACCCACCCAGGAGGCCCGGGGACAGTGAACCGCCCAGGAGACCCAGGGAGAGTGACCCACAGAAGGAACTGTGGGAAAGAGGTCCAGGGTGGAGGGTGTGCTGCGCGGTGTGATGGAGGTCACAGAGGTGAGTTAAGGCCACACTGGGAGAGGGACAGGCTGGGCCGGGTCACGTGAGAAGTCTCCACTGTCCCCCTAAAGGCCGGAGGACGAGTCTGCCCCCACCTAGACCCCCCTCGGGATGGGCTGTGGTCTAGCACAGCCAGGGAGCCGCTGGCCCCTACCACTGCTTTGGACACATCGGCGGTCGGTGCTCTCTGTCCCCAGTCACTGCCCCAGGCTCCCCGGAGCCCCGCCTGGCCCGAGCCACATGTTTCCCATCCGCTCAGGCCGACCCTGCTGACTTCCAGATCTCCCCCCGAGACCACTGGGAAAGGCCCCCCGGGATCCGCCAGCTCCCAAAATAACTTCACACCAGTCCCAGGACGTCTGTGGAGGGTGGGGTGCTGGAACCCAGAGCACCATCAAGCCCTGGGCAGAGTGGGGGCTGGGAATGGAGACGCAGGTTAGGGACAGGGAGGGGGAGAGAGACGGAGAGAGAGGACGGTGACCAGACGAGCCAAGAGATGGACAGAGACCTGTAGGCACATGAGAAACAGGGTCACAGAGAGAGAGACACCAGCAAGCACATTCCCAGCCCGGGCGTCCCAGCCCCTTTAGAATGCCCCTCCCCCGCAGACACTCCTGGGCCAGACTGCCCCCCCCCCAGGAGAAAGGAGGCTGCACCCCTGAATTGGGGTCTGACCAGGCTGAGCAGAAGGCAGGGATTGGATACATGTTCAGTCCAGGAATGGGGTCCCCACTGGAGTGACCAGGGCCTCAGGAGCCCCATCTGACCATGCTGGGCCCCCACTGGGCCTCAGAGGAGTCTGTCTGATGGACTCATCTCCTAGCCTCCCTATTTTCCCAGAGGGGAAACTGAGGCTCAGAGGGGCTGGGTAGCTTGTCTCGGGACCACAGCACACGACAGGCTGGCGGGACCCAGCTGGGCTGGGACACCCTTCCCTCTGCGTCCTTCCTACTGTTGGTCACCACTCTCCCGGCCTGCTGCAGGTGCTACGGAGCATCCACGCTCCCTGCCCTGGTCCCCAGGGGCCTGGGGACTGTCCTCCGAGCAGCGTGGCCAGCACTGGCCAAGCCTGTGGAAACTCCCCCAGTCCGAGGAGTGGCCAGGCTGAGGAGAGCCGTGACGGGCTGACATCTACAAAGGACAGCGTGGGGGTAAGGCAGGGAAACTGAGGCAGAGAGGGGCTGCCTGAGGAGCCTTGCCCGCCTGCCCAAGGGCCAGAGGTCCCCAAACTTTTTACACAGGGGGCCAGTTCACTGTCCCTCAGACCGTTGGAGGGCCGCCACATACAGTGCTCCTCTCACTGACCACCAATGAAAGAGGTGCCCCTTCTGGGAGTGCGGCGGGGGGGCCAGATAAATGGCCTGAGGGGGCCACATGCGGCCCGCGGGCCGTAGTTTGGGGACGCCTGGCTAGCCCTTGGGATTTTGGAGAGTAGGAACTGAGAGATTGTCTTTTGAGATTAAAGGGTCTTTACAGCAAGACCTCATCCAGGGCCACATAATCCATCCGTCTGTCCGTCCATCCATCCATCCATCCTTCCATCCATCCACCCATCTACCCATTCATTTATTCATTCACTCAGCATTTAGTAAACGCTCACTCTGCCCTGGGCGCCGAGAGGTCACACGGAGAGTGGAGACAATCGAGATGAAGGCCCGGGGCGTTGTGACGCTGGCCCAAGGCCATCATCGCCCTCAGGGGGGACCCTTCTGGGCCCACAAGGAGGTGGGCGGCTGTGGACTGGCCTGGAGCCTGCAGTCAGGGTCAGGACTGGCTCTACAGGGTCTGGGGGTGTCCCGGCACCTCCCCCCCTCCCCCCCACCCTGTTTTGCGATGGTGAAAATTTTGCAATGAGTTTTTCAGGGTAGAAAATAAAGCAAACCTGTGTGGATACCCCCAGTGGTAAAGGAGGGCCTTCGAGGGGACAGGGAGCTTGCTCAAGGTCCAAGTTCAAGGAGAAACAAGTGCCCACCGGGTGCCCAAGGGGGCAGTGGGCCACGGGAGGGGCAGGCTGAACTCAGCTAGACGCCGATGGGCACCCACCTGGCAGGGGGCTATCCCCAGGCCCAGGACAGAGCCCAGGGCACCTGCAAGGGCAAAGACGGGGGTGGGGGGCAGGGAATGCAGCTGGGGGTTTCCAGGGGGAGCTGCTCTCCCAAGGGGATGTGCAAAGGGCCCGGGGCGGGCTAAGCCACAGGGAGCCCGGGGAGGCGGAGGCTCAGGCTGTGAGCGGGCAGGAGGAAGTTGGGACCCTTGCCCTGGATGCCTCCTCCCTCTCTACTTTCCTTGGCCTCCCCGCCCCGTTCCCATCTCTGCCCTGGACAGGGGCTCAGGGCCCGGAGTCCAGCGTGCCAGCTCACACCGGCCAGCAGGGCCACCCCGCCCCTGTCCCCGATCTGACTGCAGCCCCCACTTCCCCGGGGGCTGGAACGGGACACAAGATTTTTTTTTTTTTCAAAAACATTTCCTTTGCAAAATAATCCTTCGAAATATGTTTTTGGAAACAGCTCCTGATCTGAACAGGAAGAAGTTAATTACGGTCCCTCCCTAGAGGGGGGCTGGGGGCAGGAAGCCTGGTGGTCAGAAACATGAGCGAGGGCCAGGACGGCCAAGGTCTGACGCTCCGCCCGCACCCTCACCCCCACCTCAACCTCCCTTCCCCACCCCCAGCGGTGTCCACCGGAGGGCTCAAGCCCCTCAGCCCACAGATGGGGCGACTGAGACCCAGGGTAGGCCCGGGACATGGCCAGGGTCACAGGCGTGAAGCGGTGCAGGCCAGAGCCTCCCGCTCGCCAGCCACACAGGTTCCACGTGACAGCGAGGATCGGCCGGCGTGGACACACGTGTCCGTGTGAGGGTGCGTGGGCTGAGGGGCCGGCCGTGTCTGCTCAGCTGGGGGCGGGTCGCTGCAGGCCTGACTCCCCCCCCCCCACCAGACCAGCTCTCCCAGCTGCAGAGGTGCCGGCTGGGCCAGGACCCGGGAGGAAGAAGGTGGGAGACCCCCCACCACCCAGCGAACGGGGGCCATCCCAGCTCCCCTGGGTCCTAGACTGGAGCCTGCTATAGACTCTCTTCCGAATCTTTCTCCTTTTTTTAATTTTCAAATGTTTACTTTGTTGATTGTAGAAAGAGGAAGAGGGAAAGAGAGAGAGAGAGACAGGAACAACATCAATCCATCCCTGTAGGTGCCCTGACCGGGGATCGAACTGGCAACCTCTGTGCTTCAGGACGATGCTCTAACTCGCCGAGCTATCCGGCTGGGGCACTTCAGAATCTTTCGTAGGTACGTCTATCTCCGTAGTCTCGATGCTCGTGTCCTGGATCGCATCTTCCAGGTACTACAGGGCTTGGGGTTATCTTGAAAGTTCGGGGTGTCTGAACCCTGACCTTTGCCTCGCCATCCGGCCAAGGGTCTTACCACCGGCGTGCAGCAGGGTTCCCCTGTGCAAGTCTGAGGGACGAGCCCTGGGGACCATCCTAACGCCCATCTCTCCTTCTGACCACCCCTCCACCCATTTATCGGATTGCTGTTGTAATTGGCGACCACCTACGAAACGGCTTAAAACGACGCAGGCTCATTACCTCGCGGTTCCCTGGGTCAAAGACAGGCCTCACAGGGTCTCACAGGCTACGCCGGGGTGACGGCAGGGCTGCGCTCCTTCCAGAGGTTTCCTGGCCCTTTTCCAGCTCTGGAAGCCACCCGCATTCCTGGGCTCAGGGCCCCAGCCTCCATCTCCAGAGCCAACGAGGGTGTCGCTCAACCGCTGTGTCAGTCTTCACATCACCCCTCTGACTCCCTGGTTCAGTGCCTGCACTGGGCCCCCCCCGAACGATCGGGGTACCCTCTCCCCCTCAGGGTTCTTCACTCGTCACATCCTCAATGTCCCTCTGCCGCGGAGGGTGGGGTCTTCCCAGGTTCCAGGGATGTGGGCGTGGACAGTTGGGGGAGCACTATTCTGCCTGCCACGTCCTTTCCTGTATTGGCCATCTGCCCATCCACCCATTCATTTCTCCGGCCACCTGTCCACCTCTACATTATTTATCCATCTGCCTTTCTTTGCATTCACTTGTCTCTCCTTTTGTCTACCTATCCATCCACTCACCCATCCATTTATCTGATCACTCATCCATCTTTCATCTCTCTATTAATCCTAACTTCCATCTTCCCTGTCCATCCATCCATCCATCCATCTATCATCCATCCATCCACCTTCTGTCCATCCATCCATCTATCCATCCATCCATCTATCATCCATCCATCCAACCGTACATCCACCTTCTGTCCATCCATCCATCCATCCATCCATCCACCATTCATCTCTCTAGCTCTCAGTCCTAAATCCCATCTTCCCTGTCCATCCATCCTTCCATCCATCCATCCATCATCCATCTATCCAATCATCCATCCACCTTCTGTCCATCCATCCATCCATCCATCCATCTATCATCCATCCATCCAACCATCCATCCACCTTCTGTCCATCCATCCATCCATCCATCCACCATTCATCTCTCTAGCTCTCAGTCCTAAATCCCATCTTTCCTGTCCATCCATCCATCCATCCATCCATCCACCATTCATCTCTCAGCTCTCAGTCCTAAATCCCATCTTTCCTGTCCATCCATCCATCCACCATTCATCTCTCAGCTCTCAGTCCTAAATCCCATCTTCCCTGTCCATCCATCCATCCATCCATCCACCATTCATCTCTCTAGCTCTCAGTCCTAAGTCCCATCTTTCCGTCCACCCATCTATCCATCCACGCACACGCCCACCCGTCCATCTGCTCCGATGGGGCTGGACTGGGGACGGGCGGCTCAGAGGGTCGCAGAGGGTGTGGTGGAGACACGGGTGGAGCTCCCACCACCTCCGGGTTCTGCCTGGCCCAGGCTTCCTCTTCCTCCCAGCACCTCCTCCCTAGACCCCCGTGGTCAGCCCCCTCCAGATGAACTGCTTCTTCTGCGGCTGCGCCCACCCTCCCAGCACAGGGGCTCTCTGAGGACGGAGGCCACAGCTAACCCTCCCGGTCTCTGGTCCGGGCCCCTGAGGGTCGGACAGGTAGCTGCTGAGTGGAATCGGACGACTGTCGGTAGGGCGGCCCAGCCACAGGGGCCACAAGGGGACTCGCTACCCAAACGGACGGTCAGAGGCAGCATGGGGGGCCCTCACTGACCCCCCGGCTCAGCGCGGGGGCCGACCCTGGGTCTGGGAGAGGCTGTGGGAATGGCCCCTAGCAGACCCCTCTCAGGCTTCAGGGCGTTTTGTGGGGGAGTGTTGATCACCCCAGGGCCCAGGGACAAAGCCCTGGACCAAGCCCAGGATGACTCAATGGGGAAAAAATGCCCCCCAAGAGGAGCATCAGGCCTTGACTGCCAACTCAACCCGTCCTTATCACAGTCCCTCCTCCTCATCACCCGCCAGGACGAGCTAGGGCCCCCGGGCTGCCTGCCCCTCACCAAGGGCCCTGAGCCAGAGGGGAGGACCCCGTCCCACTCACACGGCCTCGTCTCCAAACGCCACAGTCTGCGTCCCACCGTCTCTGTCCCTCGCGTCTCTGAATCTTCATCTCTGTCTCCCTCCTTCCCTTCTCCAGCCCCTTTTCCTCCTCTGAGGACCTCACACTGCAGCGGAGCCCCCGCCCTGTGGACTGACGGCCTAGGACTGTCCCTGTCCCCAGGGCCTTCTTCCCCCAGTGGCTGCTAGGAGTGGCCTCGGTCCAGGCAGTGACCCCCATGCGTGCACCTGGGGTCTGCACTTCCCCAGGGAGTGCCTGCCCGGGGGCTGAGGTGCGGCCAGTCTGCGGTCCTGGGACAGGAGCTGGTGCGCTCCAGCGTGGCCAGGGGTCCGCGCGCAGGAAGGAGGGACAGGGCTGGAGGTGTTTTGGGGCAGGTGGGTGTCTGAACATGGCGAGGCTGAAACAAGACAGGTAATGGACGGAAGACTCACCCCCCTAGTCCCAGCACGCTGTGGGAGCCATCTGTGCCCAAAGCCCGCCCCACAGCCACTGGTGAACTCAGTGACCCCCGCCCGCGCCCGCATGACCTCCAGCGGCGCAGGCCAGGAAGGCAGGCCGCCAAGGGCCACGGCATGCGCCCTCCAGACTGGCGGGAGGAACGGGTGTGCCCGCCCCGGGACCAGGGCCACTGAGGGAAGGGCGGACAGGGAGGCGTGCTGTGCAGCCAGCATCCCAGTGGTCAAGCGGGTCAAGCGGGAGGCCGGGCGGCGAGAATTCTCAGTGCCGGGGCCACGTCTGTCTGGGCCCCTGGTCCTCCAGGGTCTGAGACCCGCCAGGTCTACTCTGGTCACTCCTGGAGGTGCCCTGCTCCAGGGGACCCCCCCCCCCCACCAGCGCCCCAGACCTGGTGGAGGAAGAGTCAGGCCATGAAGACATACCCTGCGTCAGGTTCTGAACCCCTACTCCAAGCCCCCAGCCTCCAGGGGCCCCCCGCCCCAGCTCAGAACCGCACTGGGGGCTCACGGCCCTGGGGTGAGGCTGGGTCTGCTCTCTCAAGGGGACGGGTCCACAAAAGGAGAGAGGCTGTGGGTGGGCACAGGGGTGGGGCAGGGAGGGCTGCAGGCCCCTCCGCTGTGCCCCCATCACGCACACTTCCCTGGGCGCACACGTGCGTGCCCCAGGAGCCTGCCTTGCCCTGGTGCTGGGCTGGGCTGTGCACACGGGAGTAACCCTGGGGTGCTGCTGGACCCTCACCCATCCCCCCCTGCACCCAGCACCAGCCTGCTCAGCACCCAGCCCATGGCCAGCCCCGTGCTGTGGGCTTGCTTGGACCTCAGTCTTCTCATCTGAGCAGTGGGTTGGAGTCCCAAATATCAAAGAGCTTTATGCTCAGACGCCTCCCAGCCCTGTCCCGTTCTCTTTGTGGCTGCGGGCGGGGGGTGGGGGAGACACTGAGGCCCGGAGGAACACACGCCAGCCACCCTGGGGGCTCATGGCCAGCAGGCAGGCCAGACCCCCCCCCCTTTCATCCACTCAGATTCTTGCCAGGGTGGGGACTGCGTCCTGTCTGTCCGTCCATTGTTCCTCGGCCGCAAGGGCCTGTCCACCCGCAGAGAGGAGGAACTGGAAGGGGGAGCAGGGGAGGGCCAGACCTGTTAACAAGCTTCTTCCCAGCCCCCACGGGCCCTGAACTCCCGGGCCCTTCCCAGGCGGAAAATTCAATTAGTTTCGAGCAACTGCTTCGCTGAAGGGCCCGGGAAGAAAGGGGGCCGGTGCGTGCCGGGGGGAGGGGGGCTGGGAGGCCCGGGTCTGCGTCCCATCTCTAGACGTGTCTTTGTGTGGGATCGATCGCGTGTTCCCCGGGTGCCCGGATGCCCACGTCTGTTCCCTGCAGAAACACGGCCCCCCTGGCTGTACCGTAGGCCAGGCCCATCCTGAGTTGGGCTCCAGGCTGGGGGTTCTCCGGACGGAGGCCTGGTGGGCGGGTGCACAGAAGGGTGAGATCCCCCTGCAGACTGCGCCATGCACCATCCACGCCCTGGGTGAGGGTGGCCCAGCTCCACACCAGCCTCCTGACTCGTCCTCAGACCCTGTAGCTTTCAGGCCACCAGGCTTTTGCTTTACTGCCCCCCCACCCCCACCCCCAGCCCCCAACCCTGCCTGTCTGGCTTCTCCTTCACGACTTGCCCCAGGCTGGGTCAGGCCTTCCTTTTCTGCTTCCATCGCCTCTGGGCGTCGCGGCCAGGAGCCAAACATCTCTGTCTCCGCTGCAAGGACGTGGGGGCGGCCCTGTTTGGATTGCTCCGTCCCTGTGCCCAGAGTGGGGCTCAATACACGTGAGCTGAGTAAATTCAGCGTCAGGCCCAATCAGAAGTTTAGAAACCACCGTGAGTTCTGCTGCCGCACACACTCTTGTCCCTGCCTGGCAAACTCCTACGCACCCTGCTACGGCCTGGCTTCCGGTGCCCCCTCCCTCGGGATGTGCGGCGTGCTCTGAGGATCGGTGAGAATGAGCAGTACACCTGCATTAAAGTCTGTGCTCTCAGGCCCTGGCCGGTTGGCTCAGCGGTAGAGCGTCGGCCTGGTGTGCGGGGGACCCGGGTTCGATTCCCGGCCAGGGCACACAGGAGAAGCGCCCATTTTCTTCTCCACCCCCCCCCCTCCTTCCTCTCTGTCTCTCTCTTCCCCTCCCGCAGCCGAGGCTCCACTGGAGCAAAGATGGCCCGGGCGCTGGGGATGGCTTCTTGGCCTCTGCCCCAGGCGCTAGAGTGGCTCTGGTCGCGGCAGAGCAACGCCCAGATAGGTAGAGCATCGCCCCCTGGTGGGCAGAGCGTCGCCCCCTGGTGGGCGTGCCGGGTGGATCCTGGTCGGGCGCATGCGGGAGTCTGTCTGACTGTCTCTCCGTTTCCAGCTTCAGAGAAATACAAAAAAAAAAAATGTCTGTGCTCTCCTCCGGAACCCTTTCTTCCTCGTCTCTGGCCCGCAGTCTCCATCACCCACCCAGGGACCCCTGACCCGCTCCTCCCCTCTGTCTGCACACGGGACTTGCGGGAGAAGATCTGGGTGGAAGACCTCCACCCCACCCGCAGTGCGGGCCAGGGGGAGCAGGGGGTGCCCAACTGACCCAGTCCCTCATCTTCGCATTTATGTCCCCACTGCCCAGGGGTCTTCCTCTCTTGGCCCCCCTCTGGCTATGTCCCCCCAGTTCCAGGATGTGTCTGACTGAGCTCCATGTGGGGAATGGAGGGCCACCTCCCTGAGCTTCGCACACCGTGGGTTTCCGGGGTCCGCAGCTGTGGGAGAAGGTGCGTGGGGCGTGGGGGAGGGGGGATCTGTGCACAGACCTGCCAGGAGACCGGGTGGGGGAGGGGGCATGGCTAGGCATTTCCTAACCCTGCGTCCCCAGACCCTGTGCAGCGGGCGGGCGGGGACAGCGGGGAGGGTGTCCCAGGGCCTGCTAGGGAGGAAGGAGCTTTGGGAAGGCAGATGTGGGGAGGGGCGGCCTGCGGAGGAATGTGACCGGCTCCTCCTCTTTCCCCAGGAAGGACAGGGACAGATGGCAGCTGAGGGACTCGGGACAAGCGGGAGCCGGAGGCTCTGATGGGCGCCTAGGGCCCCTCCTCAGGAACTATGGGGGGGGGACACGGCCTTCTCAAGTTCCTGCCTCCCCCTCCCCGCCCACCAGCTGTGTGCAGCTGGAGCCAACCCCCGAGGAAACCCAACACCGGCCGTGGTGGGGGTGGGCCAGGGCTTACCCACTCCCTGACCGCTCAGCCCGGGCGGCCCCCACACCACTGCAGCCCCTGTGACCTGGGACATGCAGACATCACCTCTCTCTGAAGGCTAAAGGGCGCGGCGTGGAGGCGTGGGGCACCCCTAGGGAGGGGGGCAGGAGCAAGAAGGCGCTTAGGCTTCACCAGCGGCCTGAGCCTCAGTTTCCCCGGATCGCACCGCAGCTGACCAAGCTCCGGTGCTCTTCTCTGTGGGAGCCTCCCCGTCTCCTGGGGGCGTGGGGATGCTGCCCATCTATACTCCGGCCAGCGCCCGCACCCCCGACCCGAGGCTCTACAAACCCTCAGGGTCCACGCCCAGCACCCCACTTTGCAGATGGGGAGACTGAGGCCCTGCCCACCATGCCAGCTGCCCCAGCCACCCCCTTCCCAGCCAACTCCCCAGAGCCTGAAGGGAAGGGGCCGGGCAGAGAGGGGGCTGCCAGATGGCTGTAATCCTGTGTCAACAGGGGCTCAGACACCTGCCCGGGCACCCTCCCACCCCCCCCCCCTCGGGCCTGCCCCAGCATCTCCGCATATCTGGGCTTGCAAGGGGCTTTGCCATTGGGCCAGAGTCTGAGCCTCCTGCTCTGGGGTGGGGGGCCCTGTCTCCCTACCTCCACCCCACCCCAGGCCAGGTTTCCCCAATCCCAAACTCAGTCCAACTTGACAGACAGGTCTCCAAGACCAGGCCTGGTGCTGCCCGCCGCCCCCCCCCAGCCCCCCCGTCCTGCCCAGGGCCATCCTGGGACTGGGCCGGGCACTGTGGCCGGTCCCTCG
The DNA here is from genome assembly GCF_036850995.1 of Saccopteryx leptura. Taxonomy (NCBI): domain Eukaryota; kingdom Metazoa; phylum Chordata; class Mammalia; order Chiroptera; family Emballonuridae; genus Saccopteryx; species Saccopteryx leptura. Next base: position 194,639,048 of record NC_089508.1, on the reverse strand, counting down.
ACTGCGTTTCCTAGACACGCTGGGGGCTGGAGACATCTGGTGTCGGGTGTTTGGAGGAGCCAGTGTGGGGTGTGGGCAAGGCTGGAGAGACAGAGACCAGACCCCTGCAAGAAGGGGCGCCCTGTGGGAAAGGACCAGGGTGGCCGGAGGGCCCCACTCTCTGGTGGCTGAGACAGGTCACTTCTGGAGCCGGGAGTCTGAGCTGGAGGTGGAGCTGGGATGAGTGGTCAGCCGGGCAGAGGCGGCAGGCAGGGAACGGGGGGGTACCGGGCATGGCCCACGCCTGCCCCCAGTGCTCTGGGTAGGTGCCCCTCGCCTGTCTGGGACTGAACCGGCCACTCAGGACCACCGCCCCACACCAAGGCTCCGGCCAGCGTGGCCACTGTGACCCTCTGTGACCCCATGGCCTCCAGCCACAGTGCTGCGCCCGCAGGTCTCTCTCCAGGGCCCACGCGGACTCCACTCCCCCGAGACCTCCACTCGCCCCTGTCTGGCGGGTGCCTGGCTGGTGGCTCCCTGCCCCTCGAGCCTCAGAGCCCCTGCCAGGACCAGGCACACGCGCCAGCCTCAAGGATGGACCCGACGGACGGACAGACGGACGGGCCATGCCGCTCCCGAGGCCTCGTTCCACCGGCCGGCCCGGCTGTGAGGGCATGCGGGTGCGGGGAGGGAGCTGGGGAGCCGGGTCTTGTCCTGGCCTGGCGTCTGCCCCTGCTCCCCCCCTCAGGGTCCAGGCTGGCAGAGCAGGGTTTCCATGTCAACGGGCAGACAGGGCGCCTGGTAAGCTGGTTAACAAGCCCCCAGCCCCACTGGGGAGGCCGTGCATGTGGGGTGTTAACACAAGCTCCATTCTCCCGGGGCTCCCTGGCCTCCCTGTTGCCATGGCGCCCCGCGTGGCCTTTGGGCCTCAGCTAATCCTTTTTCTGGCCCTTTCATCCGAGCCGTCCCACCCCTAGGCTGGCCGCTGGGGACTCTGTGGTGCCCAGCAAATCTGGTCTCTCTCTCCCGGGGTCAGAGGAGGCCGTAAATCCAGCTCAGGAGGCCCCCAGACCCCTGGCCTCGGCCCTTTGCCCCTCCCTGGCATTGTCCCCCACATCCCTAGCCCTCCCCCTTCTGGGGACTCCAGTGGCGGGAAGGGAGCCTTCACCAACGAGTCATCTCTGGTCCTGCGCAGGTAAAGGGTCCCCAGGCCTCTGCTCGTCGCCCCTCTCGCCCTGTCTCCTCACCTCCATCAGCCTCCATGCCGCCTTGGAGCCCACCAGACATGCTCCTGCCCCAGGGCCTTTGCTCCAGCTGTTTGTGCTCCTGCCCAGATGTTCCCGTGATTCGCCCGCGCGCCCCCTTGGAGTGGTCACTAAGAGGTCACCTTCTCCATGAGGCCACCGGCCCTACCTCTCCCAGCTCCTGCCCCTGGCTCTGTTCCTGTAGCCTCCCCCCTATCCCACCCCAAACCCGTCACCCAGAACGCCAGCTCCAGCAGGGCAGGGACCTGGCCCCAAGGCTGTGGCTGGCCGTGGCAGCCGGTGGGTGCCCTGCATGAAAGAGTGGGCGATCTCAGCTCAGAGAGGGGAGTCTAAGCCCCAAGGACACACAGCAATCAAAGGGCAGATGAGCTTCCAGGACAGCGTGGAGACCGGCTGTAGCTGAGAGGGCACAGGAGCTACGCAGGGGACGAGGGGACAGCAGCGTGAAGGTCGGGGTAAGGGTGTCAGCTGGGCAGGGTCCCCAAGAGGGCGGGCACGGTGACAGAGGACAGCCACCGGGACACCGTGGAGGTCTGGCGATCCTCCTGGCGGGGGTGTGGGAGAAGCCCGAGCAGTCTCAGTCTCCTCGTCTGTCTGTTGCAGGGCAGGAAGCCCCCTCCCTCACCATGCCCTGCAATGTGGGAGGGATTCTCAGGAGCCCTGAGAAAAGGAAGGGAGGAGGAGGGGGAGGACAGGCCAGGGAGCCTCTCTCGGCCGTGCGGGGGTGACAGCAAGATTCCAGAACTCTCCGGGGAGACCAAGGAAGAGCCAACCTTGCAGCCGCCACTGGCTACGCTGACGAAACTGTGTGCTTCCCCCGTTCCTCCCGGAGGCCCTTGACTGATAAGTCCGGAGGGCCTGGCACCTCTTGCCTTGTGGAGAGACCTCACGGCCCAGAGAGGACGAGAAACTTGCCCCCGGGCCGCACCGCCTAACGGCGTCTGGAGTGAGTGAGCGGAGGGACCGGTGAATGAAGACCACGGCGGATCCCTGGCGCCGACGACCTACGCAGGAGAGCCCTGGAGACGGCGGGCATGGGCGTGGGCGAAGGTTCCAGCTGCCCCACCCCGGCAGCTGTGCTTGTGGAGAAACGGCACCTCAGTGCCCCCTTCCCCAAGTCTGGTTTTGGGGTGGAGGTGGCAGAGGCCCACGGCCACCCCTCCCTCCCGCCCGCTGGGGGGACATGAGTCTGCCGGTGTGTGGGCGCCCGTGGCCGGGAGCGGTGCCAGTCGGCGAGTTGGAGCAGGCCCACCCACCGGGGAGCCGGCCTAGCTTCCCGCCTGCAGGGGCCAGAGGCCCCCACCCGCCAGCTCTGCCTTCTTCTTCTTCCCTTGACCTCCCTTCCCAACCTCCCCACCCCCCAACGGCTCCTTGGCACCAGCCAAAACTGGGGTGCCTTTGTTCAGAGCGTTTGCCCCCTCAGGCCCCGTTTCCGGACTTGCAGCGTGCAACCCCCTGAGCGTGTCGCTGCGCGGACCCAGAGAGCAACCCCACGAGGACGCAGATTGCAGGCAGGAGAGAGCTGGACCCAAAACTCCAGCTCACGGTTTGAACCCATTCCCTGAGCATCAGTGGCCCGGGCCCGGCGACTCGGACAAGACAGAGGCTCTGCATTCACAGGGCAGCGGTGGGGGGCTGACGGTGACAACGGTGACGTCAGTAATGGCTTGTCACTGCGCGCTCGCCATGTGTCACCCTCACGACGACCTCTGAAGCAGGCCTTCTCATCGCTCCCCTTATACGGTTGAAGACACCAAGGCACAGAGAGGTTGTGAGACTCAGCTGAGGTCACCCAGCTAATAATTAGCAGAGCCCTGTCTGACCGCGGCGCAGTGGAGAGAGTGCTGACTTGGGGTCCTGAGGATCCAGGTTTGAAACCTCGAGGTTGCCGGCTTGAAAGCAGGGTCGCCGGCTTGAGTGCAGGGTTGCCAGCTTGATCTCACGGTCGCTGGCTCACCTTGAGCCCTCTGGTCAAAGCAAGCATGAAAAAGCCACCAATGAACAACTAAAGTGAAGCAACTATGAGTTGATGCTTCTCACCTCTCTCTCCCTTCTCCCTTTCTCCTCCCACTCTCTCCCGCTAAAAAAAAAAAAAAAAAAAAAAAAAAGCAAAGAAGAAGAAAAAAATAAAATGAGCAGAGCCAAGATTTAAACCCTGGTGATGAATACCTGGCCAGATAGCTCGGTTGGTTAGAGCATCATCCTGAGGCACAGAGGTTGCTGGTTCGATCCCTGGTCAGGGCACCTACAGAAACATGATCAATGTTTAAAAAAAACTTTTAAAATAATAAACCCAGGTACTGTGACCCCAAGAGGCAGAGGAACGAGCTGCGTGACCCCGAGTGGAGCATGCAGGTCCGAGACGGGGTCCCCCAGGTGACCCCGAGGGCAGGTCCAGTGCAATGGGGAGTGGCAGGGTGGGTGTTTGAGTGCAGGCTGCGACGGCTGGAAGGTGGTGGGGCCCCTGGCCCACTGAGCCTCCCTTCCACCTGCAACATGGAGTCCTGACCCTGACCGCCCCCCCCCCCCCGAGCAGGACCAATGACTGAGGAGTAAAGGCTCCTCATTGGGGCGGTTTTCCTGGCCCCCCTCGGCCGTCCAGCTGCGGCCGGGAGCCCACCCCGCTTGCATGAGCTGGTGGACCCCAGATGGGTCCCCGTGGAGCAGGTTGAGGCTGAGGGCTTGGACTACGCCCCGGAGGGTGACCACAGGGGTCGTGGGAAGGGTCCTCGGAGGAGGAGGACCCTGTGGACACACCTGTCTCCCGGGGAGATGCAGGAGATGGTGCCCGAGCCAGCCCGTCCTGCTTACAGCCAGACGGCCACCCCGCCCGCCTCGCTGGCAGCCCCTGGGGAGTGACCCTCCCTCTGGCTCCGTGGTCGGGAAGACACAGAGGAACCGGCTGTGCGGGACACCTGAGCCCGATGACCAGGCCTCCCAGGAGGCCGCCGCCTGGGGGCTGGGAGACAGAGCTGTGACCTGTTCCCACCGTCTGCCCCCTGAGGAAGCAGGTCAGCAGGTGGCGGGCCAGCTGGGGCCCTGGGCCTGCCCGACCCGCTTCTGCTGAGCAGGCTGGGGGCCCCCTGGCCTCAGTGTCTGTACCTCTGACCAGAGGGACCCCGTCCCTGCCCTACCCGGGCCCCTGGGAGCCAGGCAGGCGTGAAAGACCACCACCCAGCTTCGCACACAGGAGGCGGGACCGAGCCGGCTCACAGGGACACGGGAGTTGCACACAGGAGGTGGGACCGAGCCGGCTCACAGGGACACGGGAGTTGCTGGGCTGGGGCTGCAGGGCCGCCGCCCGGGGCCAGCGAGCCTCCACCCTGGGAGCCAGGCTTCCACTTCGTGTAAAAGGCCGTTGGGAATTCAGCTGAGCCCCCATCTTGGCACAGGGGATGGCAGGCCGGAAGACGCCTTCCGCCCGTGGGGCAATCGCAGGGGGTGAGCAGCGGCCTCGCTGGCCCGAGGCCTGGTGGCCACTGGCCCAGCGCTCATGCCCGGACCTGAGGGCGGAGAGAGGAATGTCCTTGGGGAGAGGTCGGGAGGAGCGCGGGCTGTCGGGGGTTGCTGGCCTCTCCGTGTGGGCCCCTCTAGCCCTGTACGGGGCAGGCACCTGGGGCACCCAGAACCAGGGGTGCCCACCTCAGAGGCCAGGCACCTGTCTGTCCATCACCGGGTGTGGAGGGGGTACCTACAAGCCCCACGCCTGGTGAGCAGGCCGGGCGCTGCCCGGTTCCCAAGTCGCCACCCTTGCTCCCACCATCCAGTGAGCTCTTTCCCCCCCTCCGAACTCACATGTGCCCGGGGGGCCCACACAGCCCGGGGCTGCCATGGTGAACGGAGGACGCTGGCTTGGCAGTGAGGGCAGACGAGCCTCCCAGATCCCTGGTATCTGGCTGTGTGCTGGGTTGAATGGTGACCCCTAAAGGGTAAGCCCACGTCCAAACCCCCAGAACGGTGAAAGGGACCTTAGTTAGAGAGAGGGTCTTCGCAGATGTTATTAAGTGAAGGCTCTTGAGAGATGCAATCATCTTGGATTCAGGTGCGGCCCCAAGGGCAATGGCCAGTGTCCTAAGAAAGGGAGAAGACACAGACACACAGAGGGGCGTGGCCGGGTGATGACGGAGGTGGGACTGGCACCATGTCCCCACAAGCCCCAGAAACGAGAAGAGCCTGGGGCAGAAGCTCTGTCTGAGCCTCGGAGGCAACCAGCCCCACGGACACTTCGGTCTCGGACTTCGGGCCTCCAGAACCAGGAGATAATGATTCCGTTTAAGCCCAGTCTGGGGTCGCTGGTCACAGCAGCCCTGGGACAGTCACACAGGGAGAAAGTGGATCTGATGCGGTTCATCTCCCAGAACCTGGCCGGGAGAGGGGCTCCCTGGGAGACTGCTCGGGCAGGCCTGCTCCCGACACCTTCCCCGGACACGAGAGGCTGCTCCACGCACGTCTGACCCCTGACTGGGGGCCCTTAGCTCATTGGTTGTGGTGGTGGACTCAGCCCACCAGGCCTCCTGTGCCCGCCAACCGGAAGAGATTCCAGTCTGGCTGGGTTCTCCTCCTGCAGCCCAGCCACAGGATCCCTCTCAACACCCACTTCTTTCTCCTATCTCCCCAAGTTCCAGTTCCTCTGGAACACCCCCCCCCCCCTGCAGCTGGGCCCTTGCCCCCTCCACCCAGACAGTGGAGCTCTCTCTGTAGTCTGATCTATTCCCCAGCCTGGCTCAGGCTCACTGGACCTGCTACAGAAATGCTCCACGAAGGGGGAGCATCAAGTGGGCAAGGAGTCTCAGCTGACCGCAGGGCCTTTGCACCTGCCCTTCCCTATGCTGGATCATGTCCACATGGGCTTGGTGATGTCCTCCAGGCCTTGCCCAAGGTGTCATTTTGTCCATTCCCTCCTAGACCACCCGGCCAAAGTGTGTCCCCTCATCAGCTCAGTGCCCATCCACATCTGTCTATATCTTTCATTTCTTCATGCCCAGCCATATCTGTTTCCTTACATACCCTCCTGGCTCCCGGTCAGAGTGGGTGCTCCAGAGGGCAGGATTGGCCTGTCTTGCTCACCTTCTCCCCCCCACCCAGGGTCCTTCCTGCACAGGGTCTGGCATCTTGACGATGCTCCCAGCTACATAAAAGGATTTGGTGTTGCTCAAGACTGTCCAGGGGTGACCCTGAGACGCCCAGCATGGGAACCCCAGCAGTCTGCTCAATACCCACCTATTGATGGTCCCAGCTTCCAGCCTCTCCTTTGTCTGTCTGGAGGGGCTACCAGGCTTGGTCATGAGAGGACATACCAGTCTCAAAGGCCTTCCGCTCCCAAAGCAGCCACACAGCCAAGAGGACAGTCTGGGGTCAGCAGTCCAGGGACGGTTTGTGGGTGTCACAGTTACTCGTGCGCTGAACTGGAAGCTGGGCTCCTCAGCATCTAGCTGCATTCTTCCAGGGAGAACTGTATGTTCCTAAGCAAACCCAGCCCATCTTGGGGTCCCCGGCTGCTGCTTAGGGCAACGAGAATTTGGGGAGTATGTCCAGTGCTGGCCCCAGGCTCTCAGGGAAGCAGGTATTCATCTGACAGGTGCAAGGGGACAGAGAGAGCCACACCCGGGCCTGCCCCTGAGATACTGCTCTCAGGCCACGAGGTAGGGGACTCCCTGCTCACTCGCTCTGGCGATCAAGGCAGCTGGGGCCACAACAGAGACCAAGAAGGGCTTCTGGAAGCGGCGGTGCTGAGGGTGAGGATGAACTCGGGGGAGCTGACTCAGCCTCCAGAAGCCCCGTTTTTCCAGGCAGAGCCTTCCTGTGAGGGCAACCTTCCGTCCAGAGCGGCCACCACTGGCTGGACAGGAAGCACGCACCCCGGCCTTGGCCCCGCCCAGAGCTCTGGCCTGGCCTCGGCTGCCCACCTTGGCCTGGCCGTCTCCCTGGGGGACACGGCCCGGAGACCAGCCCGAGCCGCCTCCCCGTTTCCGAGTCTGCAGCTGGGCTGGAGGGAGGGGACCAGCCCCGGGAGGGTGTGCACGGGGGACACACGTGTCCTCCGCACACAGCCGCCCGCCCGCCAGCCCTCACGTGCCGGCCTGCCCTCCCCGCGCCCCCGCCCCTTCCGCCCACACGGGCCCGTCCGCACGTGCGAAGGCCTGGACGCGTCCCGCACATGTGCATGGACGCCGAGAAGAGGACGGCGGGGCCTCAGGACCAAGGCTGGAAGGCGACGGTGACAAAGACGGGCGTGCTCAGGCCCAGGCGGCTGAGGCGTGTCATCCTCTTTCCACCGTCAGCCCCACGCAGCCCCACGCGTGATCGTTCAGGGTGGACACGCAAGGCCTTTGGTTAGAACCTGAGATTATCAGTCTGTCCCCCCTCACCCCCCTTCCGGCTTCCTCGTCCCCATGGGCAGGGACTGGCCCGTGGCTTTGTCACCTGAGGGCGAGCCTGCGGCCGACAGGAGCAGGGGCCCAGAGGAGGACGTCGCCCCGAGGGCCAGAAGAAGCTGGCGAAAGCCTCACAGGGGTGGGACGGACGGACGGACAGACGGACGGGGGGCAGCGCCCGGGCTGCTGTGCACGTGGGCGGGCCTTGAGTTGACCGAGGGGACGTTCCTAAAATGCAGCCACGCTCCGCTCGGCAAGCGGCTTTTCCCAAGCCGTGGCCCTGGGCGGCGGGCACGGTGCCCACGGGGGTCTTAGGACCCAAGTGTGCACACATCCGCCCGTCCTGGCGGGGCCGCCTGCTTCCTCAGACCCTGTGTTGGCTGTGTGTGTGTGTGTGTGTGTGTGTGCGTGTGCACGCACATGGGCCCGCGTGTGCCCCCACCCTGGAAGCCGCCAATCCGCCCCCAGGCCAGGCCCCCCCCCCCGTGGGCAGGGAGGCGCATCCCTGTCTGCCCAGGATGCCTCAGTTCCCACGCTGTCACAATGGCCACACAACAGGGGGTTCCCTGGGGACGGAAACTAATCGTGGGCTATTGAAGACTTGAAAGCCGTGGCCCCTGCCCCGAGCCAGCAGACAGTCCCGCCCAGGACACCTGATCCACCACCACCCTCGCCTCAAAGGGGGACACTGTCCGCCCAGGGTCCCCCACCGCACGGGACAGAGACAAGGAGGGAATCTGGGTCACTGGGATCGAGTGACAGCGAAGGCAAGCAGGGACAAGACAGGAGAGGGGTGGCCAGCCTCAGACAACGCTCCCGCTCCTGGTCTGAATGAGTGCTGCCCCAGGGTGCCTACCCCGGCAGGGGGCAGGGGACAGCTGGGCCTTAGAGCCCCACAGAGGGCCTCATGTGGGGGAGGGGGGGCTGAGACGAGAGAGAAACCTCCCGTCTAAGAAGCCCAGATTGAGTTGGGGACAGAACCAAAGCTGGACATCCTCTCTCTTCCCTTGTCCAGAGAGCGGCCCGTAGGCCATGCTGTGGGCCACGGGGTGGAGGCCAGGCCCCCCTGCTCCCTTCTCCTCAGGGGTCAGTCTCCAGCCACCTGATGTCCAGACCCCTGCTTCGTATCCTGGGGCAGCCAGGGAGAGTCAGGCCGGGCCGAGAACCCCTCCCGGAGCAGTGACCCCGACCTCTGTCCAGACGTCGGGTCAACACTCCCTCCCTGCCTCTGCCTCTCGCAGACTTTGCTGGGGTGTTTCAGGATTTCCTGGGAGAGGGCAGACGCAGGAGGTGCCCCACTTTCGGGGCTGCATGGGGGTGCACGCTCACCCCTGTGTGACCGTGGGCGGGGCCCTGAGCTCTGAGGGACCCCGTCTTCCCATCTGTGAACTGGGACTTAGCAACTTCTAATTCTCTGCACATCCAGCAAACACTGAGCTGCATTCCGTTGTCACTGTTGTTGAGGAGAGAGCCTGGAAGACTTCCCTGAGGAGGTGGCGGCTAAGTGGGGAGACTGGGGAGGCCTGAGGAACGTCGGCTGACTGAGCCCCAGGTCTGGAGGGAGTGGGCAGAGGGAGTTGGGAGTTGGGCAGACACTGAATGCCAGGGGCAGGGCCTGGCTTCCTAACTGGGGGCCTCCGAATCGGAGCTAAGGAGGGTGTCAGACCAGAAGCCATTTTCTAGAATTTGAAGGGCGGGCCCTTGCGTCCATGGAACTGGCCTGGAATGACCAGCCACAGCCCACCCACCTCAGGCAGCTGGAGGAAACTGGCCCAAGAGGTGCAGGTGTTCCCCAAGGTTGTCTCAGGGTGGGCTTTCTCTCCCTGCCGGGGAACCTTGGTCCCACCCACCCAACTGCTCGGGTGGAGAGAAGGGCCACTGGGTTCCTGCTGGGCTGGCCTCCCTGCCAGGGGAAGTGGCCGTTGCCAGGAGCATGCCCACACACTGAGCCCGGTCCCGGGGATTTATGGTGTCAGCAAGGTTGCTCAGGAAACATTCTGGGTCACTGCAGCGTGCTGGGTGAGCCCCGAGCCAGGGAGGGGGCGGCTAGCAGACAGGAGGGCACTCCGGGAGTCCCCTGGGGCTGCCTCTGCTTGTCAGAGGGTGGTGGCGGACAGCAGCGTGCCCCAGCGTGTTTAGAACTGAGGTGGGGGTGGGGCGGGACAGAGCACCCCCCCCCCAGGCCACACAGTGTGACCCAGGCCAGCTCACTTCCCTCTCTGAACCTCAGCTTCCTCATTTGCAGACTGAGACCCGGAGGGAGACACACCCTGCGAGGCCCGTGACTCTGAAGCACCCCCCCAACCTTCCCCTTTCCCGCCCCCACCCTCCTGCCCTCCGGCTCGGCTCCGTCCAGCCGGTGGGTGCCCTTTTCTGGAAGGCCAGGCTGGCATCAAGCGGGAGCTGCCCAGCGAGGGGGGTCGTGGAAGGGAGTGGGAACAGTTGAACTTGAAGGCAGGGTCTTCGGGGGACAGGGGTGGGGGGGTGGGAGGGTCCTGGGGAATGTAACCTGGCAGGCACATCGCAATTCCGGCTGGGCTGAGGCTTCTGTCAATACAGCCTTCCTGTTTTGGAGATTAAACCTCGGAGGAGCAAACAGCCTTCAAGGAGGCCCCGCCCCGCCCCGTCCTGGGGCTGGAACCACCTGGAGGCTGTGGGGTGGCCGAGCCAGGAGGGTCCCTGCCCTGACCAAGCCCCTGGACCACCACCCAGACTGTCCGGCCCTGGCGCAGCTCCCACTGACCGGCGGAGGCCGCTGCGGAGCCCCCACCCCCACCCCGGCCCCCGCGGTGTAATCCTTCCGCTCCCCACTGGTGAACTGTCCCCGGCGGGGCTGCGGCCCGGCCTGCTACATCCTCTGCCCTGGTGTCACCTACTGCAGGAAGTGGGGGCCGCTGTTCGCGGGGCCTCGCCGCCCAGCACGTGCCTGTCTGCTGTGGGCCCCAGGCAGGGGCGGGAGAGCCACAGCCCAGGGCTCCTCGCGGCCTCCTGGCAACGGGGGGCTCTTTGTCGGGGGCCTGTCTGCACGTAGTAGGAAGGTCAGCAGCATCCTTGGCTTCTCCCTCCTCCGCTCGGCTAGTCCTGCCTGACCTCCCAGGGGTGACGTCCTAAAAGGTGTCCAGAATTGCCTGGACTCCCTCCGCCCTGGGGCCCCTCGCTGCTCCGGGGTTAGTCCCCCGACTCCCTCCGCCCTGGGGCCCCTCGCTGCTCCGGGGTTAGTCCCCCGACTCCCTCCGCCCTGGGGCCCCTCGCTGCTCCGGGGTTAGTCCCCCGTACGGTGGGCAGTCAGACGGACATGAGCAGAGCAAGGACAAGGCCCGGAAGGCCGACCAGGGCAGAGAGCCCCGGGCGCCTAGCACAGGGCAAAGCTGGGAAAACAAGATCCTCGCCCCCAGGGCGACCTTTCCTCCCCTAGCCTCTCACTGGCCGCTGGCCCCGTGTGGTTTGGGACCTTCCCCCTGACCTTTCTTCCTCCGGCATGTTGCTAGTTGTGCGGTTTTAGACTCTCTTTGGGGGGTGGAGGGGGGGTGGAGAACCAGGAAGCCAGAGAACAGCCCTCCAGCATTCACCTCTAGGATAACACCCAGGCCTGGGTGACGTTTCAGCTCCGGGCTCAGAAAAGCAGCAAAGCCAGACAAGTGATGCCACCGCTGACCTCAGAACCAGCTACACTGAGGAATGACCCCCTGACCTGGCGCTGACCAATCAGTGGAGACCATGACCCTAAAAGGACACACCTGGAGAGCTGATGGATGAGTAGGGTATTGAGATCCTCCTCTCCTGGGACCTCCCTCCCTCTCCCTCCCGGGTGCCAGGGTGCCACCCACGCCTTCCCCCTCCTCCCTCTCTTCTTCTTCCCCAGCCTCAGGCCCGTCTTCCTGGACTCCCTCTCTTTCTCCTGAGCTCTAAGAGGCCCCACAAGACTTGCAACCAGGGGAGCAGTGGGCAGTGCAGCTCGTCCGGGCGGGGCTGACCCCCTGAACCTGCCTCCAGGGCCCCCTTTTCTCTGACTTCCCCGGGTGGGGGGGGGACCAGAGTAGCCCCCTCCCCCAGCCTCTCTCCTGTTGCTGCTTCTATCCTAGGCCCTCATTTCACCCACCCCGCTTTAATAAAAAATGTCCTCTCAAAATCACCTGGACACGTGCGGTGACATCTTTCCTGCACCAAGTCAGGAGCCCGCGCCCTGCCCGCGGGCCCTCTCAGCAGCTCCTACGGGCCAGGTCCCCTCTCAGGAGATGCCCGGAAGAGGACGTGTATACAGCGAGAACCGGGGCTGCAGAGAGAGGGAGGAACTGCATGGAGACGGCTCCTCCTGAGTGCTGGCTTCAGCCCAGTCTGTCCCCCACCCTTCCCACCGGGGCCCACCCTCCTCTGAGAATCACACCCTCAGACAAATCCATGCTTCTGCCCAAGGAAGGCAGGAGGGAGGACAAAGGTGGCCGAGGTGGCCCCAGCCCATGCCCAGCTTCCATCCCCCACCCCCCCGGCTCGGAGGGACAGACAGCTGTGTCGGGAGGCTCGGAGGTGACCCTTTCGTCTGCGCTGGACTGCACAGTGCCTTCTCCTCGAATGCCACCTGGACCGCATCCCTCCCAAACCTGCTCACATACCTGCTGTGGCTCCCTATGACCTCCCAAGCCTGACCCTGAGCCTGAAGGAGGGTTCGGGTTCCTGCCCGCCTCTCCAGCCGTCTCCCAGTGCTTATGTAACTTCTCCAGACAACCCCCCTCCCATCCCACCTTCCCGCCCACCTCCACCTGCCCAAGCCTTCCAGCATTTCCTAGGAGCCTCTCTCTCCTGAAGCCCCCTCGCTGCCCCTACCTGGCCCTGGCACACGATGGATTCTCCTTCACCCAGGCCCTGACATACTTGGCCTTCACCTATCTTCTATCCCCTACCCCTCTGTTTGTTTGGGGGACATCTGGGTGCCTGATGAATCTTCCCCTTGGGACCGTGAGCTCCACACGGCCAGGGCTGTCCCAAGTCACCCCCTAAAGTCCCCTTGTAGCTGGGCAGAGCCAGGTACAGGAAAAGTGCCCAGGGATGCTGTCGGACGGGTGGGTGCATGGGCAGGCAGGCAGGTGGAGGGATGGGTCCAGTGGTGGCAGTGTCTCTTTATGGGCGTGATTGCCACTCCTGGGCACGTAGCCTCCTCCCCCCATGCCTTTCAGGGCAGCGTGGAGTATATCTCAATGCTGTTCGCCCTCCACCGCATCAGCCCGTGTGACAGAGGAGGAGCCCGAGGTCAGGGACATAGAGACAAGCTCAGGATCATACACGAAGCAGGGCCCCCGTTGAACCGAGACTGACCCCAGCTCACTGCATCCGGCCTGGAGCCCCTCCTCTCATGGGTCCTGGGGTCTGGTCCCGTCGACACGGGCACCGGCTCATGACCGGGGTGGGGTGGGGTGGTGCCCGGGGGTTGGCAGGCACCAGCACAGCCGTGCCCCACCCCGTGTCGGCCCTGCCCACCCTTGGCCACAGCACAAGCTAACCATTCTTGGCAAGACAAAGGCCGGCCGGGGCAGAGTGGCTCTGGTGTTTCCCCAGTGGGTGTCTGGTCTCTGCAGGACATTAGTAATGGGTTCTGGTGGCCAGCGCTCTGCTCCTGGGAACTGCAAATCAAATTAGTCCAGTGCAGGCCCCCCAGCCCGGACAGCCTCAACGTGGAGCCACCAGGAAGAGATGCAGCTGCCAGACTGGGGGTCAAGGGCACTCCTCTCCCAGCCGCCATGCCCAGGCTGCAAGACCAACAGTTTGAGTGAGAGCTCTTGAGTGGCGGGGTGTTTACAAATGCTCCCAGGGCAAGGTGCGCATACAGCATACGGTCACCTTCTGTGGGCATCAGCCCCGGCCACCACCACAGCCCTGTCCTCAGGCACCACCCACAGTGCCAGCTCAGAGCTCTGTGGGCAGCCTTGCCAGGCCTCCTTACCCTGAGACCCGTGTGCCCCAGGGCTGGGTGGCTCAGGAGAGAGAAGCAAGCGAGCACTCCCTTGAGCCTTTATATGTCCATATATCCCCATCCATTCATCCATCCATCCGTCCGTCCATTCATCCATCTGATCTGTCCGTCCATCCATCCATCCATCCACCAATCGATCCATCCATCCATCCATCCGATCTGTCCACCCATCTACTCCATCCCTTTGTACATCCATTTATCCATCCATACGTTCTATTTGTCTGTCCATCCATCCAGCCATTCATCCATATTCATCCATCTATATCCATCCATCTACCATCTATCCATCCTTCCATCGACCCAACCTCCAGCCTTCCCCTCACTCATCTGTTTGACCAGTGTTTACTGGGCACCTACTTTGTGCCAGGTCCCAATACAGAGCGGGAGCCTGCCTGCATGGAGCTCCAGGCTCGCTGGGGAGGCAGTCAGGGAGATGGGAAGCTGCCATCTCATGTGGGCAGCACCAGGACGGTGGGCAGCCAGGGCTTGGGGAGACTTCCTGAGAGACGGAGCACCGGGCTGGCCTTGACAGGCACCCCCTAAAGCCTCATTCTGCCACCTAGGCTGAGCCAGCCTGGCCACTCTGACCACACCAGGCCCCAGGGTCAGGAAAGAGGGCCAGGGCACCGGTGCCCATGGGTGCTTCATGCCTGCAGAGAGAGCCTACCTCCAGCCCCTGCGAGGTGGGCAGGCCAGATGCCAGCCATATCCCTAATACAGAGTCAAGTAAAAACTCTTAAGACCCACAGAGAGAAGGGAACAGGCCCAAGACCACACAGAGCAGGCTGGGGAAGGGGGTTCTGAGCTGAGCAGGCGGGGCGGGGCTGGGGGCTCTCTACACAGCTGCTGGCTGTCTATTCTTCTCGTGGGGCACTGCCCACCCCAGCTGCAGGGCTGGAGACCAGCTGCTGCCATCTGCTGTGCCCCTCCCTCCCACCACAGAGCTTCAGAGCCAACCTTCTCTATCACCCCCTCCTGCCTTAGTGCCTCTTGGCTCCCAAAGCTTCGGGGCTGCAGGTCTCAGCGCCCCTAAGGAAGCCCGCAGGCACCCTGACCTCCAGGAGGCTTCCGGGCTGCCGGTCCTCGAGGCTCTCACAGCAGCCCTGAGGGCAGGGATTCCCAGCTGGTCCTGCGCAGCCGCGTGAGGCCCCGCCACCCAGGTCCAGCTTCCTGCCACCACCTGGCCATGGCGTCGGGGACAGTGCCTTCCCTCCCCTGGTTCTGCTGCGGGGTTGGAGAATGCTGTTCCCAGGACACGGGGCAGGACTGCCTCGGATGACTTCCTGCGAGTTAATGGGTGACCCATTATGTCTCCTGGATCTTCCCAGGAAAGAGACTGTACCAGGGGAGGACAGCTCAGGGCCCCCGGGAGCCCGCGGGAGAAGGGACTTTAGAATGCCGTGGGACTGACTGAGCCCCGGCTGGGAAAATGAGCCCGAGCTATGAGGGGGTCACCATACCAGCTCTGAGCCCGACAGGGAGACAGCGCAGGGGCCCAGGGGCCTTGCTGGTCATGTGGATCCCCTTCCCTCGTCCGCCTCTGCACCCAACCTCCGTCTCAAGCCATTCAGCCACCTGGCTTCCCGGAGCCCCACGCTGGGGCTGGTGGAGGGGCCATGCTGAGCGGAGGTCAGCTGCCCAAGAGGCGCCTAGACCCACATCCCTGCTTGCTTGTCTGACCTATTGCCCACGGGCATCTTATGAAGTGGACGTGATGTCATCCTTGTGTTATGGCTGGGGAAACTGAGGTTGAGAGGAGGACTATCCCCGGTCCAAGGTCTTAAAGCTGAGATGTCCATCTGGGATCAGAAGGCAAACAGTCTGTTTCCAGAGGGCCCCTGCCCCTGGGCTGTCCATGTGGGCAGCAGGGCCCTGGTACAGCCCCACCACCAGGCCCCCATCCTAAGGATCCTGCGGCCCCCAGGGGCTGGCTTCCTGACAACCTGAGTGACCCTCCACTCCCCGGCTCCCTATTTCCTGCCCTGAGCCCAGCGGCACCCCCCCCCCCCCGGCCTTCCCCCTGCTGTTTGGCCCAGTGATTCCCTGGAGGGAGACTTCAGGCTTCAGATGAGGACAGGGAAGGGGAGCGCCTTAGGCTGGAGCTGAACCAGGGGCGGGGGGCAGGGGCAGCTCGGCCGGCCACCCCCCTACAGTTTTCAGACCTCAAGGAGTCACCACCAAATTCCATTCTCCTGACAGCAAAGAAACTGAATCACTCTTGCCAAAGCCCACGGCCCCACAAGAATGCTATAAAGGCTTTGTCCTGCTGTTCCCAGAGAGGCAGCCACGCCCGGAACCCCCCACTCCTACCAAGCCTGGCCTCGGAGAGGCGCAGGGGAACCCCTGCTAGGCTCTGTGCCACATCCCTGCCGGGCTGGGCAGTTCCTGCCCTCCCCCCACACTGGGCACAACAAAGCAGTCCTTCCCTCACCTCACCTGTGCAATGGGCATGTCACAAATGGGAAGCATGAGTCACAGAAAGTAGCGGTGCTCTGGGGTGCAGGGAATCCCACCCCTGGGCTGAGGGCCACAGAGGGGCAGGATCCCGGGGCCTCCTCAGGTGAGGGATGAGGCAGTGTGGCTGGGCGCTGCTGCCCCTTCTGCCTCCGGCAGGGTGCTCAGACCTAGTGGGTACCACGCTCTCTAAGGATGCTGCTGACCTCGATCCCAGGAACCAGGCACAGCCCAGGCAAAGGTCTGGGAGCTCATCGGTGCTTAGGCTGGAGGAGAAGGAGGAGAGATGGCAGCAAACAGCAAGAAACAGGGCTGGGACCAGGCCACAAGGTGCAGGGCCACCAGGCCAGTACTGGAACTGAGGCAAAGGGCAGCCATGGAGGACTTGGATTTGTGTATGGGGGAAAAGCAGGGTTGGAGCCCGGCGGTTCTGAGTGGAAGATACACGGAGTGGGTGGATTGGGGACAAGGAGATGGGGGTTGGGGGCTGGCCAAAAGGTCCTGGGGAGGGGAGAGACTGGTAGAGAAGGCTCTGCCTCAAAACAGCCCGGCTTTGGAACAGACGAGAGGGAGCTGCTTGGTGGGGCGAGGGACATGACAGCACAGAGACGCTTCAGAGGCTTCAGAGCGGAGGCTGGGGCGGGCCTGGGGCTCAGCGGACTGTCTGGGGGTGACCCACCCAGACATTGGGTCCTTTGCCTCTCCTGCTCACTCCCACCCCTCCGGCTTCTTGGAGGTTCCAAGGCTGCGCTCTGGATGACAGGGGAGGGGTTTATGGCAGGAGGTGACACCACGGGAGACTTGTCACTTGGACACAGCCAGCACCATCTGCTCAGGCATCTGCCCGACTGAGGTGGTGCCTGCTAATTACCTGGGGGGGGGGGGGGCGTGGCAGGAAGAGGCCTGGGAACCTCCATCCCCCACCCCACCCAGGGTAGAGGGGCTGGGGCCCTAAGAACAAATGGGCCACATCCCTTGTTGCAGGAGTCTGGTAGTGGGGGGCCATATTTTCAATAAATCTTTGCAGAGCCTCGACTATGCTCCAGGCCTGTTCTGTTGCAGTTGACATTCAGGTGAAGGAATGGGACCAAGAAGGGATATGGAAACAACTAAAAATGCCACCGCCGACAGAGGGGCAAGCGCTAGTGAGAAAACGGGTCAGTAGGCAGAACAAGCGCTAAGGGGGGGAACCCGTGTAACCTTGGTGGTCACGGAGCCGAGGAGGGAGGGGAAGGCAGCCAAGCGGAGAGCCTCCCCCATCTGCGCTTCCGGATGGGGGCGCCGGCAGGGGACTTAGATCTCCATCCCACGCTGGGGGGTCCTGGGCCACTTCCGAGCCCCTCACTCCTCACCCTCCACCCGACTGCAGGCGCACATTCCTGCCGCCCCTGCTCGTGCGGCAGGGCGGGCCGGCCCGTGGGAAGGCCGGGGTTGGGGCCGCCGTGTGCCGGGGAGGTGGGGCGGGGCACTCTGGGCCACATCTGGCCCAAGCGCGGAGGGACCAAATGGGACAGAAGGCTGCCTTTCATCCGGCGCGGGGAGGGGCGACCTTCATCTCTTCTCGCCACGGGGCGCCTGGAGGATTCCCGACGTTGGGCCAAGACTCGAGGAAATGCGCTCTGGGGCTGGGGGTGGAATTCGGTACAGGTGCCTTCTCGTTTTATGCTCGCGTCCTTCCCTACCTATGCTCAGGTGGTCAAGCTCCTCCACGGTATTAACAACAGGTTCCATGGACCTAGCCCCTCAGATCCACCCAGGCGACGTCCCAGTTACTGGCCCGCACAGTCCCATGGGGAGGAAGCCAGGCTTGGGGAGGGGAAGTGCTAAGCGAGGAAATAAGGACGTCCCTTATGGGACAATTGAGCCTGAGGCCCCCAGCCCAGAGCCCTGGTCACCACGCCAGGGGCACACCCCCTCTGCGTGCCGGACGCCTGGGTGCAGCCCCCGCCCACGCTGGTTTTCCCCTTTACGGCCACCGGGAGCAGCTGGGCTCAAAGCCCCACTTCCTCCGGCTGCCCGCGGGGGACAACCCCGGCGGGGCTGGGGTGTGCACGAGAGCATAGAGGGCGGGGTCTGTCGCGCACTGCGGTCGGTTCCCAGACCCCTGCCGCGGCCCCACGTGGGCGCTGCGGGGTCTGAGGGGCAACCCCAGCGAGGCCCCGCCCCGGGAGCCAGTGAGCGCGTGGCGGGGGCGGGGCCTCAAGACGGAGGACCCCGCCCTCGGGGGCGGAGCCAGGGCCGAGAGGTTTAAGAGCGCAGGGCGCCGGCGGTACGTCGCTGGACTTGCTGCTGGACTTAGGGCTCCCGGCGCGGGTGTGTGGGGCACGCGCACCGGGCAGGGCGCACCGGGCAGCGCGCACCCCACCATGCTCAAGCGCTGCGGCCGACGCCTGCTGCTGGCGCTGGCGGGCGCGCTGCTCGCCTGCTTACTGGTGCTCACCGCCGACCAGCCGCCGCCCCCGGTGCCCGCCGAGCGCGGGCGGCGCGCGCTGCGCAGCCTGGCGGGCCCCGTGGGGGTGGCCCCAGTGCCAGTGCTGGAGGCAGCGACGACGCCCGGAGCGCTTGCCCGCGAGGTGCACAGTCTGTCTGAGTACTTCAGCTTGCTGACCCGCGCGCGTAAAGACGCGGTCCCACCGCCCCGGGGCGCCACCCGTTCCGCCGACGGCCACCCGCGGCCCCAGGCGGAGCCGCTCGTGCCCCACGACGTCTTCATCGCGGTGAAGACCACCAAAAAATTTCACCGCGCGCGCCTCGATCTGCTGCTGGAGACCTGGATCTCGCGTCACAAGGAGATGGTGAGACCCCACGGCCTGGACAGGCGGAGGGCGGGTTGAGGGAACCCCCCAGTCCTACCCAGCTGGCGGCAGTATCTGGTGGGCGCGAGGCTGCAGCTCTGTCCTGCCACTATGCGGGTTAGCGACGCCAGTCCATCTCCTCCCAGCTCAGCTTGCGTGGCAGAGCCACTCTCCCAGACAGTTGTGGAAGTGTGGGATGGGACCCGTCGCCAGCCAGCTTCCAGAGCCGTGGGTGGCATGCGCTGGCCTTACACCAGCCGCCAGTGCTTGGGGTTGGTGCCCTGTGATGCTTTTCGCCCCACCCCCAAACATTGGACTAAATTAATAGAGTGTTATTGTCCCCAAACCTCAACAGGGCAGATTTTTCCAAGGGCATCCACCCTAGGCTCAAACGCCTCACTGGAGGGGAAGACTCTTTAATCCTTAGAAGTGGAGTGGGAGGTTGGGACCCCTGAGTGCAGGGCCGGTCCTCTCCCCCACCTGAGTCTTTGCTGTGGGGTGGGGGTGGGGCAGGTTATCCCTGAAGATCATCTAAGCTGCGGTGGGTGCTGGTGAGCCCTGGGGAATACATCTCAAAAGAAAGAGAGCCCTAGGTTTTCTGGGGAGGGGGGTGTGTGTGTGCGGAGCTGCAGGAGTCTGGACCCTGGAAACTGCTTAATACACTTTAGTTGAATGTCGGCTTCCTATACACGCTTGGTAGACACACCCCACTTTGAAAATCTCCCTGGAGGCTGCAGGAGACCGTTGGGTGGGGGCTGGACCGAGGCAGAGTGAAGGCCCTGCAGAGGAAGGGGGGGGTGGCTGGGAGATTCAAGGGACTAACTGGGCATTTGGGTGAAGGTGAGGACCCTCGACTGGGGTAGGGACTCAGAGAAGAAGACCCCACACCTCTTTATAAAACGGTTGTATCTATTGATGTTTAGGGAGAGAAGAAAGAGAGAAAGAGTGGGCGCTGGAGGGCGGGAAGCATCAGTTGGTAGTAGTTGCTTCTCTTCTGTGCCATCATCACTGGGCAGGCTTAGAGGTTTCAACCTGGTGACTTCAGCATTCCAGGTCAATGCTTTATCCACTGCGCCCCCACAGGTCAGGCCAGACCCCACACCTCTTCGTACCTGCTTCAACTCTCCAGGTCTGCTTGAGGCCTCCTGGCCTTGATGAGTCCAGTTTTGGGGCAGGGCCCTGGTGAGGTCATAACAAGGGCTCGGGGGCAGGGCCCTGTCTGGTCCCAGCGCGGGGAGAGGGGCCCTGGGAACCGCATGGCAGCCTCCTGGGAACGCAGCGTGCCTTTCCCAGGGGCTCAGCGGGCTGGCGGGAGGGGGCCGCGGGGCGAGGGTTTTGTTTGGCGGCCGGGGCCGTTAGGATTCCCAGCGCGGGGCGGCTCTCACGCCGGCCTCTTGGGCAAGGTAACAAAGCCCCTTTCTCCAGCCGAGAAAGGCCTCCGGCCTCTTGTGTGCAACTATGCGCTCCATGGGAACCGCCGCCAGCGCTGGCCACTCAGGTTGCCTGGCGATGAGGGGCTCGTGCCCGCCCCCCCACGTCCCTGACTGACAGTCCTGGTGGGGCTCCATTCCTGAGCCCGGCCCCTCCCCCACACGGTGCCTTCCTGCTGTGTGACCTTTGGCAGTATTCAGCCCCCTCTGGGCTGCCACCAGCCCCGAGCACCTCTTGTCTTGGACTTGGGGGGCTTTCTCCAGCAGAAGGGATGTGGTGGTGGTGGTGGTGGTGGGGTCTCAGGTACCAGCCACAGTTGAGCTGGGTGATCTTAGGAAAGACCGAGCACCTCTTTGAGCCTCAGTCTCCTCATCTCTGAAATGGGAAAAGCGTTGCTCTTCTGATACATTGTTAAAGAGGAAGTGGGATCGGGATGAGCACAGCTGGGGGGGAGTCAGTCAGAGTTGCAGTGGGGGCCATCATTCCCACCCAGATGAAGGGCCATTCAGGTTTCCATCCTGATAGCTGACCCCACCCAGGAAAGGCCAGATCTATACCCCAGCATCAATTCACGTGTCAGAGCAAACAAGAGCCCCCCAGAGCCCAGTGTCTGCCCAGGGCGGGTGATTCAGACCCAGTCTGCTGCGGGGAGAATCAAGGAAGTCAGGGCTGTGGTGGGGGAAACCCACAAAGGCTTGTGTGAGCCTGAGAGTGGGCATCTAACCCATGGGGGGGGGGGGGGCAGGGGAGACTTCCTGGAGGAGGTGCCATTTGAGCTAGACTGAGTAGAAAATGCCCGGAAAGGGTTTGTCCCGGCATCATGAGCCACAGACAAGGTGGTGGTGGTGGGGGGGGTGTTTGAGAAACTTCCAGCAATTGCAGTGACTGACGGTGGGGGTCCGGTTAGAAGGGGGCACACTTGTGCCAGGCCTTGAAGTCCAGGATGAGGGGCTGGGCCTCTGGCCCACACGTCCCTCCCTCCCCCACCCCTCCCAGGAGTGGGCCAGGCGGCAGCGGTGGCAGCAGCCACAATGGTCGGGGGAGAGCTTGGCATCCTGTGTTTCTTTGAATTGCAGCTCCAGGAACAATGCCGCTTCCTGTGGGTGTCCCCCTGCCCCCCACCCCTCCCCACCCGCCCTCGCCAGCCCTTCGCCAGCCCTGCCGCTGGCCGCCCTGCGCTTCCTCCTCCCGCCTGTTGTCAGGGGAGCGTGGAAGGGGGCCAGGGGTGTCTGGGTCCTGGGAAGTCAAGGCAGACTGGATTAGCACCACCTCTGCCCCCCCAGGGTATGACCACAGGCTGGAGGCTGTCCCTCCCTGGCCTCAGTTTCCCCGTCCGTACACTTAGGTAGGCACGGTGGTGCCCACCTCCAAAGGCGCTTTGCTGTGGGCACACGTGAGCCCTGGTTGTGCCCGTTGTACCCAGTGAGCGGGAAACCACCTCCCAGCGGTGGGTGAGGCTGGCAGCCCCTCCCCTCTGCTGGCTGCTCTGATGTGGGGAGACAGGAGGCCCGGTACCCTCCCCACCCCCACCCCGCAGCCCCACCCTCCTAAGTAAGTACTCCTCTCTTAGGCAGCGGCCTGGCTTTCCTGAACAAAGGTGACTTTAATCTCCATAGCCTTGGGCCGGGTTTTTAGGACAGCACGGAGCGAGCAAGCGGGCGCGGGAGAAACAGGCCTCCCTTGATCTCATTAAGAAAGCATTTTCCTTTTAACCCAGCGGCAGCGGAGTGTCTGCCTGGGCCGCCTTAGCCTCCCACGGCATTCCTGGGCTGAGATGCTGGGGAGCGGGCGGGGGGCTGGGTGCGAGTCTGTGCGTGCGGGCCGCCCTGGGGTGTCTGCCGGGCTCCGCGAGGAGGGGTGAGAGTGCGGAGGGGCCGCGGAGGGAGCCCGCCACCCCCTCAGCGCTATGCCTGTGATCCGGAGCTTTGTGGCCCTATAGCCCATGTGCGTGCCCCGGTCTGGGGTGAGGGTGGGCACTCCAGGTGGGTCCCCAGTTCCCTGGGTGTGTGCACTGTGGGCCAGGCCTGCACATGCTAGATCCTCCCTGAGACCCGTTTGTGCAGTGAAGGAAACCAAGGCCTGGCGGGTATGGAGGTGGTGGTGGTGGTGGGGGGGTCTCCTGCTGCCGGTGCTCAGATCACCTCCTTTCCCCCTACCCCGACTCCCCAACCCCAGGCCCCAGGCATTGCACTCAGCCAGGCCTGGGTGCGCCCGGCGGCACGCGCTGGGCGGGCCAGGCAGAGGAAGGAACATTCCTCCCTTGTGCCGACCGGCCCAGGCGGGCGCCGCGCCGGGCAGGCAGCCCCCGGCCCCGCCCTGTCGCCCCCCACCCGTTCCGAGGCGCGATCCTGGCAGGGGTTGGCCCTGCGCTGGCACAGGTGAAGCCTTGATGTGGCGTGGGCCAGGCCTGCCTTCCAGCCAGTTTCCTCGTCCCAGCCGCGGGAGCGGGGATGCTGGGCGGCCCGGGCGCCGGCGGCGCGCACTGATCCGTGGGCCGGGGCACGTGCGACTTCCTGCCTCCGGCCCGCGGACCGTCGGCGTCTCCAGAGAACAGCGGCGGCTGCTTTGGCTCAAAGAAGGTGACCTGCCTGCCGGTCACACAACCAGGGATGTGGGAGCCCCCCCAGCCCCAGCTTGAATGAAGGCCCAGCCTGGAGGACTGCTGCTGTGCTCTGGCCGCACCCCTGCCCGCCGGACCTCGCGCCCAGCCCGGCCCAGTTAACCAGGCCAGCTGTATGGTAATGGGCAGTGTGGCCACTCTTCGCTTAACGCGGCCGAGTTAAGGCCAGCCCGGCGCCCCTCGCCCGCGGTCCGGGACACAAAGCGCGTGGACAATGCCTGGTGATTCATCCTCCCCTTCGGGCCCTTTGTCCGCCGGGACTTGGCAGCCGCCCAGCGGAGGCCTTTGTCCTCGACTGATTGAGACTCGGCTTCCCAAAGCCGACCTCCTCCGCCTGTCCCCTCCTCGGCCTGCCCCCTCCCACAGGCCGGGCGCTGTGTCAATAAGGGTGTGTGCCGGGACCAGGTGCGCTGGGCGGGCGGAGCCGGTTACCTGGTGGGTGGGCGGGGCGCTCCACCTGGCTCGTGCCAGCGCAGCTGCTGGGTGACCTTGGGTCCAGCTGTCGACATGGGGGGTGGGAGGGTGGGGTCTGCAGAAGCCCCACCCCCCGCTTCCACTCTGTGCACATGGGGAAACTGAGGCCCAGAGTAAAGGGGTGGTGGTGGAGTGGGCGTGACTGAACTGTAGCTGCTGAAACCCCAGAAAGCCCAGCCCCGAACCCCCTGCCGTGGCTCAGGGTAGGGGCCGCAGAGCTGCCTGCTCAAGGCCTTGTCTCTCCTTCCAGACGTTCGTTTTCACCGACGGGGAAGATGAGACCTTGGTCAAGCGCATGGGTGAGCTCTAGACTTGGGGAGGCGAGGGGGGGCTCCACTCCCAGGAGAAAATGGTCCCGGCCCCCCCCCCAACCCTCCTTTCCTCCAGAGAGGTCGCAGAGGTCACGGGCAGTTTACTCAACTGGTTTGCTCAGTGCTCCGCCCCACCACTCTGGGCCCCCCAATTCTCATGCAAATGAGTCCCTTTCAGCTCCCGGGCCGCTTTGAGCTGATGTGGCCCCTCTGAACAACAGGTGGCCAGTGCTGGGAAAAAGCCCGGCTGAATGGGCAGGGGCGGGCGGGGCAGGGCTGCATGACGTGCTGGGGTGGGGCGGGGGCGGGGGCAGCTAGCGAGCACCAGGCCTGTGTCCTGCACAGAAGAGGGGATCCCGTGGGGAGCCCCGGGCGGCCAGCGGAGGGCACAGATGACGTGTAAACTCAAGGCGTCCGGGGGCAGACAGCCACCGGCTTTCTCCACCCGGCCCTGTTCTCACGGGCCTGCTGTGTGACTGACTCCGGGCCCCAGGCTGTCTGTCCCCTCTGAGCCGGCCCCTCCCTGTGTGCACAGGCAACGTGGTCAATACGAACTGCTCGGCCGCCCACAGCCGCCAGGCCCTGTCCTGCAAGATGGCGGTGGAGTACGACCACTTCATTGCGTCGGGGAGGAAGTGAGTGTGGGCCTCTTGCTGGGACCCGAGAAACGCCCCCACGCCCACCTCCCGGCTCCTGCCGCAGCAGGCCCGCCCCTTACGCCGCTGGACCCCAGAGAGACCCGCCCCCCTTGACCGCCCTGCCTCGCCCTCAGGTGGTTCTGCCATGTGGACGATGATAACTACGTCAACGTCCGGGCCCTGCTGCGTCTGCTGGGCAGCTACCCGCACACCCAGGACGTGTACATCGGCAAGCCCAGCCTGGACAGGCCCATCCAGGCCACGGAGAGGGTCAGCGAGAATAAGATGGTGAGCGAGGAGGAGGCGGAGGAGGAGGGCTCTCTCCTGCAGGCTGGGCTGGAGGGCGGGGGTGGGTGGGTGGGTGTCTTCTCACCACGTGTCCCCGCCCCACAGCGTCCTGTCCACTTCTGGTTTGCCACCGGCGGAGCTGGCTTCTGCATCAGCCGCGGGCTGGCCCTGAAGATGAGCCCATGGGCCAGGTGAGTGCCCTGGGGGACAGGTGAGCTGTCTGCACCAGCAGGGCTGCCCCGGGGAGCCTGAGGCCTGGCTCGGTGCATTTTCCCAGCAGCCCGCCAGGTTGGTTGGTTGTCCCGACCTCACCTCACCTGTGCACAGGCAGATTGGATCACGGTCACCACCACTTCCCACCTCCTGCCAGCAGGCACCGGGGTGTGTGCACCCCGGGCCGGGTGCCCTTGGGCAGGACCCCTGGCGGCACACCAGCCGCTCCTGACTCACAGACAGTCGCGAGGCTGGCGCAGAGGAGGGTGCGGTGTTGAGGCTCAGGGAAGAAGGAGAGGGAGACCCGGCGGGCGGAGAGCCCCCTGGGGACACGCACGTGGTGTGCCCTCTGCCCTCCACCTGCTCTCCGAGCCCGGCATCTTCACTCCGCGCGCCCTCTGCCCGACAACGGGGTCCTGCCCGGCTCCCAGTGGGCTCCCACCTCTGCTCACGTTGCAGCCCTTCGCTCCCACAGCGGGGGCCACTTCATGAGCACGGCCGAGCGGATCCGGCTGCCGGACGACTGCACGGTGGGCTACATCGTGGAGGCCCTGCTGGGCGTGCCACTCATCCGCAGCGGGCTGTTCCACTCACACCTGGAGAACCTGCAGCAGGTGCCCGCCTCGGAGCTCCACGAGCAGGTGCGCCCACCCGGGAAGGGGCGGGCGGGCGGAGGAGGGAGTGAGAGGGCCAGAGGTCACAAGAAGAGCCCCGCTATTGGCTGCCGTCCAGACACCCAAACTCCCCCGCTGGCGTGAGTGGACACCTCTCGTCCAGCCTTCCCGACTTCTGTCCCCGGTCGACCCAGCACCAGCAGCTGTGCCTTTTGGGCCCTTCCTGCATCAGGGGGCATTCTCCTCATCCCCTGCCCCGTCCCGTGCTTTGAGACCCTGTTCCTGGGGTGTGCAGAGCAGGTGGGGTGTGGTGCCACGTGGCTCACCGGCCTTGCTCCTTGGCCCGAGGGGGTGGAAGGCAAGGCTGCTCCCTCATGTGGAGCCACACGGCCAGCCTCTGGCCAGGCTGGGGCGCCGGGGTCCTGCGCCCTGCCTGTCATCACTCTGCTCCTCTCCACACAGGTGACCCTGAGTTACGGCATGTTTGAAAACAAGAGGAACGCGGTCCACATCAAAGGGCCCTTCTCGATGGAGGCTGACCCATCCAGGTGAGAAACCTGCTGAAGCCCGAGGGGGGGGTGGGGCAGGGGTTCACCTAGAGCCCCCCACCCCGGGGGGTCTGGTGGAACTGGAGCGGGGTGGCACTTAGCAACCTGGCTATAAAAAGTGCCTGAGGACCATTGCTCAGGGCAGAGGAGGCCCCCGAATGCTGCGGGGCCCCCACCCCCCACGGACCAGCCTCCCCACTCTGTCCCCACAGGTTCCGTTCCATCCACTGCCACCTGTACCCAGACACACCCTGGTGTCCCCGCACCGCCATCTTCTAATAGCCTCGGCTGAGACCCTGTCCCCGGGCACCCCTGGTATCCAAAGGGCCCGGGACGCCCTGTTGTGTGCTGCCCTGGCCTCGTCATTCGAGGCTCCCCAGGGCTGTTCCTCCGTGTATGTGTGTGTGTGTGTGTGCGCGCGCGTGCGCCGTGTGCCCATGTGCGTAGCAGACTGCTGGGCAGCTCTGCTCTGCTGTGGAGTGGGCACAAGTGCCACTGTCTGCCTTCTGTGCTCCGTGGGTTGGTGGGCTCCGGTGTGCCCAGACCCCGGAACGGTGTGTCTGTCAGAGGTCACTCTGAGGGCAGTTTTATGTTCCTCTTGTGGGGTGTTTGGCAGCGTGAGGGTCGGAGCTGCCCTTCCCAGGTGTGCAGGTACCTGTCTTTCCCTGATGACGTCGTCTCGGTGCCGGGACACCTGCCTCTGTGCGCCCAGGACGGCCCTCACCGCACTGTGGGCGACAGCGTGGAGGCTGCACAGAAGCTGGGTTTGGGGGGCAGTGGCCTGGTTCTCTCCTCTCACTGATGATCTCTGGCCTGGGCACCGGCCCCTGAAGCCCCCAGGGGCTGTGTGGCTGGGTGGACACCGGCTCCCCCAGCCCTCCGGGTGCAGGGGGTCTTCCCTTTGTCTCCCTGAGACCGGGAGTCAGAGCTGAGTATTTTATCTCCTCTCCCGAGTGGAGAGAAAGTCGCCCATAGTGGGTGTATCTGTACAGAATTGTGACAGTATTTTTTTTACTGTGCTTGTTTTTTCGAAAGGGGAAGGGTTCGAAATTAGGGTGTGTTTTTGGTCTTTGCTTTCAGGGAGCAGGGGTGGGGTGGGGTGGGGGTGTTATTTTATCTTTTCTGTGGATCAGAAAACGCAGAAGCCACACTTGGGACCTTGGTGGTTGACGCTGGAAATGTCTAACGCTCCGTGTATTTATGTGTCCCCGCTCTGGACGCTCCCCGTCGGACCTGTCTCCCGCCGTCCCGCTCGGGCACCTGCCCGGGGCCTGTGTTCTGTCTTCTGTTGTTCTCTCTGCAAACACGTAGAGCTAGGAAAAGCGGTCAATAAGGGAAGAGCTCTCAGGGAATCGACATGTGGTTGCTATGGTGGCACCTTTTGCCGTGAATAAAGGTGCTCTTTGAGGCAATGGTCTTTGGGGGTCCTGGTCTGTCTGAGGGGGCTGGGGGCTCAGCCCTTTGCATTCATGGTGGGGAGGTGAGCAGAAAAGGGACTGGCTGTGGCCTGGACCAGTTCCAGACACCGCATGAGGCCGTATCCTTGCCCCCATTTTCAAGACCTGGAAACTGAGGCTCAAAGCAGGTGAAGCCCAAGGTCAGGCCACTGCAGTGGTGAAGAGCTCAAACTTGGGAGGTCAAGCAAGAAGACCCCGGCCCCTGGCCACCCCTGTGAGAGGGCTCTGTCTCCTCCCCACCCTGAACAGGCCCCAGGAAAGCCCTCGGAGGCCGGGAGAGGGTTCACGCCGCCCCGTTTTCTTCAGAAGGCGGCTTGAGGATGGCCGAGCGGGGAGGGGCTGCCTGCCCCATGTCAGCGGGAATTCCCTGCCCCTGCCTCCCTGAAGCAGCCTAGGCAGCCCTCCCTTCCTCTTTCTCCCTGACTTCCCTGGGGGCTCTGCCCTGCTCCGGACCTCCAGCCGTCCCCCAGCAGGCCTGGGGCTCTATGTCCCCCCCCTCTCCACGCCTCTGCACCCCCCCCAGCTTAGCCCGATCTACACACCTGAAAGCAATGTATCATTTGAAGAGCGCCTCCCTCCTCCACCTGGATCTACTCTGGGGGCACAACGCCGGGCCCACCCCCGCCAGTTACGTGCTCACATCCTCTGCTTCTCCAGGCTGGGCTGGAGCCCTTCCTCCCAGCCCTGGCCAGTGGCTGCCCTGTCCTGTGGGCGCTTGACCAGGACCTGACCCCCACCTTGTCACAGAGGAGCCTGAGTCAGCAGGACGTGCCCCCCCCCCAGAAGGCCATTGAGTGACCGGGGGCAGTGGGAGGGAAGGAGTGCCCCTCGCCGCTGTCACACAGACACCACGGTGCCACAGCAGGGGTGGCAGGGGCCACCTCCCTTCGGATGGTGCGAGGAAGTGACAGCAGCTGCCACTGCTGCGGGCGGGCAGAGGCCACCATGATCTTTCCTGCCTGGGTGAGTCAGGCGCCCCGGGCCAAGTCATGGGCAGGGCCCCCACTGCCTGCCTGGCAGCTGGCATGCTGGCATCCGCCTCTCCGCAGAACCTGGCGGGGCCCCGAGGCACAGGTGTGGCAGGTGGAGTCCTCGCCAGTCAGCTTTGGGGCTGGCCCTGCGGTCCGATAGTGGGGAGGGCGCTGGGCAGGGGCAGCGAGCAGAGCAGAGGCACCAGCCCGCCCGGAGCAGATGAGGAAGAGGAGGTCCCGCCCCTCCCAGAGCCCCGACTCCGCTGTCTGAGCAGTGGGGACAGATGTAAATGGGGAAGAGGAGGTCCCGCCCCTCCCAGAGCCCCGACTCCGCTGTCTGAGCAGTGGGGACAGATGTAAATGGGGAAGAGGAGGTCCTGCCCCTCCCAGAGCCCCGACTCCGCTGTCTGAGCAGTGGGGACAGATGTAAATGGGGAAGAGGAGGTCCCGCCCCTCCCAGAGCCCCGACTCCGCTGTCTGAGCAGTGGGGACAGATATAAATGCAGAGGGACAGCTGGGGGACAGGAGGGAGCTCTGTCTGCAGAAGGGGAAGCCGGCCCAGGAGGGCTCTCGGGAACTGGGGGCCTCCACCTGCACATCAGTCATGGACTAGCAAACGTGGGGACCCCAGCACGCCCCACCCTCCAGGGCCACGGTCACCCCATGCACACGGGACGGTGGCTGGTTGCACAGGGTCCTGACCGGCCCAGCCCAAGGCGCTCTATTTCCCACAGCCTGGCCCTTCCCCGAGTGCTGTGCTAGCAGTCTTGGGGTTTCCTTATTGAAGGGAGAGAGAGAGAGAAACACCAGTGTTCTTCCACTTACTGTGCATCCTGACTGGGGGTGGGACCCACAGTCTTGGTCTATCAGATCTACGCCCCAACCAGCTGAGCTACCCGGCCAGTGCCGGCCATGGTGGGCTTTCAGAAATAAACCGTGGAACCTCCACGCTAGGGGCTGCTGGTGCTCACCGCCCTCCGGCTTCCTTCCCGGCTGCCTGGGCGGCGGGGGCCCGGGTGGGGCCCCTCCCAGCTCAGGTTAAACGTGCTCTGCCCTGGGCGGGCCATGGTGGCCAGCTTCCCCCAAGGGGCCTCTGATTGGGGGCAGGCAGCCTCTGCCCAGAAGAAGGGGCTCTGGTTCCCAGTACAGCCCCGGCAAAGGTGCTGGGGTGGCACCCCGTCAGACCAGGACGCCTGCGAGGCTGGGAGATAGGGGGGCAGCTGGGGTGGCCAGGACCCCCCCTCCTAGGTGGCCCGGCCAGCAGCTGGAAGCAGGGTCTTCCATAGGTGGCAGCTGCTGGTCCTGCCCTCTCTGGGGTCAGAGGGCATGGGGTAGCCAGGGTGGCCAGCCAAATCCTTCTATCTGTCCAACTAACTGCCCAGCCCAGCCTTGCCAAATGTTCTTGCAAGTGACCTCCTGCCATGCCCCTTTCTGAGCCCCAGGCCAGACACCCAGGAGGCACAGGGCACCTGGCTAGGAGGGACCCAGGCCTCTGGAGGTTGCCCAGGTAACATCACTGCGCCGACTCTGGGGGCTGAGAGCTCCCTACTGCCCCCCACCCAGGGCTCCAGGTTCCCCGCCCTGTACAACCCACCATGGACCTTGGGCGCCATCTAGTGGCCAGAGGTGGTAGTTTCCCTGCCCGAGTCCGCCTTTCCCAGAAGGGAGGGATCCAAACCCACGTTAGGGATTTAACCAATATCTGGTTTGTGCAATATGGGCGATGTGTGGAGGCAAGCCTGAGCCAGCTGCTGCAGGGCCACCAGGGCCATTCCTGCCGCTGTCCTGTCCCCTGGCTCAGCCCGCTGACCGCTCACTTTCTGCTCCAATCGTGGTGGTCACAGCTGAGCCCCAGACCAGCAGTGCCTGGGAACCTGGTAGAGGCGCAGAGTTTCGGGCCACCCCCAGCCGGTCAGAGAACCGGGGGGGGGGGGGAGCACATCCCCGACAGTCTCTGTCCACCAGCCCCGCCCGGCTCTCTCGTCCTGCTAGGACACCAGCCCCTCAAGTGTGTCCCTACCCCGTGGCCACTCCCCAGACCTTGCACACACACCCCGGCAACGGTGCAACCCACTTGCCTGCCCTCCTCTGTGTCCAGCTGCCTCCCTCCGAGTTCCTGACCCCGCTGGACCCCTGACCCCTCACCCTTCCAGTTCCTCCCTTGCCTGAAGTTCCAGGGCAGCCTGGGATGAGCTGCCGTTGCCCACTGCTCCCCTGCAAGCCTCACGGGGACCCTTAAAGTTTTAGGAGATGCACACAGGAGCGGGGAGAAGAGGAGGGGGGAAAGGAAATGTGCTCCGCAGGAGGGCGTACCCCCCAGGAGGGAGAGAACGTGCTGGGTCCTTTGTTTTGAGGGGTTTTAAAGGCAAGGAATTTAGGGGAGGATCGCAATAAAATATGCATCAGCCTTGCCCTGGCCGGTTGGCTCAGAGGTTGAGTGTCGGCCCAGTGTGTGGAGAAGTCCCCGATTCGATTCCCGGCCAGGGCACACAGGAGAAGCACCCATCTGCTTCTCCACCCCTCCCCCTCTCCTTTCTCTCTGTCTCTCTCTTCCCTTCCCACAGCCAAGGCTCCATTGGAGCAAAGATGGCCCGGGCGCTGGGGATGGCTCTGTGGCCTCTGCCTCAGGCGCTAGAGTGGCTCTGGTTGCAACAGAGCAATGCCCCAGATGGGCAGAGCATCGCCCCCTGGTGGGCGTGCCGGGTGGATCCGGGTCGGGCGCACGCGGGAGTCTGACTGCATCCCCGCTTCTAACTTCGGAAAAATACAAAAAAAGAATATGCATTAGCCTTTCCCAGCTGTGCCCTTGCAGGGTCAAGGTCTCTACTGATTGGTCAGCCCTGGTGGGGGGGGGGGGCGGGTGCCCACCTGGTTCTACAGCTTTTCTGGACCTGGAGCTGAGCTACAACTGAAACCCATATGTGATCTCTCGGGAGGTGACCTTTAAGTATTTGGCTGTAAACTGCTCACCTGTTTGTTCAGCTGTCCGTCTCAGTTTCTCCGTTCTGCCTGCCAAAGAAGTCTCACTTCTTCTGCCTCTGTGGTTCCTATTGCTCTGGGGCCCCTTTTCATCCACAATGTCCACGTCCTCACTCCCCCCGCCCCGAACCTGTGCCTGTGCTGCTTTGTATGGCGAAGGGACTCCCGTGAAAAAACCAAGGGTTCAAGGTGGAGACATGAGCCTGGATTCTCCAGTGCAATCACAGAGGTCCTCCTGAGGGAGGCGGAGGGCCAGGGTTTGAGTGAGAGCTGAGGGGCCTCACTGATGGCCTTGAAGATGGAGAAAAGGGGTCTCAAGCCAAGGACTGGGGCCTCCTCTAGAAGCAAGATGCCATTGTGCCCTCCCTGATATACAGACAGGGACACTGGGGTCAGAGGGCAAGGCCCGGGTAGCCGCTCGTGGCCTCGGCTCTTGCCCCAAGCATGGGGTTCTCTTGTCCGAAGGCCCCCAGTTCACTGTGCTTACTACACAGCACCTCAGAAAGACTGGAGCCTTGGGTACCCCACCCCTTTCAGAGTGTACCCACCCAGACCCCCTTCCACAGGAGCCAGTCACATCGAGACCCCTGGGCCAG
Organism: Saccopteryx leptura; assembly: GCF_036850995.1. NCBI lineage: Eukaryota > Metazoa > Chordata > Mammalia > Chiroptera > Emballonuridae > Saccopteryx > Saccopteryx leptura. The sequence continues at coordinate 194,607,076 of NC_089508.1, read as the reverse complement.
CTGCGGGGACGAGGCTGGGGGAGGGCACCAGAGCCTGGGGTCCTCCCTGGGGCTGCGGCCCCCTTATGCCCCGAGTTCCTGGCATGGTAGACAAAAGCTCTTCTTGTCAAAAGGTGCCTCCCCCAACTCCACGGCATCCTAAGGGCCTTCAGGTGAGCTGGTGGGGAGCCTCCCGCCTCCCCAGGGTCCTGTGGCTCCTTCTGAGAGCCCCGTCTCTGATAAGAACAAGAATGATCCTCCCCCCCCTCTCCTTGTGCCGACCTCCAGGAAGACGCCAGGGTGGCAGTGCCAGGGTGCCAGGGCACCTTGGTGGGGTGCCTGGGAGGACCAGGAGTTAACACAGTGGGGGCTCAGGACACGCTCCTCCTGGAGACCCACATTCCCCCCCCCCAGCCTCTGCCCCTCCTGTTACCTCTCCTGGTGGTGGCAGTGAAGTCTCCACAGGGCAGTTCCTGTCCCCTGGGTCCCTCCACTGCACATCCAGATTGCAAAGGAGGCTTTTATAACGACCCAGAGACCCTGCTCCATGCCCCCAATGCTCCTGACCAGAGGCCCCACCCCCGTGAGGCCCCACCGGGACCCCGAGCCTGTCGCCCAACACCCTCCACTTGCCCTGCCGGGTCCCCGAGTCCCAGCACGCACGCACGTGGCTGCCCTGCTCAGACTTCAGCACGAGCCAAAACAACTCGGAGGCCTATTTCTTAAAATTTATTTTAAAACATGAAACCCAAGCTGAATAGAAACCACAGAAATTACATTGACAAGATTTTAGTATTTGCCAAGAAAAATAAAGCCCCAAAGATATAAAAATCAAACCCCAAACCCAGTTTGAAAAAAAAACCCAAAAAACAAAAACCAGCGACAGCACATCCAGCCGTGGTCCTGAAGAGGTCAGAGGTCAGTGCCCCATGGCTCAGTCCCTGGTCAGCTCGGATACGGAGGAGGGGACAGGGCCAGGAGGCAACCAGGAGGGTCAGAGTCTCAACCAAATTATATCGAGAAAGATTATGTATAACAAACACGGGCGCATGACCATTATGGCTAAATGAAACCCCCCAAGCCCACCCCTAGTCCCCCCGTGGGGCTGCCACCCACTCTCCCTGGGGGCTGGGCAGGGTCCTGGGTGGGGAGGGGAACAGAGCTGACTGGAATTGCATAGTGAGATGGGTGGGTGTGGCCAGAAGGGTGAGGGGCCTCCAGCCGGGCCTCCCACTGCCCAAACCTGCAGTAGCAGCCCGGGCCTCCAGCTCACCCGGCCTTGTGGGGGGGCTTTGTAGCCTTCCTGTCCCCCACACGGTCAGACCCCCCTCCAAGATGCTTCAGGGCCTAAGGGGCCCACCGCCCACTGGTGCAGGGGTGGGAGTGGGTGTGGAGAGGTCAGTTGGATGGGGGGGTAGCTAGGAGAGGGGGCCCCCCAAAAAACAAAAAACAAAAAACAACGTGGGACCCACCCGCTCCATGGAGGAAGCTCAGGTTTGAACCCTGATCCTTGATTCAACTTCAGTGAGTGGAAGAACCCCGAGGTCACAGGCAGGCAGGCACCCACCAGCGCACAGCGGGCTCCCGTCGGCACAGGCAGGCACCCACCCGCACACAGCGGGCTCCCGTCGGCACAGGCAGGCACCCACCAGCGCACAGCGGGCTCCCGTTGGCCCAGGCAGGCACCCACCCGCACACAGCGGGCTCCCGTCGGCACAGGCAGGCGCCCACCAGCGCACAGCGGGCTCCCGTCGGCACAGGCAGGCGCCCACCCGCACACAGCGGGCTCCCGTCGGCCCAGGCAGGCGCCCACCCGCGCACAGCGGGCTCCCGTCGGCACAGGCCCAGGCCCAGGCCGGGGCAGCCACTCGTGCTGCCCACGTCCACACTGGGGTGGCCATGCCGGCCGGCTGGGCGGAGCAGCGGCACGGCACATGGCAGGCCTCGGGCGGGACTGCTGGGCCACCCTCCTGACCAGAGGCCTGAACACTGGGCCACGGGGTGGAGCTCAGGGGACAGACTGGGCAGGGGGGCTGGGACCCCACCTCGTGGGGGCCTGGAGCACACCACGCAGTGCAGTGAGGTCCGGAAATGCCCAGGGGCGCAGATGTGAGTCCACTCTCTCCCTCCCTTCCCAGGGCAGATGGAGCCCGGCCTCCACCCTTTTGGTCCCAGACACCGGCAGGAAGGTCCCAGAGGAAGGGATGGTGGCCTCTCTCAGGCTGGCCCCAGGGAAGGGGCTGCAGCCCACTGCCTGGGAGTCTGTAAACCGCCTGACCAGCTGCCCGGCCCTGGCCCGGGGCCTCTCCCTTGCCTGCTGGGCGCCCTCTGTGGCCTCGGGCTGGGCACCCAGCTGCCCACCGTACAGGCCTCTCTGTGCGAGGCAGGCCGGCTGGGGCTGGCAGGGGACCTTCCCTCCTGCAGGGGTTGGCCGCTCCCCACAGCAGGAAACAGCAAACATTGTACACTAAAGCCAAAAGCACCTTAGGGAGGCCGTCCTCCCACTTCACAGGTAGGGAGAGCGAGGCTGCAGGGACCCCGGCCTCACAGCCCAGTCCTCCTGGGGCAGGACCCGCCTGGGGCGCTCTCCCAAGCCCGAGGCTGCCTGTCGGCCGCTGCCGCTGCCCCAGCAGCGCCCAGAGAGGAAATGGCTACCCCGGCCTGACTCCCAGCCGGCTGTCTGGACTCGGGGGCCCACTCGCGGGTCAGCCGGGGCACCGTGTGGCGGGGTGAGGTTAGTGGTTAGTCCCGGGGGGCGGGGGGGCCAAGGGCTCATTCAGCGGCAGCTCGGACACAGCCCCCGAGGCCGGGCTCCGGACGCAGCACCTGTCCTGGAGGAAAGGGGACGGGGGTGTGCGGGGCCCGCAGCCGCCGGCCCTGGAGATGACGAGTGTGGTCAGTTAGTGCAAAGAACAAACCGGACAAGCTGCCGAGGGGCGGGGAGGGGGTTTGGCACCGAGAGGGCAGCCGGCACTGGGGGAGTGGCCGGTCCTGGCGTGCCACCTGCTATCCTCCTGCCACCACGGAGGGCCGGGCGCTGCGGGTGCTGAGGGAGAGAGGGAGGCTAGGCGGGAGGCAGAGGCGAGCCCCCCGGGGGCGTCTGGCAACGAGCAGGAGGGCACCTGCGGTCAGGGGAGAGAAAGGGGCCACAGACACTGCAGAGGAGCCAGGAGGCATGGCGCAGAGGACACTCCAGTGGCCACAGAAGCATCGGGGCTGCAGAGGGAAGGCGAGGTCCCCAAGCGGCAGGGGGCGCGTCCGGCCTGGAGCAGGGCGCTGTGGCCGCAAACCCTGGGAGGGCAGAGGGCACGGGGTAGGGCCGCGAGGGCCTGGTGTCCGTGGCAGCACGCCCGTGTCCAGGTGTGTAACCGAGGACGGCGTGGCCCGGAGCTCCCACATCTCCAGCTGCCGGGGGCCCTGCCGGGAACGCCAGGCTCCTGCAGGGAGGGGAGGGCGGGCGAGGGGCCTGGCCCCGTGGAAGCGGCAGTGCTGGCTCGGGGAGAAGCAGGGCGATTGGCACGCGGGGCAGCGGCTGGCTCGGCGGTCTAGTGGCCGCTGCCGCTGGAGTCGGGCGGAGGCTGGCTCGTGGCGAGGTATTTGGCTCTCATGCTGGACGTGTACTGCGGGGAGAGAGGGAGACTGTGGTGAGCAGGGCACGGGCAAGGCTGGGCACAGGACTCGGCCGGGCGAACTGGAAGCACTCCTGGGAGCAGGACAGGACAGGAGGGCTCACAGCCCTGGGGGGGCACAGGAGGGGCCAGAAGGCCCAGCGCTGGGACTGCGAGCCCCCGAGGACCCAGACGCAGGATGGGGACCAGCTGCCAGCCCGGAGATGAGCATCCTCAGCCCCAACCCTTTCCGGGCATGTGAGCGCTGTGCCAGGCAGAGCTCTGCCCCACCCCGAGAAGCCAGAGCGTGGAGACCCCCCGTGCCTGAGACCTGAAGGCCACACGCAGGCCTTCCTCGCCCTGCGGGACAGCGGCTGAGGGGCCACGCGCGGAGCACCATGCAGGGGTCGGGGCAGGTGGGTCCAGGCACTCAGACGGCCACCGAGGCCCCAGAGCAGCAGGGCCACAGGCCACTCTGTCCCGTCACCCTGGGGAAGGAGGCCACACAGGCCCCTCAGGCTGAGCTGACGCTGCAGCCGCTCAGGTGGGGAACCTGTCACAGACGCGGGACAGGCATCTGCGGGAGGGACAGCGTGCGTCTCAGCTCCCTCGTCCGACCTCAAACACAACGGCCTCGCTCAGTGTGCGTGTGCACTCAGGAACGTGGAGGCGTGAGACCGCCAGGCAGTGTGCGAGGAGCCCTGTGCCCAGGGGCGTGGGGCAGAGGTGAGACACGCTGCAGGTCACCAGTGGGTGAGGAGCCTGCACAGCCACACGACTCGCCACAGTCCCCAGGGCCTGGTGAGGAGGACAAGGTCCCCGGTCCTGAGAGCCCTCCCAGAGCTCCTGCAGGAGAAAGCTGGGAGGGATGGGAGGGGGCGCGGGGGAGGCAGCAGTGGCCTTGGGGCCCTGCCGTTCCGTGGACATGCACTGAGGGCTGGGACGAGGGCTGCAGCCCAGACCCCCAGGAGCCCATGCAGGCGCACAGCACTGGGGACACTGGGCGCCGCGTGCACGCCCGTCTGCACCGTCCCTGTGCACCGCAGGACATGCAGGGCGCACCGCGGGGTCCAGCCTGCTGGCTGCACCCCAGGACCTGGCGCAGGCATGCATGGGGGTGTGGTGGACAGTCTCCTTGCTGGGAGGTGACAAGAGGGGCTGTGGCCACCTGCAACTGGGCCGGGGGTGGGGAGGGGCTCCCTGTCTCGATGTGAGAGTGACAGGCGAAGGCCAGCACCAGCGGTCTCTGAGGCTGGGCTGGACGCCACAGGGCCCACAGGCCTGTACCCACCAAGAGCGGGCCCCCTGGCACTGCTCTGAGATGGGCCCACGGCCAGCCCTGGTAATGGGTAACGGTGAGCAGAGAGCGTGAGGCACAGGGGCGCAGGCGGGCGGGCAGTGCACAGGGCAGGGGACCCGGGCGGGTCAGTACCTGTCGCTCTGAGGGCACGGCCACCACCGCGTTCGGGCACTGTCCGCGGGCTTAAAGTGCCAGCCCGTGTGGCTGCCAGAGTCCAGGGCAGCCAGATACCGCTAGGAGGGCCCGGGGTGGGAGGGGTGCAGGAGAGAGAGAGAGAGTGTGGCCTCAACACCAGGGTGTGGGCCCAGCTGAAGGAGGCCGTGGGGCCAGGCACAGTGCCGACGAGGACAGCAGCCCGAGGAGGGGACAGCTGGGAGCCTGCACAGCCCCAGGCCCCAGTGGTCGAGGGCATCCAGGCCAGCTCCGTGCTGCAGGGCACAGTGGGGCCACTGCACGGGCGGGCGGGCACTCCAGAAGCAAGGTGGCCTGCAGCCTCTCTGGCCACCTGTCCTGTGGCCCACCTCTTCCAGGACACCCTCCTGGGGGCCCCTCTCTGGGAGCTACTTCTCTTTGGCATAAACCCCCCCCCCGTCCACTCTTCCGTATTTCAGCTGTGAGGGCTGAGGGACGCCAGGCCAGGCTGGAGTGGTCAGCGCCGAGGCCTGGGCTGCGCTCAGGAAGTCAAAGGACAAGGAGAGGAAACAGCTGGGCGGGAAGAGAGAAGTCCAGCCCCTCGGAGCCGAGCTGGAGCCAGGCCGCCGGCCCCCGGCTGTCCGCTCTGGCCCAGGACCCGTCAGGACCAGCTTGCGAGCACACCCAGCCCCGTGTCCAGCTGCATGCCCACAAAGGACCCCAGCAGACCACCCGGGCGGCAGGGCAGCACCCCTCCCCCTCCAGACCCGAGACTTACTGAGGGGGGTGGGGACTCGCGTCCGATGAGGGGGGTGTTCTCACAGCGCGGGTTCTGGAAGTTGGCATTCTGGCTCCTGAGGAGTGAGGAGAGGGGCTGTGAGTGACCACTGGGCTGTGAGTGACCACTGGGCTGTGAGTGACCACTGGCCGGGTGGTCCCAGTTCTAAGCCCAAGGGCCTGGTCTGGAGCCAAGCAGACCTCGTGTCCCCTTCTGTCCTGACCTCAGCAGGGTGGGCACACCTGTGGTTCTTGTCAGCCCTGGTGCTGCCCGCCATCAGGCCACAGGGCTCCTGTGGACCCAGCACAGTCACCATGGAGTCGGTGGGCCCGAGCATGCCCGCCGGCCTGCACCTGGCTGCCTGCCCACCAGGTGGCCGGGCCTGGGCCTGGGCCTGTAGCCACAGCCCTCCTGGCGCCCGAAGACCCTCCATCTGACCAAGTGGCTTCCCTGTGGCCTGACCCAGGTGTGCCTGGGCCCAGGAGGCACTCAATACTAGGCTGAGCCCACCCAAAACCAGGGCAGCACCCCTGGGGTGGGGGAGGTCCAGCCCCGATGTGGCCCCCACGGTGGGACGGTCCCCTGTGGGTGGTTCTGTCCTTTCCTCCAACGTTCCCTTTCCTGCTCACTGCGGCCACACTGCGCCCCGGCAGCTGACCCAGGCTCGGCTCCGCCGTCCCCGCCTGGCTGCCCAGCGCCCGGCACAACTCACATGTACTCGGTGACGGGGGCATTGCTGACGGTGTGGGCCGCAGCCGGGATGCTGGCCTCGCTGCCGTAGCTGCTGCCACAGCTGTACAGACTGGGCATGTGCACGCGGTAGAGGCTGTCGTGCGCCGGCCGCGGCCCCGGGGCCGCCTCCTCCTCCCCGTCCTCCTCGGGGCCCCTGTGGGAGGGACGCACAGGCTCAGGCCCTGACGTGGAGCAGCCACAGGCCTGCGGGGGCGGCTCTGGTGCAGACAGACCCGGCTCCAGCACACGGACACTGTGCGACCCCGGCAGGTCACCCGGCTCTCTGTGAGACAGGGTGCCGATGGCCTGTACCTCGGCCTGCGCACGGGGCCGTGGACCGTCTGCAAGGAGAAGGGCAGAGTCTGTCTTGAACAAGCACAGGAGGCTCGGTGCCTGGAGGCTGGGGTGCCCCCCTTTGGCCCTGCAAGTCCCAGCCTGTGCCTTTGGGTGGCCTGAGCCCAGGGGCTGTCTACACCCTTGGAAGGCACAGGTCAGCCAGCACTGGGCTCATGTCTGGCCTCTCAGCACAAGCTGGGTGGCCTTGAACAGAGGGTCTTCACCACAGTGAGATAAGGACAGTGGCAGCAACTGACTGAGCACCAATGCCCAGCCACACCCGGGGCTGAGCCCTTGCTCACAGTGACTCATCCAGTGCCCACCGACCCTACAGGCTGCATACCCTTGCAACCCCCACTTCACAGTTAGGGAAGCTGAGGCCTACAGTGGTTAAGTGACTTGTCCATAGGCACCAATAAACAAGGGTAGAGCCAGGATCCAAATCCAGGCCATGTGGTTCTAGGGCTGTGCTCTTAGACACTGTCCTATAGCTGCCATATTTATTACTTCTATCCTAATCACCACCATCACCACCACCAACGTCACCATCATCACCATCATCATCACCATCATCACCATCATCATCACCATCATCACCGTCACCGTCACCATCGTCACCACCATCACCACTGTCACCATCACCGTCACCATCACCACCATCACCATCACCATCACCACCATCACCACCACCATCACCACCATCACCATCACCACCGTCACCATCACCACCACCATCACCACCATCACCATCACCACCGTCACAATTACCATCACCATCACCATCACCACCACAACCATCACCATCATCATCACCATCATCGTCACCACCATCATCACCATCATCACCACCATCACCACCATCACCACAACCATCACCATCATCATCATCATCACCATCACCATCACCACCGTCACAATTACCATCATCACCATCACCACCACCATCACCACCATCACCACCACCACCATCATCACCATCACCACCATCATCACCACCATCACCATCACCACCATTGGCAGCCTTGTCATCACCATCACAACAAAGAACAATAGAGGAGAAATCCAGACGACAGGAAAGGTCTGAGCTGAGCTATCTGCCGGCCACGCTGGGCCACGCAGAAGCAGCCACAGCCCAAGCAGGAGGGGAGGTGGTAACCACGGGAGATTCTCTGTGGGGGCCCAGGAAGGGGAGAGGCATGGCATACGACACACCACCAGCCCAGGACTGACAGGGGATACTGAGGCAGGCTGCCAGGACCCCACTTCAAAGACAGAAACATAATGGCCCCACAGGAAGTATCTGTCATCCCGGTCACCCAGCTGAGTGGGACATGGAGCCCACAGGCACCTGGGGCCCTCCCTACAGAGCTGAGTCCCCACAGCCAGCCAGCTGGCCTCCTCAGCCACAGCCCTGCACACCTGCGCCCGGGGTGGGCAGAGAGACAAGACGTCCTGAGCTCAGCCAGAGGCGTGGGGGGTGCGTGGAGCCTGTGGCGCTCCCAGCCTGCTCTGCTCTGGTGTGCGGCCTGGGCTGGGAGCTCCTGCAGGCCGTGCTCCTGTGAACGGGAGGCTCACGGAGGACCGCCTGTCTCAAGTCTCTGCAGAGTGCTAAGAGGGGAGGAGCACTCCTCCGTCTCCGGGGACGATGCAGGGCTGTGCAGAGGCAGGTCCCTGGGAGATCCCGTGCACTGCGGCCTGGGGAGGCTGCACGACCTCTCTGAGCCTCACCTCTTCTGCTGCCAGGTGTGGGGGACGCTGCAGACGATGGAGCTGAACATGAGCGCCGTGATGAAGGAGAACAGGGCCAGGTAGATGAGGCCCTCGACGCCGTCGTAGCAGAGGCCGGTCAGCGCCTGCACGTAGTCCTGAGGCCAGTGGGGACAGCGACAGCCAGGCCACCGAGACCAGAGGAGAGGACATGATGGGGTCACGCCCAGCTCACAGCAGCCTAGACTCCCAGCCCACTCCCCAGGACCTGGACTCGAGGCTGGGCTGAGCCCCCCCCCCCGTGATGAGCCCCCCCACGGCCCCCCAGCTGCAGGCCCGGCCCCAGGAGCAGCTCTCACCAGGTGCAGGCTGCGGCAGTCCACCAGGGCCGTGAGGTGCTGCAGGTTCACCTCTGTGCCGTTCAGCACCTCCTGGACACGGAGCAGAGGGTCCTGGGGGCACACACCACGGAAGGTCAGCACCGCACTTGGGAGGGGCACTCAAGCCAGTCACAGGGGCCCTGGGGACCTCTCTAGTCTTGGTCCACCCCACCCCCTGCCATGGACACCAGCCTCGGCCCTGCAATCTCAGCACACGCCTTGAGGATCCCGGGCTTTTAGAAACTGCACCCCAGAGTCTGTGGCCTGGTGTCAAGGGGACAGCTGAGGGTGCAAGGACAGGGGAGAGCAGGACCCACAAACACCTGTCCAATGCGGCCACCCCTACGTAGTCCCTTTATTGTACTGGGAGGTACAGGAACACCCAAGTCTCCTGACAGGGACATGGTTCTTTTAAAAGTTGTCTTTTTAGGTCCTGGCCAGTTGTCTCAGTGGTAGAGCGTCGGCCTGGCATGCAGGAGTCCCGGGTTCGATTTCCGGCCAGGGCACACAGGAGAAGCGCCCATCTGCTTCTCCACCTCTCCCCCTCCTTCCTCTCTCTTTCTTCCCCTCCTGCAGCCAAGGCTCCATTGGAGCAAAGTTGGCCCGGGCGCTAGAATGGCTCTGGATGCGACAGAGCGTCGCCCCAGATGGGCAGAGCATCGCCCCCTGGTGGGCATGCCAGGTGGATCCTGGTCAGGCGCATGTGGGAGTCTGACTGCCTCCCCGTTTCCAACTTCAGAAAAATACAAAAAAAAAAAGTTGTCTTTTTAAAAAACTGTTAAAGACAAAGGAAACTTCTCATGACATTTTAAGTGACCAAACATTATTGGAAACATTGTGTAGAGCGAGCCCAACTGTGTGGGTCTGCATTGTTGTGTGTGAACACACACGCGCACAGCACCATCTACATCGCCATGGAAAGCTGCCCAGAACACCACAGGTGACAGTGGTCCCTTGCCTGACTCCCATGACACATTCCTAAGGACCCTGGTGTGACCGTGAAACGGATTTCAGGATAACTTCCTGCTACAGGCTGAACTGTGTTTACATCCTAGCCCCCAGCACTTCAGCATATGCCTGTTGGAGGACAGGCTCTGTAAAGAGGTGATTAAGGTCAAATGAGATCGTATGGGTGGGACCCTAACCCAGTCTCACTGGTGTCCTCATGAGAGGAGATTCGGAGACACAGCGAGGGACAGCCATGTGAGGTCCCAGGGAGGAGACGGCCGTCTACACGCCGAGGAGAGAGGCCCACAAGTCAGCCCTGCCCACGCCTCGACCCTGGACTTCCAGCCTCCAGGACTATGTGGCGTACGTGTCCAAGCCACCCAGCGCGGCACTCTGTGACAGCGCCCAAGCAGGCCAGCACACCGACTTGTCCACTCGGTTACAAAGACCCAAGACGGCGCCCTTCCCGACTGAAGTAACTTTATGGGCACAAAAGACTGAAATCTAACCCTTGTGAAGTTCACTAAGAGGGCCGGCTGGGAGGTGGTGCACACACAGGCCAGGTTCCGGCAGGCGGCCAGCACCTCGGGAGGCGGCGTGGACAGTGTGGCAACGGCACCGTGAGGGAGAGATGCGCTGGGCCCGAGGGCCGGGAAAGCAGGGTCCCCTCGGTCCCCAGGTGTGCCTCGTGCAGGAGCCACGCCGGGCCAGGACCTTACTTTATTCCTGCACCTGTTCCCATTTTCCTCACTTTTACAATACAGTATAAAGAGTTTGTATAATTTTTAAAATAAAGAGCAGAATTAAAAAAACAAAACAAAAAAACCCACCAAAAATTTCCAAGGAAGGAGGGAAGGAGGGAAGGAGGGAAGGAGGGAAGGAGGGAGGAGAGACGCAGAGATGTCCGAGTGGCGGGACAGGGCGGGAGGTGCTCTGCGTGGGGTCTGCTCACCCCGGCCCCACCACGCCCTCACCTTGGTGGCTGGGTACTCCCGCGGGACAGTCCTCAGGAGCTCGGCCACGATGTCCTGCATCTCCACCAGGGCCTTGTGGCTGCCGGACAGCTTCTGTGCACAGAGAAGCCGGCTGACTACAGCAGGGCTGGGCAGCCTGTCTCTCCCTCCAGACGCTCCCGCCCACTCACAGGGCACCCAGGGTGGGCTGGCCGTGCCAGGGCCAGAGGGGGTGCCTGGCACTGTGCTCTGTGGCTCTGCAGGACACCCCCCCGGCCCCCCAGGTGCCATGCACCCAGAAGATACAGATCATTGAAAGGACAGCACCCTAAAGCAGACGGGTGGTCCTCAGGCCCCCGGGGCCCTGCCATCACCAGAGCACTGCAGAGTGGGCTGAGGGTTGCATTCAAATCCACCAGCACCACACTGCCCAGCGATTCCGGAATGAACACAGGCCCCACCCACACTGAGGCCTCCCTGGGACCCTCCATGCCCACTGACTAGCTTTGCCCTGCAGGACTGGCCATGGGCAACCCAGGAAATGAAGGGGTTCCAGGGACTGGAGTGCTGTAAGCAAGCCCCCCCAAAGGCTTGTGCCGAGGGCACCTGGCCATCACCCGAGGGGGAGTCAGTGACATCAACATGTGCTCGTGGTGGCTCAGCGGTCTCCCCACCGCTCCCAGGGTCAGCAGGCCGAGAGTGGGCCCCGGGGGCTGCGGCTGTGAGACGAGGGGCCCAGGGCCTGCTTGGTGCTGCAGACTGGGCCCCTGCCCGGCCCCGAGGGCAGGAGCAGCTGAGCTCTCACCTGCTGGAAGGGGTTGGCGGCACGCGGGGAGCAGCCCAGGTAGTACTGCAGGATGTCTGCGGAGAGAGGGCGGCGGGAGAGAGGGTGGCGGCTGAGCGACTGCGCCGCCTGCGTCCACGTGTGCACGGCTGTGTGTGCGTGTGCGCACAGGTACACGTGTGCATGGCTGTGTGTGCGTGTGCACAGGTCCACGTGTGCACGGCTGTGTGTGCGTGTGCGCACAGGTCCACGTGTGCATGGCTGTGTGCGTGTGTGTACAGGTCCACGTGTGCACGGCTGTGTGTGCACAGGTACACGTGTGCACCTGTGTGTGTACTGCATTCATGCGCTCGTGACCCATGCTATGCATGCATGATGTGTATATATAGGTACATGTCTACCCACACATGTGGATGAACATGTGTTTCTGTGTGTCTGCACATGTGAGTGTCTGTGTCCATGTGTGGGGTGGATGTAGCCTCCGAGGACCCAGAGCAGCGATGACCTTGAGAAGGTGGGCTGACCAAGGCCTGGGACAGCGGCAGGGACAGCTGTCCCCATCCGTGCCAGCCCCAGCAGAGCAGGCTTACCCTTCCTCCACAGGGGGACTTCTAGTGCTTAGGTGGAAATAGTTCCTTAACAAAATAAGCCATCCCCTGGGGTCTCTTAGGCAAAGCAGGAAGAACAGTCCCAGGAGGGCCACTTAGCACCCCCTGCTGTCCCCAGCTCAGTCACAGCCCTGGAACCCTCCTGCCTCCTCCCTGCACCCTAACTTCTGGGGAGTCCCATCCCCTCCCCTCTGTGTGGCCCGGTCTCCTCCTGACTGCTCACTCAGGCTGCCCTGTCCCCTGCCTACAGGAATGCAGCTGTCCCCTGCTCCCCCTTGACCCCCAGTTGCTCCAGCAGCCCAAAGACGCTCTGACCAAGACACCCAATCACAGGCCACATCCCTCCCTGCTCCCCACCCTCAATAGGCCCCTGGAGCACAGTACAAACTTCTGACCACAATCTGGCTCTGACGCCTTCCTACCCTGTCCTCTCCCAAAGGGTCTATTTTCTGCCTCACGAATGCATCAAGTTTGTATCTGTCTCAGGGCCTTTGCACAAGACGCACAGCCTTCTCTGGTTCAATTTTTTTTTTTTTTTTTTTTGTATTTTTCCGAAGCTGGAAACAGGGAGGCAGTCAGACAAGACTCCCGCATACGCCCGACCGGGATCCACCCAGCATGCCCACCAGGGGGTGATGCTCTGCCCATCTTGGGGCATCGCTCTGCCGCAATCAGAGCCATTCTAGCGCCTGAGGCAGAGACCACAGAATCATCCTCAGCGCCCGGGCAAACTTTGCTCCAGTGGAGCCCCGGCTGTGGGAGGGGAAGAGAGAGACAGAGAGGAAGGAGAGGGGGAGGGGTGGAGAAGCAGATGGGCGCTTCTCCTGTGTGCCCTGGCCGGGAATCGAACCCAGGACTCCTGCACGCCAGGCCGACGCTATACCACTGAGCCAACCGGCCAGGGCCACTGGTTCAATTTTAATGCCACCTCTTTGGCAGGCCACCCTGACTGCTTGCTTCAAGCAGCACCGTCCCCTGCTGCTCCCCTTCCTGGCTGGCTCACCTCCTCACGCCCACCCCGTCATCACTGGCCTCACACAGTGCCTGTCCTCACTCTCAGTCTCCACTTGAGGGAAGCGTTACTGTTCTCACTGTTCATTCACTAGCTTCCTGATCCGGGTGGGCCCTGCCTCCCCCAGAGCCAGACGAAGGTCCACCAGGGTGAGGATGTCTTCCCAGCTCAGACACAGCTGTGCACTCACCCCCACTCAGCACCAGGTGCTCCTCCACCATCCTGGTCACATAGGTGTCGGGGTCCACACAGAAGTCACTGGAGCCCTGGCATGGACGCAGGCAAGGAAAACAGGGTGACCACGTCCCAACCCGCAGCTCTTAAATGTAGCGCCTGGCCCCCAGGGTCTGGTCTCTCTCAGGAACATAGAGTATAAACCTGGGGTGGGGCACTGACTTGCTGTGTGCCCAAGGACAGGACCCACCCATCGTGGGCCCTCAGTGTCCCATGGGAGGTGACAGGGGTGAGGGGTGTGGCTTCGCCTCCACTCCCATTCTAGGCCCAGCTGATGGTGACCACTCACTGCCACTCACCACAGACGCAGCCAGCTCCAAGCCCAGTGCTGCCCAGCTGATGACCAGGGCCAGGACCCCCAACAGGCAGACCCTTGGGACAATGAAAGCCAATCAGCATCCCCCAGGTGAGGGGAAGGGAAGTCAGGAGGGTCATGCCACCTGCTGGGCTGCAGGCCAGAGGGCCAGGTCCCTGGGCACGTCTGGGAGTCTGCCCATATAGGACCTCTGGCTATTCCCCTGGGCAGACCGTGTCTGGCCCGCGGCCGGGGCAGGGTGAGGACAGGGCTGGCTCAGGGAGACGCGCTATGGGTGCTTCACTGCGTCCCGCGGCTGCCAGCCACAGACTCACCCGACCAGGATGCCCTTGGAGCTGCGGATGAGGCCAACCAGTACCAGCAGGCAGATGGCGACGTCGAGCAGCAGCAGGCCCAAGTAGCCCAGCCACCTGTGGGCGCATGGAGGTGTGGGCTGGGCACAGGGGACGGGGGACAGGGCCCAGGATGAGGGTGGCAAGGGCGGGGATGCCGGGCAGGCTAGGCATCTGGACCTTGGGCCCCACAGAACCGAGGCGACAGCCTGGGACGCAGAGGGCCCTCCATGGACAGTCCTGGGACTATGGACTGGAACTGGTTTTTGTAGCACACGGCCCCATGGGGAGCTCCTACCATAGTGGCTGCGGGAGCCCAGCCCCTTCAACTCACAAACCCTCAGGCACTGGGTGCTGAAAGCCCACTGGCCCTTGGAGAGCCAGGTGGGGTGGACGGAAGGAGGGCCGGGTCGCACCTGTACCAGTCATAGAGATCGACCTGCTGGGCCAGTGTCTCCAGTGACACAGCCGAGTTCTTCCAAAACGGGATGGCAGCTGTGTAGTCCAGCAGCATGTCCAGCAGGCCCTGCAGCCGCTGGACCGCCCGCTGGGGCTCGGACCGTGCGGCCAGCTGCTGCTCTAGGCTCTGCAGGCTGGGCTCCGCCGTGCGGTTCAGGGCAGCCGCTGTGTCCCACACCTGCACCAGGTGGGCGGGTTAGCCTGCACAGGGGCAGCCCCGCCCACGCCCACCCACCCCTCAGCTGCCCCGCCCAGCCTCTCCCTACGGGCTCCCCGGCTCCCGCAGGAGTGCAGACAAGGGGGTGAGCTGCAAGAAGAGACCCCTCCTATGTCGGCAGCCACTCACCCGGTCCTGGACCCCTGCCACTGTGCGGTTGGCGTGACGGAGCGAGTAGGTAGCCCGATGGACGCCATCACTGGTCTCCCCGTTGCCGTAGAAGCCCACGGCGATGCCAGCGCTGGGACAGGGCGGGGCTGTCAGGGGCGGGGCCTGGTCTACCCTGACCACGCCCCCGGCAGGCCCCGCCCCCGGCCCGCCGTGCTCACCTGCACACCAGCGTGGCGATGATGACGCACCAGGCGGTGCAGCAGCAGTCGGCGTCCAGGTGCTCCTCGCTCTTGCGCCGCCGGCAGCACAACCAGAAGGAGTAGAAAAGCAGGAAGAGGAGGTCCAGGGCGAGGCAGGCCAGCGCGGCAGCCCCCAGCAGCAGCAGCGCCTGCAAAGGAGGGAAGCGGCGCTGGACATGGGCCCTTTGCTGCTCTGTTGACACCAGTACCAGCAGATGCCACCCGTGCTGGGGCATAGGGCGCCTGGCACATTCTCCCAGAGTCCTCACGTAGCCTGGGGATGGGGAATCCCAGCGTCTATGGTCTTGAAACCCAGAAAGCTCCACTTGGAGGGACCACGGTGGGCAAGGCCATAGGGTCCCTCTCTCCTAACACCTACTCACCTACCTATCCGCCCCGTGGGAGCCTATCACCTCCTGTGCCCCAGAATCCAAGGCAGGATGTGTTCAAAAAGGGGTCCTCCAACAGACCCTGTGAGGAGGTGCGTGATGGGGGTGGTCAGAGGACACAGCCATGGCCTCCCAGGGGGGTAGGACCGGATTCAGTCCAGGCCATGCCTGTCTGTAGCAGAACCAAGAGCCACTTTATCAAGCCCGTAAGCTCCTGTGTCCTGAAGGGCCAGAACTCTCCACCATGTCCCAGGGGCACCCTTGGTACCGAGGCTGGGGTCCCTCGTGGGAAGCAGGTGACCTGACCGGCAAAGATGCCTGCTGTGGACGCAGCGCTGTGCCAGGCTCTCCAAGGGGAGGGTGGTGGACACAGCACAGTGCCTCCACGGGAGAAAGCACAGGCACGCCCACGTCTAGGCCCCCCCGGGACCCTCAGCACACGTCCTTTGTGGGGGGGGGGCGTACAGGGCCGTGTAAGCCTCACAGGGGCAGAGCAAGTGCTGCACAGAAGGCCTGACGCGTGGAGGCGCCCGCCCACGGGTGCCACTGCCGTTGTAGTGTGACCACTGGGCAGCCCTCAGCGGTCCTTGCTGGCTCTGCTGCCCAGACCTCGGGAGGACCTGGAAACACCCTCCCTCCCCACGTCTAAACATGCAGCAATGTGGTCTTCCCTGGGCCTAAACCTGGGGGCTGTTGGGGGTGGAACACCCCAGACCTACCCTGCGGGGCCCCCCAGGATAAGCAGCTCAGCCCAGGCACTGGGACTACTTCCTCGCAGCCCCTGTGCCCAGGGCTGTCTCCCAGGAGACAGTTGCCAGGCAGCAGGGAGGATGGCATTCTCTTGAGGAGGGCTGGGGCACCACCTGGAGGCTGCAGTCAGGCTGCACCAGCCCTTCCCACTGCTGCCCTGTGCTGCCCAACAAGCAGTCTGGGCACAGAGGGTGTGGGGGGCTGGAGCCACCCACCGCCTTGCACTGACAGGAGGGCTGACCACCTGCTCACCAGCTGGACAGGGAAGGGAAGCAGGCCTGGTGGGGCTGGCACCAGAGCCACCTCTCAGCCCAAGGCTCCCTCGAGGTCCCAGGGCAATCGTGACAGTGGGGACCCTGAGGCCCAGGGCGGGGGCAGCTTGCCAAGGTCACACGGGAGACAGACCAGGACACAATCATGGTGGGGAGGTCCGGTATTTGGCACCACCCCAAGCCCACCCAACACTGCCCAATACTGGCAGTCCGTGAACATCATCAGGGTGCTTGGATGGGCAGCATCTGTGGTTCCCTGGGTGTCCCCTCAATGCAGAGGCTGGATACCCACCCGAGGTGCCACAGGCCTTGCCTGTCCTGCCCTCACACGGGAGAGACAAAGGGAAGGGCTGGCTGGGGCCGTGGCTCGAAGGGAGGTCTGCCCTTCCATAACCAAAGCTCCTCTCCAGCCCCCAGCCAGCCGGCAGGTCCTGACACTGCCGGCTCCTCCCCACATCCTCCGTCAGGCGCCCCCAGCCCCACCTAGAAGCCTCCACCCCACGGATCCCCTTTCAAAGCCCTGCCCACCCTGGCACCCACGGTCTCTGCCTGGCACTGGCACAGCCCCACTGGAGGCCACCCTCTGCTCCCTTAACCGCCTCCATCCCCCTCACTGGAGGGTACAATCTGGGGGGGGGGGCAGGGCCCACACCCACATCCAGAACACAGCTGGCCCGGAGCTGCTGCTTCAACCATAGCACTTAGGCACGTGCTCTCCAAGAGAGAGACCTCTAGGCAAGGAGGTAGGGGCAGGGGCGCAGGGCGTGGGGCTCGGCCTGGGGGTGAGTGGTTGGTGCTGACACTGGCCAGGACTCAAAGAGCTCACGCCCGGATCACCGCCCCGGTGGCGCCAGGACCACCCACTCCCGTTTGCTAGATGAGAAGGCTGAGGCAAGATAAGCATCAGAGGCCCTGCCGGGTCCTGGCACCAGGGGAGGCAGCGCTGGCTCCCTCGTCTGACAAGTGCCAGGGTCTGGCCCTCGGAGGCGGGCGGGCGGCACCTGCACCTCTCCCGGGTCTTCTCCTGCAGCTTTGACTCGGTTACTCTTTGTAGTAGGGGTTTTGTGGTTGTTCTTTTTTTTTTTTCTAAGCCACTAACATGTACTACCTTTGTAATTAAAACACAAAACCAGAACCTTGTGAACAGCTCTTCCCAGCCAGTCATGGGCGGCCGAGGGCCTAAGCCCAGCCTGACCACGTGAGAGTGACTCCGTGTGGCCGGCAGTCAGGCCCGCCCACGGCACTTCCAAGCCCGACTGTCACATGGGGGAGGGCCCTGGCAGCACCAAGGCCGGATTCCGGCCACTGTGGTTTGTGGTGCTGTCGCACAGTCCCCGCTGGTGCCTGTGCCCCAGGAGCCGAGATCCAGCGTAGAAACGGCCTGTCTCGGCCCTGGCCGATTGGCTCAGCGGTAGAGCGTCGGCCTGGCGTGCGGAAGTCCCGGGTTCGATTCCAGGCCAGGGCACACAGGAGAAGCGCCCATCTGCTTCTCCACCCCGCCCCCCCTCCTTCCTCTCTGTCTCTCTCTTCCCCTCCCGCAGCCAAGGCTCCACTGGAGCAAAGGTGGCCCGGGCGCTGGGGATGGCTCCTTGGCCTCTGCCCCAGGCGCTAGAGTGGCTCTGGTCGCCCCTGGTGGGCGTGCCAGGTGGATCCCGGTCGGGCGCATGCGGGAGTCTGTCTGACTGTCTCTCCCCGTTTCCAGCTTCAGAAAAATACAAAAAAAAAAAAAAAATACAAAAAAAAAAGAAATGGCCTGTCTCACCAACAGGAGGCCAAGAACCACCCACTGTTGGACATCAACTCAGGCCCTAGAGTGGAGCCCAGCACTTGGAACCGGAACGCTGAGGTCCAAATACTCCTCTGCTTGGTTCTAGATGCGACCCTGAGTTGGTGACTAACCTCTGTGCCTGTTTGCCCGTGTGTAAAACTGAGACAGTAACATCACTCCCCTCATAGGGTTACTTATTAGCACAGCACATCCACGGAGCCCTCAGGAAAAGTCAGGGCCCCGAGAGGGTGCTGTCTGGATCCCTCTGCCGACACAGTGGGCTGGGGACAGGAGGTGGTGGGCGCCCTGGCTGCCGGAGGGGAGGGAGCCCAGGGCTGCTCAGAGAAGGTGGGCGTGCACACACCCACAGGTGCACATGTTCACACATGCCCACATGCACGCCCACACATGCACACACCCATGCCCACACATTCATATATGCACACCTACACCCATACATTCACATACATGGTCATGCCCACACATGTGTATCACAGATTCACACTCATACATCCACAGTCCCATATACACATAAAAAAAAGGCAGAAGAGGAGCAGGAAGCATCAACTCGTAGTAGTTGCTTCTCTTATGTGCCTTGACTGGGCAAGCCCGGAGCCTTGAACCAGTGACCTCAGCATTCTAAGTCGACGCTCTGTCTACTGTGCCACCACAGGGCAGGCCTCGCTGGAGTCTTAAAGAGCAACCCCACTGGGTAGCTCATGGGGCCCCTGGGCACCAGGACAACCTCACAAAGGCCTGCAGGGAGGTGACCACACCTCCCGGTGTACACAGGAGGAACCCGGGTCCCAGCCTAGAACTGCAAACCAGCCTCGGGCCGGGCAGCCGCCTCCTCCCCGCCAGGGCCCGCTGCCAGGCTTGACCTCTGCCCCAGTTTCCAGGCAGACTCCCAGGGATCAGCTCCTGCTGGCACGCCCGTGGGGGCCCCGCCTCCCCTTTCCATGGGCTGGCGTCCCCTCACTTCTCCCTGGGCCCATTCAGAAAGAGAATGGGAACTGTCTAATCAGCATCTGGGCTCTGACCAAATGGAATTTTCCGTCTGTGATGGAAGTGATGTCAGCACTCGGTCAGGCGAGGCGAGATGCTCGGGCCCATGTCCTGACCGCCGGCCACAGCGCTGGCTACCAGCCACTGAGACGCCAGCAATGCCCGGGGCTTAGTGAAGGCACAAGCAGTGAGGACTGGGGTGGCCACATGTGCACCCAGGTGCTCACAGCCCTGGACCGCCTCACCCTGCCACGAAGCGTCCCCAGGAGGATGCCCTGCCCTGCGCTGTGCCCACACACTCTCCGGGTACCCTAAGGCCCCCGACAGCCCCACCCTCTTTGGAAACACGGAGGAGCCAGAGCTCAGGGGCTGAAGCCTCCGGCCCAGGTCTGAGGCCTGTCAGGTGGCCCCACAAGCTTCCAGCCCCCAGGTCCTCCCAGACCTGGCAGGAGACAGGGGCACGAGGGACCTGGGGTGGAGCTGTCCTGTGTGAGCCTGTGCTGGCTCCTTGCACAGGTGGGCGGCCCTATGGGCGGGGATCCTGGCTCAGGCCCAGGCCAACTGGCAATCTGACTGCAAGGGGACCCTGCCGAGGCCTCTGCTGGGTCGGGAGGGGCAGACGGGGGGGGGCCCTCCACTGCTGCTGGGACATCCCAGCCCAGAACTGCCTTCTCCAGAGAGAGAGACCAGGTCAGGGAGTCCAGGAGGCACCGCTAAGAACCCAGACCTGTCCAGGCTGCAGCCCTGGGTGTGGGGTGAGAAAAGGGGAGGCACTGGGTCCAAGCGTGTGTCTGGGGTCTCCTGCTGGGAAGGTGCCCACCCCCCTCAGGGCTGGCCCTCTGCCTCAGCACCCACCAAGACCCAGCTTCGCACGAAGCTTGCTGGTCTGCCGACTGCCCAGCTGGGGGTGGCCCCTACTTCCCCAGACAGAAGGCCACACTTAAGTGAGGGAGGCAGGGTCCGAGCTGGCACAGGCCCTCCGAGGAAAGCTCCAGAAAAGGCCCACTCGGGTCCTGGGCCAGGCTGCACGAGCTGGCACAGGCCCTCCAAGGAAAGCTCCAGAAAAGGCCCACTCGGGTCCTGGGCCAGGCTGCACGGGTGCTGAGGGCCAGGCTGCGGGCCCAGCGGGCGCAGAGCGGGCTGGGCAGCCGCTGCTCCGCCCCTCAAACACGCTTGACTGCGGCTCCCCAATGCCAGCAGAAATTAAAACCAGATTTCCACCGGGCTGGGCTTGGGTTTCGCGAATTCCATGATGGTGAACGTGCAGCCGCGCCTTGGGGAGAGCAGCCAGCGGCTGGCCGTGCGGGAGCCCAGGGGGACCCACTCTCAGTCCCAGCCCCACCCTCCTCGCCAAGGTCCGAGGTCCAAGGTCCGGGCCAGCAGACTGCACGCGGACACGCACTGGCCACGCCTCCCGTCCTCACAGGCACACCCCACACTGGCCTTGCCCTCCAGAGACCACATGGACAGAGCCCTGCGGGCTCCGAGCTGCTCAGCACCCTCCCCGCAGCCGGCCCAGAGCAGTGGAAGGGCTGTCCCGGCCCACAGCCCACCTGCTCTGAGTGAACAGACACGGGGGGGGGGGGGGCCAGGCTGGCGGTGCTGCAGCCACCTGTCTATGCTGGTCCCTCCTGGGCTGTCCCCGGCCCACAGCCCACCTGCTCTGAGTGAACAGACACGGGGGGGGGGGGGGGGCCAGGCTGGCCGTGCTGCAGCCACCTGTCTATGCTGGTCCCTCTGGACCTCCCAGCCCGACTCCCAGACGCTCCTCTGCTCTTCAGGACTTTGCAAGCACCTCTCTAGCGGCCACCTCTGGGCACCGGGGCCACAGGCCTCAGACGCAGCCAGAGGCCGCCCGTGGCATCATCAGGGCTTGCCTCTACCAAGAAGAGGAGGCCTGGACTGAGTGCCCCTCATGATGGCCAGGAACCCACCCGGGGTGCACAGGGCTCGAGCAGGCAGCTGGGCTGCTGGCACCATGGCAGCCACTGCCTCAGAAGCAGAAGGGGTCACCCAGGCGTTGGAGAGCTGGGCCTCACTCCACACCCTCGGCCAACAAAGGACAGCAGGATGAACAGGCCCTTTGGGGCCCCTGCCCTCACAACCCACCCGCCCTTCCCTGGGGGGGGCAGGCCTCATCCAGCCTCCTGCAGGGAGGGGAGGGGCACGCCCACGGAGGGCGGTGGGTGGCACACGTGTGCAGGCCTGAGTGTGAGACGAGCCTGAACTCCAGGCATCCATGTGCATACACGCGTGTGCAGGCCTAGTGTGTGCAGGCCTGAGTGTGAGACGAGCCTGAACTCCAGGCATGCATGTTCACACACGCGTGTGCAAGCCTGAGTGTGAGACGAGCCTGAACTCCAGGCATGTATGTTCACACACGCGTGTGCAGGCCTGAGTGTGTGCAGGCCGGAGTGTGAGACGAGCCTGAACTCCAGGCATGCACGTTCATACACGCGTGTGCAGGCCTGAGTGTGTGCAGGCCTGAGTGTGAGACGAGCCTGAACTCCAGGCATGCATGTTCACACACGCGTGTGCAGGCCTGAGTGTGTGCAGGCCTGAGTGTGAGACGAGCCTGAACTCCAGGCATGCATGTTCACACACGCGTGTGCAGGCCTGAGTGTGTGCAGGCCGGAGTGTGAGACGAGCCTGAACTCCAGGCATGCACGTTCATACACGCGTGTGCAGGCCTGAGTGTGTGCAGGCCTGAGTGTGAGACGAGCCTGAACTCCAGGCATGCATGTTCACACACGCGTGTGCAGGCCTGAGTGTGTGCAGGCCTGAGTGTGAGACGAGCCTGAACTCCAGGCATGCATGTTCACACACGCGTGTGAACGAGCCCACTTGGGCACACAAAACCCACGCCTTCGGCAGGGGCAGTAAAATGGGAGGCTCACCAGGGGTCCCATGCAGCCCTTCTCCAAGCCCACCCAGCCCATGACCTCGGCATGCTTAGCTCTACTCAGCCCTGTCCCCGGAGGGCCCAGCCCACGCCCAGGCACCTTCCCTGGTTCTGGACAAGAACAGCAGTGGCCGCACAGCCAGCGGGCACCAAGTGCAGCCCCATCCTGCCTCTGGCACTGGGTTGGAGGCCTGGCCTTGACCGAGGACCACAGCGCTCCCAGCCCCATTCATGGCAGGGACACCCCTGCCTCAGCATGTCTCCTACGCCACGAGCCTCTCGGGAGCCCTGCTGGGCAGGCAGCAGACCCAACTCTGCTGGCAGCTGCCACTCTATCTCCAGGAGGGACCCCGGGGCAGGCCCCGGCACGTGCGGACTGGCCTCAGGAACTTCGCTGGGGGTGTCCTCTGGCTGCAGGAGTGGCTCCCTGCTCTGGGTGCCACCGTGCCGAATGTGTGCCACTAGAGCCTTACGACACTGGACGTCCTCATGCTCCCAAGATTGTGGGAAGCCCCTGAGATGCCTGAGGGCTGTGTGTGTCCCAGCTCAGCTCAGGGCCAAGGGCAGGCTCCCACAGACCCCAGGAGGCAGGCACAGCACGACCAGGTACTCCCGGGTCCCACTCCTGTCCCGGGTCACATGGCCCAAGTCCTTGTGGGCCACGTGGGGCACTTCCCATGTCAGTGACCCGTCCCTGTCTGCAGATTCGGTTCCTCTTCTCCAGCTGAGGACTCAGCAGAGCTGCCTGTGGGGGGAGGGGAGGTCCAGTCCCCACACTCGCTGAGCCTCCCGGAACCAGCACCTGCGGGGGCCCAGGGAGCCTCTCCCCCAACTCAGAAACTGCTCGGGGGCTGTGTGTGTAGGAAGGGGAGAGCTGGAGCAGGAGCCTGCCACGTCTTCCGCTCACAGATGCCGGCTGGCCAGTGGCCTCAGTTTTGCTTCTGTGGGAGTCATGGTGCCCACCCCCAGGGCCACTGAAGGTGACTCCCCAGAAAAATGCTTATGAAAAAAAAATCTCAAGTCTCTGGTAGGGCAGCTGTGCCTGGGGTCAGAGCCACCCACCCAGAGCCTGACCAAGAGCTCCCAGCCAGGGACAAAACAGCTGATGTCCCTTTGCCACATGTTCCCTGGGTACAGTTTGTCACTGCATCCTCAGACCCTCAAACACCAGGAGCCAAAAGGCCTAACAACAGAGCCTGGTGGCACAGACCCTGCACCAACGCCAGGCAGGGCACACGCAGAGCTTCGCCCGAACACCCATCCCACAGCAGGTGTACACTTGGGGGCAGAGGCAACCAGCCACCCGGCCCTCCCCAGGCCAAAGGCAGGCACATGACCCCAGCGTAGCCAACTGGGTTCTCCCCCGGGACTTTGACCCTGGCCAAGACAGAAAGAGCTCGAGTCAGTCTGGCCCAGCAGGGACTTCTCTGCCCACCCACCCGAGCATGGGCCTGCACCCCAAAGCCAAGCTCATGAGCTCTGTCCGCACAGGGGGTGCCACAGACACTACCACCCAGCTTCCTGTGGGCTCTGTCTTTGGTTGGTTCCTGTCACTTGGAGCCTCCTGGCTACTACCATGGGATGCAGGTCAAGCCTCAAGCACCAAGGACCACGGACACGGACCCAAATCCCTGACGTTTCAAGGCCGGTGACCGAAAGGGCACAGTGCACCTCTGGTTTTAACGGCCCTCCCCCACAGGGTAAGTGCACAGACCGACTCCGGCACTTCTAAGCTCTTCCCCATTCTCCTGAGTGTCCATTCCCCTTGTAAACTGTAAGAGCAGCAATAAATGCCGTTGTTTAACCAGAGCGAGTTTCCCTCTGATCAGTGGTGAGGACGACAAAAGGGCCAGCCCTGCCCTTCAGACACGACGGCTCTGCCACCAGCCTGGAGCCAGCACAGGCTGACCTTGTCTGAACTCCATTACACTAGTAAGGTGCTGTGGTCTCTGCTGGGAGACCCCCAAGTGGTCTCAGATCTTGTCTAGGTGGCCGTTCCGTCTGGGCTTGCACACCTCCGGACACAAAGCATTCACCACCGCCCAAGGCAGCATGTTCAGACCAGAGCGACTGCTACTTTGGGCTGAGGCTTCTCTCCACCTCAGGGCCTTTGCACGTGCTATTCCCACTGCCTGGAACCCTCTTCCCCAAGGTCTTGGCAGAGCTACCTCAGTCTCATCTTTAGAGTCTTGCTAGGAACATCTAAGCATCAGGGCTCTAATAAGAAATGGGCCCCGCAGTGGGCAAACCGAGGGCAGCTGCCACCGCCTGAACCAATGTGCCCACTGCAGGCCAGGCTCCAGGCAAGTCCCAGCCCACTGGGCGTTCACACCCTGGCTTGCAACCTCCACAGAGACCAGGTAGCACCTCCTCCTCGAAGCCCTTCCTGCCGCCCAGGCTCCGCAGGCCGTGTCCTGACCACACAGCACTACCACACCAGGCTTTAACTTTTCCTCCACAAGCAGGCTCTCCTGGCAGGGAGGTGACAGGTGGGGCAACCCAGGCAGCCCCAACAGCCCCTCAGCCTCCTTCTTGCACGCCCCCCACAGAGCTCATCAGCCCCACAGAACCAGCACCGCGTACCCCCCAAGAAATGGGTGCCACGGCCTGGGAGTCCCTCTCCTCCAGGATGGAGGCCTTGGGAACCTGGCAGTCCGAGACCCTCAGTCCCCAGAGGAACTGCAAACCTTTAGGGTGTGACATCCCGCCCTCGCTCTTGCCAAAGCCCCCACGTAGGGCCGGCTGGGCTCTAGGAGAACCTCCTAACAGTTCCTCATCCCTGAAGTCACATCCCCTGCAGCAGACAGCTGTGAGGGGCCCAGGAAAGCCCCCACGTCCCCTCCCCAGCTGGACCTGGCTCCTCTAGTGGAGCAGGCGTAAGAGGTCTGAAGTAGGATTCTGCGCCGGTCTCTCTGAGTCTGTGTGCTAATCTGTACAAGGGAGACAGTCCTCATCTCCCAGGCTTGTGTGACAAAAGGCTAGTGACAGATTCCCCCGTACAGCACCCCGAAACAGGGTAGCCCCCGGGGCTTTCCAGTGGGTTTCACCAGGTCTCCCAACTGTAAGTGGTGGGGGCAGGGAACACCCATGCCAACCCCACTCCTACATCAGGCCCCACCTTCCCTCTGGATGGCTCAGGAGGTAGACGTCCCCACCACAGCTAGGCCCAGGCCACAGGGCAGGAGGGAAGTGTCAGACCCATGCAGCCCAGGCTGGGGCTGGAGACAGACAGGTTCCCAGGCCAAGAGGGCAGGAGGACTGGGATTCCACTACCCACCAATGGGACAGGGGCAGTGGTCCCCCACAGCTAGGAATGCTTCACTAGGGGAGACAGAAAGTGGACCTATACCATGACCTATAGTACCCCACTGCCCACCCACCCAGGGAGGGAGCTCCCCCTGCTGCACACCCAACTGGGAGCAAGAGCTCGGGGCCCTCCCATCCCCACAGCGACCCTGTAAAGGAGGCACACCAGCCCAGGCTTCAGGATGAGGCAGTGAAGGCACAGAGAGGTCAAGTGCTTGCCCCAAAGCACCAGCACCAGGGCAGAGGCAGGACAGATGCCCAAGTCTACAACCCCCAGCTAGGAACAGAGAGGGCGGGGGATGGAGACAGGCTGGTTTCCACACCATGAATTATTCAGTGGCTAATTCTGCTCCTTAGAGAGGAGGCAGGAGAGAGTGTGAGTCAGAGCCCCCCAACAGTGAAGGAAGGAACAGTGTTCACAGAGGCTGGGTCAGAAACCTGGGTCCTCTCGGGGCAAAGGGCCCTGCAGGAGGCCAGGCTGCGCTGAGGGGTGCCTGGCGACCACCCCAAGGCCTCCCAGGGTTTCCAGTGTCCACCCTCGCTCACGCCGTACAGGAGTCCTAGACCCCCAGCCAGGAGGCCCATGGGAGGATGGGACGGGGGGGGGGGGCAGGAGCAGGCAGCCAGTGGAAGCCTGGTTGGCAGCACAGACAGGTGTACAGGCCAGCAGAAAATCTGTGTGGGCCAGACACCCCAGGTGCCCCAGGGGCTGCCTGGGGCTGCAGAACTGACAAGTGGGGGGGCCCTCAAGTAAAGCTCAGCCTCCTGGCCTGTGGCAGCAGAGCCCCCGGGGGCAGACGTGGCAGAGCCTGCGCGCGCACACACACACACACACACACACACACACACACAAGTTCCCAGGGAGCACAGAGGGGGATGCCTCCACACTGGCCACCCCCCAGAGCTGGGCTTCTAGAATGTGGGTGTTGGGTTTTATAAAGTCCTGCTGGCTCCGGGCATGCCTGGACCAATCGCTCGCCCCCTTTCTCATCCGCTCACACGCAGGTCCGCAGGGCTGGGGGAGCAGGCACCAGGGGAGCTCTGAGGTGGGGAGCTGGGGCACCCCTGCAGAGCCAGGGGCACCCATGGGACCCTCACCCACTGCTTCCAGGCTTCTCCCCCCTGGATCAGGGAGGCCACAGAGAACAGAGTTCGGAATAGGCGAGGTAGGACATAGTCCCCGAAATACTGGATTCCCAGGCCGCCTTGACAACCAGCAAAGCCATGTCCACCCCACCCAGGGGCTGTGCAATGATTGACAGACAGAAAAAGCCCAGAGCTGTTCCAGGTGACCAGGCACTCTGGTCATGAGGGCTGCTGGCATCCACGTCCCCCGGGCAGGAAGAAGCCCACGGCCTGCCTGGTCCCTTGCCCTGCACTCAAAGGGCAGTGGCTCAGTGACAAGGTTGGCGCTGGGGATTGGCATGACCCCCGGCCAAAGGCTGGCTCCAAAGGGAGAAAGCCCGGTCGATGGGGAGAGGGCTGCAAAGGGCCTCGCCACCCCTGGCTCTGCCCAGGCTCAGCCCCCTTCCAGCCTTCCAGACTGAGGCCCCCCTTGTGTCACTGGGGCCAGGCCTCCACCCTCAAGGGGTCCTGGCACCCAGTTCCAGGAGGGCCAGGTGTCACCGCAGCGCACACTGTACTCTGTGTGCACCCCACAGCCCGGCAGCCCCGCGGGTCTCAGCGCTGTGGGGTCCCATAGTTAGGGGGCGCTGCTGGCAACAGGCTGGGGGGGGGCAGAGGCCTGGGCAGCAGCTGACAGCTGGCAGCGGGGGGCTCCATGGAGGGGAGGAGGTGGCTCCATGTAACCCCCCTCTCAGAAGAGAGGGCCTTAAGTGGCACCAGAAGGGGAGCTTGAATTGGCAAGGAGGGCCTGGGGCCCCTCATTAAGGAATTAGGGTCCTTACACTCTGGGACAAGAGAGACCCATGACCCCAAGAGGAGACCCTCACTCAAGAAGTGAGGGGCTGTCGTGACTCTCGATGGAAAACGGGTCATCGTTAGATCCTCAGAAAGGAGGGACAGCGACCCTCGGGGAGAGGGAGGGCTCGCGACCCGCGAGGAGGAGGAAGCCGTGAGCCTCGATGGGGGCGGGGGAGGGGCTGTGGCCCGGGGCCCTGACCCCTGACCCCTGACCCTCGACCCGGGGCCCCGCGTCACCTGCTGGTAGTCGGCGTCCTCGGGCCGGAACTGGCTGCTGGTGGCCTCCCAGCGCAGGCTGAAGTGCGGCAGCCGGTGCAGGAGGTTCACCCACCAGGGCGCCGTGTAGCTGACTCCGGCCATGGCGGGGCCCGGCGGCCTCGGGCGCGCGCGGCCGCGGCGGGGCTCCTCGCTGGCCCCGGGGGGGCGCTGGGTTCAGGGGCCCGCCGACCCCGGCCTGGCCGCCCGCATCGCCCGTGCGCTCCTGGGCCCGGCCCGGCCCGGCTCGGCCCGGCTCGGCCCGGCTCGGCTGCGCTCGGCTGCGCTCGGCCGCCCGTGCCCGCCGCCTCTTTGTTCGCTGCCGCCGCCGCCGCCGCCGCCGCCTCCTCCGCGCGACCCCGCCCGCCCCCACACCGCCCCCGCGCCGCTATTGGCCCGCACCCGTCAGGCCCCGCCCCTCCCCGCTCCCAAACTCCGCCCCCTCTCCGTCATTGGCCGGTTGCGCGAGGCCCCGCCCACCCGAGGGGCTCCTCCCGGCCGCAGCTGAGGGGCGTTCGGCGAGGAAGGCCAGGAGGAGGGCCCGCGCCCTTTCCCCATCCGCACAGGGGAGGTGGGTGCTGGAATGCTGGTTGCGCTCCACCCGGGCGGGCGGTCGCCTGTTTGTTTAAGCTTCCGCGAGGGTCGGCCTGGAGAGGCCGGGCTGGGTTCCAAGTGGCCTGTCTGTAAAATAAGGATGATTCTAGATTCAGACCCTGCTGTGGTTACCTAGAGCTGTGTGATCTTGGGCAAGTGACTTAACCTCTCTGTGCATCCATGTCCTCGTCCGGAAAAGGGAAGTGCAACGAGTGTAAAGCGCTCAGAACATCCAAGTGTGACCCAGTAGGAGTTGTAAGGGGACCTCAGGGTCCTCTCGGGAAGGTTTCGTCTTTAGTCCGGACCTAAAAGAAAGCCTGGCATCCTCGGGCGGGCCTGGAAATTCAGGTTACTGCCAGGTGGGGCCGAGCACAGACTTTGGAGCCACACTTGCTATCGGGGTGTCTTTGTGCCTACTGAAGTGGAGATGGGGGAGCCCCGAGAACGGAGGAAGCTGGAGATGCTGCACCCAGGGTTAGTAGTTCTTGCTCCTCACCACCCCGGGCCATTATACCTGGGCCTCCTGAGTTCTGAGGTTTCCACACCTGGGGCTCTGCTACCTGCTGTGTCCCAGCTCACCCGGCTCTGTTAGCAGACAAGGCTCCTTCTTTTCCGCCAGGCTGGGCTGGGCTCTTGCCGGTAGGGACAGCTCCAGGCAGTGGCTTCTCAGAAGGCCCTGTCCATCTGTTCATCCGACTGCCCTGACTCACCTGTTTTCCTGTGATAAGGTGGGGCAGCCTCCTGCTGAGGCCGGCGGGCACGGGAGGGGTGGGGCAAGAGGCCTTTGCGAAGAAGAAGAAGCCGTGGTTTGTAATCTCAGGATAATTTATAGACACCGCCCAGGTGGAAAATAACGGCTGGGATAGAGGAGGGAGGTCACACACTCGCCGTCCCTAAAGGGCACACTTTTCTGGCTCCTGTCCTTAAACAAGCAGATCACACAGCCACAGTCCCCCTGTTTGGACCCCAGCACTGGGGTGGCAGGCTCACCAAGGTCTCCACGTGGAGACACAGGGTCCATGAACTCCTGTCCAGGTTTCTGGAAGCCCTCATGAAATTGAACATGTACCTCTGAGAAGACCAGAAAGTCTGACCCAAATATTATATGAAACAACTCAGTAAAATGGGTTGAATTATGCCTCCCCCCCTCCACAAAAAAAAAAAAATCCGCCCGAGTCTGAATTCTTGTTGCCTGTGATCTTGTCTGGAAATAGGGTCATTGTAGATGTGATCAAGTTAAGATGAGGTCATGCTAAAGCAGGGGTCCCCAAACTTTTTACACTGGGGGCCAGTTCACTGTCCCTCAGACCATTGGAGGGCCGGACTAAAAAAAAAACTGAACAAATCACTATGCACACTGCACATATCTTATTTTAAAGTAAAAAAACAAAATGGGAACAAATACAATATTTAAAATAAAGAACAAGTAAATTTAAATCAACAAACTGACCAGTATTTCAATGGGAACTATGCTCCTCTCACTGACCACCAATGAAAGAGGTGCCCTTTCTGGAAGTATGGCGGGGACCGGATAAATGGCCTCAGGGGGCCGCATGTGGCCCGCAGGCCGTAGTTTGGGGACCCCTGTGCTAAAGTATGGAGGACCCCAATGCAATGACGATCTGTATAATGAGAGAAATTTGAACGCATTGACTCTGAGATAGAGACATGGGGTGGGGGGAAACACCATATAGACGGAGGCTGAAATAGGGGTGATGCATCTACAAGTCAAAGAACCCTGGGGAATGCCGGAACCACCCGGAGCTGGGAGAGAGAGGCCCAGAGAGCATCCTGCCTCTCAGCCACGGAAAGAACCAGCCCGGCCGACACCTCGACCTCGGACTTCAGCCTCCAGAACTGAGCCGATGATTCCTGTGGTGTAAGCAGCCCGGGGTGAGGTACCTGGTTACAGAATCCACAGGAAGTTGCCTGTGCTGGGCTGTTTAGAGCCTCTGGGTGGCAGGTATTGTGTGTCTCTTGACCGGTACCCAATGGCAAAGGAGCTCGTCAGGAATACTCACAATGTGTTCGGGGTGGGTGGAGCTTGTCCCAAGGAGGTCCATGAGGAAGAAATGATATGGGGAGGGGTGGGGGTTGTGCAGGTGGAGAGAAGGAGGGAGCCACAGTGTGCGGCTCTCTGAGAAAGCACCATTAGAGCGTCTGCCGGTGGTGGACCCTGAGCCCTGACCCTGCTGCTGCTTGGGGCCCGGGTGCTGGCCAAGGAAGTCCCTCAGAGGTAAGGAGGGTCAAGGACTCTGGAGCCTGACACTTGCTGCCGTGTGAGCTCAGGGAGACATCTTGACTCCTGTCCCTGAACTGCAAAGTGAGGGGGAGGGTAAGAGAGAGAATGCCAGTGTGTGTGGGGGGGGCAGGGCATAAGGAAGGCCTGCCCCCCTCCCCCATCCCCAGTTCTTTTGCCTGGCAGCATTGGCTGGGTGGTTCTCCCTGCCTGTCCTGGACCTGTGGCTGGGGACCTTTCGCCCCACTCTACAGATGGAGCAACTGAGGCCTTAGGTCCTGCCATTGCTGGGGAGGCGTGGGACCGCCACCAGGTCAGGGAACCAGATTCCAGCCTCACGCTGCTGGCCACAGACAGGATGACCGGAAATAGGGCAGCAGTGGTTCAGGAAGTCAGAGATGGCTTTGTCTGCAATGCTGGCCACGGACTGGGGCACAGGGGTAAGCCTTCAGTGACTCAGGGGTGACTCAAGAGGCAGCGGCCGATGGGAAACCGCTAGACTCCGGGCTAAGGAAGCAGCCCCAGGCGACGATAAGAAGCGACAGTCCCCCAGCCCCCTCTACCGTGTTGACCGGCAGGCTCCAGTACCGCCCGCCTGCGGGAGCAGGAAGGACAACCCTGGCTGTCACCAGCCGAGAGCTCTGAGCCAGGTGTCCCTGAGTGCCCACATCCACAATCTCCTCCGGCCTTCAGCCAGGTTACCCCGTCGCAGAGGGGGTGGTGAGGGAGCTTTGGAGGTTCAGAAAATCGCCCAGCTCCTGGGACTCTGTGTGGAGACCTGGGAGGCACGCCCGCCTCGCCCCTGGGCACAGTTCTGGTGGTTGCTCACCAGGGCTTTCTCCTTTCTCTTCTGTGTACAGTAACTGCCCCGTATCCATGTCCTCAGGTCCTCTGTGAGCTGGACCCTGCTCATGGCTAAAACGGGGACAGTCCTACTTAGCTCGCAGGAGTGTGAAAAGTTACCAGGACACAGCGGCACGATTCGCCCCGGCCATGGGGTGGAAGCACCCGGAATGTTCGTCAAGAAGGTGAAGAGAGAGACACGACGTGGTCCAGCCGCCCAGCAGAGTGCGACACAGCCTGAAAAAGGGTGGAGGGGCTGACCCACTGCCCCGGGGAGGAGCCTCAATCCCAGGGGGCTGGGTGGTGGAGGAGCCTCAATCCCAGGGGGCCGGGTGAGAGAAGCCTGGCGCAGAAGACCACAGACTGGAGGATTCGGTTCCGGTTCCGACGAAATGTCCAGAATGGGAAAAACAAAAACAAAAACCCCTTAGAAATGGAAAGTGGATTAATGGTCTCCAGGAGCTGGGGGCGGTGAAATGGATACAGCAGTCGGTGGTGATGGTCGAACAACATTGTGAGTGTGCTCAATGCCACTGATACGGACACTTCAAAATGGTTAAAATAGTCACGTAAGGCCCTGGCCGGTTGGCTCAGTGGTAGAGCGTCGGCCTGGCGTGCGGAAGTCCCGGGTTCGATTCCCGGCCAGGGCGCACAGGAGAAGCGCCCATCTGCTTCTCCACCCCTCCCCCTCTCCTTCTTCTCTGTCTCTCTCTTCCCCTCCCGCAGCCAAGGCTCCATTGGAGCAAAAGATGGCCCGGGCGCTGGGGATGGCTCCTTGGCCTCTGCCCCAGGCGCTAGAGTGGCTCTGGTCTTAACAGAGCGACACCCCGGATGGGCAGAGCATCGCCCCCTGGTGGGCGTGCTGGGTGGATCCCGGTCGGGCGCATGCGGGAGTCTGTCTGACTGCCTCCCCATTTCCAACTTCAGAAAAATACAAAAAAAAAAAAAAGTCACGTAAATTCATCCCACTCCCTCCAAGTATGAGTGCCTGTGGAAAGGCCTCCTGCCTTCCCTCCAGGGAAGTCGAGCTCGTGAGTCAAGCTGCTCAGAAAGTCTGAGCACCGAGGCCTGAGCTCCTTGGAAGCCCCTGGGAGGAGCATCTGATGCGGAGGGGTGGGCTGGCCAGGCACTGCCGAGGGTCCGGCTCCCAGGCCAGGGTGGTAGCTGGGTTGAGGCTCCTGAACGGTTGGTCCCAAGACCTGTGGGAGTCTGGAAAACGGCCAGGCAGGGGGCCGGGTCCCCAACGCTGGGCGGAAGCCAGAACAATGGAATCCCTGCGTTGGGACCCGGTCCAGTGAGGTTCATATTTTCCGTGGAGATAGAGCTCATGAGAAAGCTGGAGGCCGCGTTTCCCTGGCGCCCGCCGAGACGTGGCCCAGTGATGCTCTCTGGCCACACAGCCAGCCTGATGCCTGCTCGCCACAGACACCTGGCTCGTGGGTCCCGGCCACAGGAAAACCACGGAGTGCTGCCTTCGAGCTGGCCACCACGTGATTGGCCCCGCGGCTCTGGAGGCTGGGAGAGGTGCCAGCCAGCACGGTCCCTGAGAGGTCCACGGGGTGGGCCCGACACAGCCAGCCAGAATGAGACGTGAGCAGCCTCCCTTGTCTGGGGTCGTCTAAACAGAGTCCCCCGGAAACAGCACATCAGCAGGGATGGCCTCTGAGCAGCTGAGGACACTGTCCCAAGTCCCAGCATGGGGGGTGGTGGTCCTCAGACTCAAAGCCAGCTCTGACAGACCCAAGGCTGCCTGTTTCAATGATGTGTGTGGGGGGGGTGGGGGGGGGATGGGGTGTCCAGGGAGGCAGGGTAAGCCAACAGTCACCTCCCCAGGGTGGGCTGCCTCTCCTAGGAGCCCTGAAAATGTTATCCCAACCTTCCCTAACGTCACCTGGGGCACGGGCCATCCTGCCATGCCTCTTGCCTGAGCTTCTCCTCACCACCTGGTCTCCTCCGTGAGGGAGTCTGACCTGTCATTCCCCTGCTGGCCCCACCCTGGCTCATGGGGCTTCAGGGTCAAGTCCAAAGTCACCCACCCCCACCTGCCCTCTCTGCCTCATCTTTCCTGGCAGGAGCAAAGCCAGGGCCACGGTGAGTGTTGTGACCAGGCCCTTGACAGGTCTCTGCATGTTTCCAGAGCTCTCAAAGAGCTCAGCCGGCTGGGACAGGGCCGCTCTGGCCACCGGCTCACAGCCCCACCCAGAGACACGGCCATCCTCTCCTCACTCCCTCTGCACTGCCTTGTTTACAGATGGGGAAACGGAGGCTAGCCCCAGGTCCTGGCCAGGACGGGCCAGCAGGACCCTCAGCCCATACACCCTTTCCTGCCCAGATGTCTCCGCTGTCTCTGCAGCATGGCTGGGGGGGGGGGGGGAGGAGACACCGGGGGGCAGGGGGGCCCAGCAGGCTGCCTCATCCGCCCAGGCCTGAGGTCCTAACTGCAGGGCAGGCTCGGCTCTGAGAAGCCCACCCTTCCCTGCTCAGCCACGGTCCCCCCGGAATGGAACGTGCTCAGAGGAGGGATGGCTGGAGATGCTCTCCGTCTGAGGCTTCCCCGCCTCGCCTCGGGGCTGGAGTCAGGCCCTCCCTCTGGGGCCTGGGGTACCCCAAGCTCTCCTCGATGGGAAGGGCTGCTTCACTGGGCATCTGGGCACTGGGGGCAGGTGGCACGCATCTGCTCCTCACCAGCCCGTGAGCCACTGTGCACCCTCCCAGCTGCCAGAGGGCCTTCCACCGTCTGAAATGCAAATCCAGGGCTGTCCTCCTTCAGCCAACAGCATTCCCGGTCCCGTTCCCATGTTCCCACGGGAGCAGACAAGCTCTGCTTCCCTCCGGAGGCCCCGGGTGGGGGCAGAGCGCCAGGAAGAGCCCCTCTTTCCCCTTTTCTTGGGGGGGAGGGTGGGGCAGCATGTTCCCAAGTCCCTGGCCACTGTCCCCTCTGCTCTTGGTGCCCCTGGGCCTCTCACGCCCGGCCCCTTGTCACCCTGGCGGGGGAGTGCTCAGCCGGCGTCTGCCGCTGGGGTCCTCGCACCTGGGGACCTGGGCAGCTGGGTGTTCCCTGGGTGAAGGGATCTACTGCGGCCTGGTCTGCCGGGGGGCTCAGCCTAGTGAGGACAGACTGGCGGGCGGAGGAAATAAACCTCGATCCCCCCGCAGAGCGCCCCTTCCTTTGACGCCCGGCACACTGCAGACGTGCCGTAAATATCAAAACAGACGAAATGAACTCATTTTGTGAGAACACAAAGAAAAAGGGGCCGATCCCAGAGGCTCTCTCGGTGGGCCAGGGGGCTGGCTCCGGGAGGAAGGACATTCCTGGCCCGTTCCCGGCCGGGGAATCAGCCGGAGCGAGGGGCCCGCAGGAGGTGGGGAAGGCCTCCTCTCTGGAAAGGGCTGTGGTCACTGGGCCGTGTGCGGCTGGAGGGGCGGGGAGGGCAGGGGTCAGGGCTGCACTGGGCATGCAGGGAACCCCAAGTGCTCTGTGGAACCTAAGTGCCTCTGCTGAGTGAGGGGAGGGCCGTGTCCCCGGTGGTTCTTACCTCTTACCCCGAGGACCTCAGGGGCAGGGTGGGGAGTGAGGACCAAAGGGGCCTGACCCTGAATGAGGGAGGCCAGGAGGGAGATGAGAGAGAGAGAGGGAGGAAGGGAGATGAGAGAGAGAGAGGGAGGGAGGGAGATGAGAGAGAGAGAGAGGGAGGGAGGGAGATGAGAGAGAGAGAGAGGGAGGGAGGGAGGGAGGGAGGGAGATTAGAGAGAGAGAGAGGGAGGGAGGGAGGGAGGGAGATGAGAGAGAGAGAGACAGGGAGGGAGAGAAGGAAGGAGGGAGGGAGGGAGGGAGATTAGAGAGAGAGAGAGGGAGGGAGGGAGGGAGATGAGAGAGAGAGAAAGGGAGGGGGGAGGGAGATGAGAGAGAGAGAGACAGGGAGGGAGAGAAGGAAGGAGGGAGGGAGGGAGGGAGATTAGAGAGAGAGAGAGGAGGGAGGGAGGGAGGGAGGGAGGAAGGGGAGAGTGCTGGCCACCCCTCCTGACCTGTCCTTCTCCTCTTCATGGCACTTTGGGGCACACACACTGCTGTCCAGCCTGCCCTTCCCAAGGAGTACGGAGTCACCCAAACGTGGCTTCCTGACAGGCAGCTTGCAAGCCAGCTGAAGCCCTCCCCTGTGAATCCCAGTCTTCCTGGGCTTCATTAGCTCACAGCTCAGGGGCGCCCCCTCCCTCTCCAGCAGGGACACAGTGCCCTGGAGACTTCCCACAGACGCCCCCCGGCAGCCACCTCGACTGGGGCTGCCCCCTCCCCCCAGACTGGACCGGCCGGCTGGCTGGGCTCCCAGGAGGTTACGGACGGTGGGTCCAAGGCTCTGTTCGCCCCCTGCATTGGCGTTCCAAACCCAGCAGCAGTACTGAGGGAACCCGATCCGGACTTTCTCCCCCGCTCTTCCCTGGTGACTTTCAAGGAATCTCACATTTATGTCATCTTGGCAGGGACCTGGGGGCAGCTCGCTCAGCCACAAGCTTTAGGAAGGCCTACGTGCTCCTCGCAGAGCAAGCCAGCGCTGCTTTTGAGCGGAGAGAATTACACAGGGGCACGAAACCACAGGGGCGGGTGTGTGTGTGTGTGTGTGTGACACTAGTTCTGTGTTTACACGCTGGCTTTCGTTTTGCTGGGCGGAGGCCCGGGGTTGGACCTCCCCGTCCTCTCTGCCGGCTGCTCCAGCTGAGACATCCCAGGCTGCCTCTCCGCTCCCGGACCTCAGCCTCTTTGGGGGAGGGTGTGCATGTCCAGCTTGTGTCCGGGGTGTCTGATGTGTCCTGCTCTCCACTGTCTCAGACCCCGTTGGGCCCCACAGCTCCCCTGCAAAGCACCGAGTCTTCCAATGACCCCTGGCCGGCATGACACACGGTGATCGGGCTGCCAAGATGGGGGCTTCGGCAAATGCCAGGGCCGAGACAGGCCCCTGGAGGGGCTTCAGACAAATCTCACCCCGGGTGTGGAGCTGGGCATGCCAACAGACCCACAGACCCACCTGGTTCTGCGCAACAGAACTCTGGGCAGCGCCCTTTCCTAGGAACCACTGGATAGAACAGAAACGAATTTCCTAGAAATCAACCTTTTTTTTTTTTTTTTTGTCATTGGCATCTGTGTTTGATTCCTAAGCAAATTATTCCTTCTCTGCTCCTAAAACAAAAAGCCATAGAATTGGGGGAAATGCCTGCCCTCTGCTCTCATTTTCACTACTTCCGATGCCCAAGTCCTCACTCAGGAAAAGGAGGAAAACTGGAGGGACAGGGCGGAGGGGTCCGGAGCCAACCAGGACTGACACAGGGCAGGGATGTGCTCTAAGCTCGGAGGCCTGGGCCCTGCGTGACCCAGCTGATGGCCAGGGACCCAGAGAGCCAGGTTCCTGCCCAGGGGACAGCACAAGCCAGCCCGGTCAGGGCCACTCGTCTGGCTACAGCAACCACACCTGGAAGTCATTAGAGGTGCCAGGTTTACAGGCCCTTAAGACAAACACGCCACAAAACAACTTTTATTTATTGATACAAAGGCCAACAGGATGGAGCGCGGGGGTGGGGTGGGGGGCCCTGATTCCTCCCACGAGACTCACCGGCAATGATGTATAGGTTAGAATATTCCAAATGAAAGTGCCCCCACCGAAGGACCCGCCCCTTCCTCTCCTGGGCCACCTGGGGGGTTTCATGTTTCAACTTCCAGACCCGATTTCTCAGCAGGCGGTGGTCAGCTGCTCACAGCCCTCTCCTCTGTCCAGGGGACTGCCCTGGGGGAGCTCGGGGAGGCGGGACCCTGGAAGGTTCGAGTCAGTTCTCAGACCCTCAGAGAGTCTCTGAGCCACACTTGAGAGCAGACACTGCCTCCAAAACCACGGGAGGGTTCTGAGCGAGCTCAGCTGGGTTCTGGTGAGACTCGAGCTTTATTTGGTGCTTGAAGGATAGTGGGGCCACTCAGAGGCTGACTCCCCAGAAAGGAAGCAGAGCTGTGGTGCGGGGGTCTCGGCAGAGCTGAGCGAGCTGGTCTGCCAGGACCACCTCCTCCCCAGGGGACAGTGCAACCAGTGTGGTCAGGGCCACCTGTCTGGGTCCTTACACACAGAGGAACAGGCAAGCGAGAGTCCTGCTCTGTCCCTGGTCAGCACAGCCACAGCCCGTGGTGTGCCCCCCACGGAGCCTGGGGACACTGCCCCTTCTCCTGGGGGGGGACTCTAGGGGGCCCCGCCCAGCACGCACCCCTCCCTCAGGGATCACACTCCACACAGAAAGCCCGGGCTGGCTCTGCCCACGACACACCCGCACATCTGCCCCTGGCTGCGGCCTCTCCTCTTCCTGCCCAGTCTGGGGGCCCACGTCCCGCCAGCACCCACCCTCCTGCGGTCTCAAGCCAAGGGCAGCGGGACCATGTCACTGCCACATTGCACCCTACGACAGCCAGGCCGGGTCCCCAAGGGGGACTGCCCCTGGAGCCCGTGGGACAGAGGAGAGGGCAGCCCAGCCCGGGGGTTCTCCCCCAACCCCCGCTCCACGGCCTGCAGCTCGGCCTGCCTCCCAGGGACCCTGTCCACAGGTGTGCGGCCGCCCACGCCCACCACAGCCGGGCAGCCAGGCCCGGGTGTCACGTCTCGTTACTGCCGGTTTAGGGCGTTTGGGCTGAGACAGGTGTGCTCTAGGGTCATGGTCAGGGTGATGTGCAGGCATGCTGCAGAAATCTGG
The DNA here is from genome assembly GCF_036850995.1 of Saccopteryx leptura. Taxonomy (NCBI): domain Eukaryota; kingdom Metazoa; phylum Chordata; class Mammalia; order Chiroptera; family Emballonuridae; genus Saccopteryx; species Saccopteryx leptura. The sequence continues at coordinate 194,568,945 of NC_089508.1, read as the reverse complement.
GCCCCGTGAGACACACCAGCCGCCCCTCCTCCACCCAGACACGCAGGGGCTGGGCGTTTGTGCAGTAATGTCTGAGGTCGCAGTCCCTTCTCCAGGGTCACTTTTCCTTGCAACCTCCCGAAGCCCTGCCCCCACAGCCTCGCCCACCTGGCCTGTCCCCACTCGCTCCCCACTGGCTCGGCTCCAGCCGGGGGGCCCACCTGGGTGCCTGAGCGCAGCGCGGGGCCGCCTGGCAGGCACGGTGGGAGGTGGGCTCTCCGGTCCCCGACCCCAGCCCTGAGCCCTGCAGGTGCGCCTGGCTCCAGCCGGGGGCCCACCTGGGTGCCTGAGCGCAGCGCGGGGCCGCCTGGCAGGCACGGTGGGAGGTGGGCTCTCCAGTCCCCGACCCCAGCCCTGAGCCCTGCAGGTGCGCCTGGCCTGGGGACAAATGCAGGTCTGAGGCTCTCGGAGCCCCAGGCAGACTGGCACTGCACACTGGACACTGGCTGGTCACTTGAGGGACGTCATTTACTGAGGTAGCTTAGACTGTTTGTGTTTAAGAGGCCAGCAGGCTGGACAGCAGGAGGCCCCAGGGCACAGTGAACACACATACTGGCATGGCTCAGGGCATGTTCTCGGAAAACTCAAGTCCCCAGGCTCATCTCAGCTCTGCCTGCTGGGCAGGCCCCTCCAGACCAGGTACACGGGCCAGGACTGGGGGCCCCGCTGAGCCTGCCCACACCACGCACCGCCGGCAGTTCCTCCAGTGAACAGAAGTGCAGAAATGCCTGTTTGGGACGAGGGCGGAGGAGTGGCCCCCAGAGTCACGCAGGCATGCAGCCCAGTGCTTTCCCGGCCGACTGCCTCCTGTGGGCCTTCAGCTCTGACCCTGGTGCCCAGCACGGATGGGCCGGGTCACCCGGGACCGACTCAGCAGGTAAAACAAGGCACGGGTCAGAAAAAATTCAGCCGAGTTACCCACCAGTCCAGTGGGGAGCAAAGGAAGGAGGGAGATGGGTCTGGCAGCCCACAAATAAAAATTAAACAAACTGGCCTGGCTGAATGGTTGTCCAGGTCGAGGCCCAGGGGCCAGCCAGCTGCTGTGAGACAAGTGCCTTGCGGGGCTCCCTGGTGGCCCCCCAATCTGGGCAATGGGCCTAGCACTGAGAGCCATCACGTGAGCCGCACTGGAGGCTGGGGTGTGGCCACTGGTCCCGGAAAGAAGAAGAAGGCACACAGGGCTCCTTGCAGGGACAGACAAGCCCAAGGAAAGAGAGACCACTGGGAAGGCGCTGAGGAGGAAAGCAGGTCCTGTTCTTCCCTAACAAGACACACTGCTTCCCAAGTTTGGGTGTTCCGCGCTCTAGAATGTGCTCTGTCCTCTTAACCTAACCTTCCCCGGACAGAGCGTCCCCGCGTGGGACACCCTGAGAGGCACCGAGGGCGGGGGGCGGGGGGCCGTTTCTCTTCGCAGGGAGAGAAGGAGCCATGACGATTTCATCTGAGTCGTCGGAATAGACTTCTTCCGCACGTGGAGATGCCACAGGCTGCTGCCCCGAGGGAGGGGGCGCGGCTGAAACGAACCAGAGGGAGGGAGGGAGGTCAGGAGGTCACACCAGCCGCCCAGGGCACCGTCCACCTCGCCTCTTCCCTGGCAGGAAGCCCAAGGCCACGCCCTGACGCAGCCGGGGACAGACAGACCTCAGAACCGGCTTCCTCAGAACCGGCTTCACGCCTGTCGTGGGGCCTCTCTCATTACCTCCTTAGTCAGACCCACCTCAGTCTCCCAGCTCAGCTCTGAACACTGTGGCCACTTCCTGAAAGCAAACCACCTGTGAAAGGTGAGGCTGTGCCCGCTGAGGTCCTGTGCCCGTGGCTGCCAGCTTCGCGGGCGAGCTCACCCACCCAGGGGGAGGACGTGGGACCCACCTGGCGGGCACTCGTGAGCTCTCTAGCTCTGACCACTGGCACACCTGAGACGCCACCCAGGGACCAGATGGGGAGAGGTGACACCGGTCCCCTGGGACCAGGGGTGATGGATGCCGGGAAAGGCAGGTCCCCACCCCCGACAGCAGCCACAGAGAAGGGACTTGCTCTTCTTGCTTCGTGAAGAGTAAAAAAAAAACCAACGTTGATTTGAGATTAAAAAATAATAATAAAGAAGGGAAGGAAATTAAGACTCATCACACTGGATGCTCGACCTCAGCTTCTCGACTGCAACATTTAAGAAAATCACTACTAAAGGGGAAACATTAAAAACATCCACTTTTAAGGTGATCAGATTCTTCTTTTCTTTTTTAATCTATCTTTAAATTTATGGGGTTGACATGGTTTGCCCACATTTTTTTTTCTCTTTAAAAATTCTTAGCCCCTGGCAGTTAGCCCAGCTGGTCAGACGCCAGCGTGGTGGGTTCGATCCCCGGTCGGGGCACATACAACGAAGGCACACATACATGGAGAAACAAGTCAATGTCTCTTTCTCCCTTTCCCTCTAAAAGTCAAAAACTTAAAAAAAAAACACTGTGACAATCAGAGGAACCAGGGCTTGACTGGCTGCAGACCTGGTTCCTGGGGGAAACAGGCTGCCCCCTACCGCTGCGCCTGCGCGCTGACTCGGTGGTGGAGGTGCTGAGGCCACTCCGCAGGAGGGGAGGCTGTGCCCACACACGTCAGCCCCAATCACAAGCTCTCACGGTCGCCCCCTGGGGGCCCAGGGGCCCAGGGCGGGGGTCTGGGGCTTTGGCATTTACGCAGTGTCCCTGCAGGCCCAGGACAGCTCATCTCTGTCTGCTGAGCTTTACAGACAGAGGTTCTGGAATGAATATCGAAGTTCAAAGCTGGCTGAGGCGGCTGCGGCCCCCCACTCACCAGGGCAGGGCTGCAGGGCGGCTGGCGCCCCTGGCCCCCACGGTCTTGGCGCTCTGGCCCAGGGAGTCGGTCCCTCCACGGTGTCCCCACTGCCCCCTTCGCTGTCCTCCTGACCTGAAATGACATGCAGACGCGTCAAACACGCATGGGACCAGCACGTCCACCATCCTTCTCCCCCAGTTTGAAAAGCTGCGTCCAGACGGTCATTTCTCAGCGTATACAAACGTCGGGTCACTGTGTGTGCACCTGAACCCGGTGCCGTGCTACGTGGACACGATCCCCGAGAGCCACAAACAGCCGCGTCCCTCTGCGGGGCTCCCTGAGCAGAAGCACTGCTCCCACCTCCTGAGTCTCTGTCTGACCTGAGAACACAGCACAGACCGGTCCTTCGTGGGAACCGCTCCGTGCGCCCTGACAATGGACCCCACACGGCACCTTCGCAGCGAGACCGCGAGGCCGCATTCTTGGTCTCCTGACCGTCTCGATCTCAGCACAGGACCTGTGCTCATCTTGTGCAAGCAGGGGGCACAGAGGAAGGCTTCCGGGTCACAGTGCCGGGCAGAAAGGGTCTGAGGGACAGTCAGAGCCCTAGGTTTTGGGGACTGAACGCAAGGTCCTGGCTGCCACCGTGCATGTGCGCGGACGGGGCCCAGCCCTGGTCTGGAGTTCGGAGGGAGCCAGGGTCTGGCCTCACAGCTGGGTGCAGTGCCCGGCCACGCCAGGTTTCCTCAGGGACGGTTTTGGACCTCAGTGAACCAGAAAATGAAAAGTGAGCAAAGCTTTACTTAAAAAACCAGCCACCAGGGAGAGCAACGGCCCAAGACAGGCCCCCACCCTGCGCGGGAGCTGAAGGTCAGGGCCCGTGAGCCCAGAGCCCCAGCGGGTGGCGTGCAGGCGATGCAGGGAACCCCCATGTCAGTGGGGTGTTCTCAGCTCTTTGAGCTGCAGGGAGTCCCTCGGGACTCGTCTGCTTCTCCTACAAACTGAGGGACAAGGGACGAAGCCCCTCACACGTGCTTCCACGCCCCACGACGCGGGGAGGGTGGCAGCCGTTTGGCTGCAACCTCAGAGGCCCGCTGCCCCCAGCACCGACACTCGCGGGGACCCGGACTCACCGGCAGACGCACCGTGTGTGGCCGAGGCAGAGGTGCTCTTCGCCAGAGCTGTGGTGCTCACCGTCTGACTGCAAGAGAGGCTGCAGCTGACCCCGCAGCAGGGCTCCCGGCCCCACAGAGCAAGCGCACGGCGGCAGCACTGCAGCTGAGCCCGGTCCCGGCCCGGCCGCTGTGCAGGGGCCTCGTGTGCCCTCAGCCAGCATCCTGGACACCTGCTGAGGTCAGGCCTCAGATGCCTCCCTCCCCCGGCTGTGCCGCTGTCCACCTCCTGGCCCTGGCTGGCTGCCCCAGGGAAGGACTCCACCACGGTCCTGGGGAACCAGGACCAGGCTGTTCGGACTTGGCTGGCTCTCCTGCAGAGGGAGGCTGTGGACTGGACAGCGATGGGGGCTGCTGTCCGCCACTGCAGCCGAGAAGCAGAAGTCGGCGGCGCCGTGGGGACTGGGGGCCTGAGCGTCCCCGGGTGGCAGGCGCTGGCAGTGCCCTGCTGCTCTCTGAGCCTCACTGTGGGCCCCCTGCCCCCACTGCACTTAGCCAGGGCTCTGAGTGTGGCAGCCCCGGCAGGAACGGCTCGGAGGCCTCAGGACGAGCGTGGCACTGCAGGAGGTCGGCTCCCAGCGCCTCCAGAAAGGGCAGCGCACTAGCACAGGCCGGCAGCCGCTCTCCAAACTGGGCTCCACCAGCTACATGGGGTCTGGCCCTTCTATCTGTCCCTCCCTGTCTGACCAGGATGCGTGGCCCACCCAGCTGCACGACACGGGAGCAATTTCTCACAGGAGTGACTCTTGCTCTGGTGACACGCCGAGGTCCCCTGCACCTGGGCGTGTGGGTGCCGGCATCGCCCAGGCTGCCGGTCAGCTTACCTGTGCCTGACCCGTGCTAGGTGTGCCCGGAGGGCAGACTGGATGAGGGTGACGGCCGCCTCCAGCTCTGGGTCGCCCTCGGCCGGGACAGGGGGGCTTGGCACGCAGGGTGCAGGGGCGTTCTGCAGCACAAGGACGGGGGGCCGGGACGCTTTGAGCACCCCCGCCCACCGTGGCACGGCGTCACCCAGCAGCTGAGAACCAGGTGAGGGCACGGCGGTGCCGTGTCAGGCGGCTCACGCATCCCTCTCTAGTCAGCAGTTTCCTGAATGCAGGTCCTCAGAGCTGAGACTCGGGGTCCGCGAGCGCCCCTCCCTCTCACAGAGAGGTGGTCTAGCCGCTCGCTCAGACCTGCAGCGTCTTTATGCTCCCACCTGAGCTGCAGGTGGACCTGCTGCCTGGTATTCTAGCTCCTGGAAGCGACTGGGCCCCGAGGCTACACCCGCCCAGGCCCAGGCCCTGCACCTGAGGCCCCAGGCGTGGCCCGAGGCTGCCGGGGAGGGAGCCGGGCACAGCACAGGGCGGGCGGGCGGGCAGGACGCAGAGACTGCCAGGGGGTGCAGTGAGAACCGGGCGAGGTCCGCGGACCTCCCGCAGGGTTACCTGGGCGGGGCAGCAGGGCTCCCCGGGAGACTCTGAACCACTCCCTCTGCTCAGCAATAGCTTTGTCCGCGCCAGGTGTCCCCTGAAAGCTGCCTGGAGCACGCAGGCCGCCTGGCAGGGAGAGAGAACAGAAGATGGCTGTTAATTTCCCAGGAAGGCGGCAGGTACAGGTTCGGGGAGAAGCCCCAACAGCAGAGAGGTGGCGCCCCTAAGGACTGCTCCGTCACAGGACACGGAAGAGAAGCTCTTCTCTCCCCAGAGCCTCCCCCGGGGACAGACACCAGCCCTGCTGGCCCAGGACACAGCGTCTGCTCAGCACTGGGGCGCAGCTGCTGACACTGGCCCTCCACTTATCCCACTTTACCCCCCCCGCCCCACCCCTAACGCTACGCAGGGACCACGGTCTCACACGATCACGGATGTTAGTGATCCTTTGACCTTAATCTCCACGACTTTCTCAACCACAGGTGCATCCGGAACCGAAGCCCAGGTTCGGGGAGAGCGCTTGTTTGAACGACCCCGCCCCCAGCCCGGCCAGAGCACCCCAGCTCCACACGTCACAGGACCACGGCTCTCGGACGGTTTAGGAGAATGCCCCACGGCACCCGAGTCCTTCGAGGTCTAGACACTCCGTGAGCACAGTTATCAAAAGAAAGCCTCTGTTTTTCTTGAAGGTGAGGTGACAGAAGAGACACAGAAGTGTGGTTTAGAAACAAATCCAGTGAAGGAAGGCGAGAGCATGCCTGGGGCAGATGGGCTTTTTTTTTTTTAAATGAATAAAGTCTTATTTTATTATTTTTTTCTTCTTCCACAGAGAGATAGAGAGAGAGTCAGAGAGAAGGACAGACAAGGACTAACAGGAACGGAGAGATGAGAAGCATCAATCATCAGTTTTTCGTTGCGACACCTTAGTTGTTCATTGATTGCTTTCTCATGTGTGCCTTGACCGTGGGCCTTCAGTAGACCGAGTGACCCCTTGCTCAAGCCAGCGACCTTGGGTCCACGCTGGTGAGCTCTGCTCAAACCAGATGAGCCCGTGTTCAAGCTGGCGACCTCAGGGTCTTGAACCTGGGTCCTCTGCATCCCAGTCCAATGCCCTATCCACTGCACCACTGCCTGGTCAGGCGCAGATGGACATTTTGACTAACTCAGGAGGTCCATCCTCAGAGGCCAGCAGAGCTATTGCAAGGGCCACCAACACTATCGAAGCAGAGGCCCCACGTGGGTCCCTGCCGTCCCCGGAGCCCACATGACAGCCCCGTGCGGAGGTCAGAGGCGAGGGAATGGTGGGAGCCGGGCAGCCAGCACACTCCACAGGCCTCTGTGTCCCCAAGCCACTCGTCCACTCGTTCAAAGATACTGAACGCTGACCACATGCCAGGCACCCCTCTGCCAACCAGGAACGCAGCGACAGAAGGACAGACGGTCCCCGCCTGCACGGCACTTGTCGGGTAGGGACAGTGCTCTGAGGGAACACACAGGGCAGGGCTGCAGAGGGACAGGTGGGGGTGCTCAGAGAGGGGTCTCTGCGGAGGACTGACTCAGTAGAGACCCGAGGAAAGCGAGGGAGCAAGACATGCACATATCTGGAGCAGGAGGCTTTCTGGGTAGACGTGGAGAGACAGCAAGTGCAAAGGGCCTGGGGCAGGCATGTGCCTCATGCCAGAGGCCAGAGGTGCCTCCCGGCTGAGCACCGCAGGGGCCAGGGAGTGGTGCGTAGGGCCCTTCGGGATCGGCTTTGGGTTTTGTTCCACGTGTGAGAGGAAGTCAGTGTGGAGAGGTGTTATCTGGCGTTTGACACTGTCACCCTGATGGCGGCGAGGGGAGAGGCTGCAGGAGGCCAGGGGCAGTCCAGGCCCCAGACCTGCACTGTCCCTCAGCTCCCTGCCGCTCGGCACCGCCCGCTGTCGGCTCTCACCTCCCTCTCCAGCCTGGCTCCCCTGCACCCTCCCTCCCCCCCAGCCCTGCACTGTCCCTCAGCTCCCTGCCGCTCGGCACCGCCCGCTGTCGGCTCTCACCTCCCTCTCCAGCCTGGCTCCCCTGCACCCTTCCTCCCCCTAGACCTGCACTGTCCCTCAGCTCCCTGCCGCTCGGCACCGCCCGCTGTCGGCTCTCACCTCCCTCTCCAGCCTGGCTCCCCTGCACTCTCCCTCCCCCACAGGCTGCAGCCCTCTGCACGCTCGGGGCTTCCCCTGCGTGACCCTTCTGCCTAGAACGCCCTTTCTCTTGCTCCTCGGTCCTGTGAGTTCCTGCTCACTCTCGGCCCCACTGGAGCTGAAGCACCGGCAGGGACTTGCCAGGCCTTCCCCAGAGCCACACCCACCGCCCGGCACGGTGATGACCTGTTGACCAGTACATCCTAAACCCTGGGCCCGAGGGCCCATCAGGTTGCTCAACACAGAAATGATGGTCAGTCAGCATGTGGAAAGGACGCGTGAATGTGCTAGCGAAGGCAGGTGTGATGTTATGCAAATAATTTTTTTGTTGTTGTTGTTGTCGTTTTTTTTGTATTTTTCTGAAGTTGGAAATGGGGAGGCAGTCAGACTCTGGAATGCACCCGACCAGGATCCACCCGGCATGCCCACCAGTGGGCAATTCTCTGCCCCTCCGGGGCGTCGCTCTGCTGCGACCAGAGCCACTCTAGCACCTGGGGCAGAGGCCATGGAGCCATCCCCAGCACCCGGGCCAACTTTGCTCCAATGGAGCCTCGGCTGCGGGAGGGGAAGAGAGAGACAGAGAAGAAGGAGAGGGGGAGGGGTGGAGAAGCAGATGGGCGCCTCTCCTGTGTGCCCTGGCCGGGAATCGAACCCGGGACCCCTTGCACGCCAGGCCGATGCTCTACCACTGAGCCAACCGGCCAGGGTGAATGATTGTTTGATGTTAATATCACTGCTGTATCTTCAACTTCACCTTGGGGTCTTGTCTGATTTCATGAAAACAAGTACTTAATGAAATCTCTTGAGATATCCCCACACGCACCTTTTTTGAAACTGGTGAGATAACCCTTCCTTACCTCATCTAGGGCAGCCTTTTTTTTCTGAAATAAAGAGACAAGGTGTGAGTTAACATGAGGACCGACTTTTCACAGTAGCGTCCACCTCCTGAGCCTGGCCTGCCGCAGCCACCAGGCGGGGAAGGCGGCGTGGCTGCCATGAGCTCTGGACAAGCTGTAGCCTCCGCCCCGGGCAGGCAGGCCCCTGTTCCTCCTCTGGGAAGGCGGCAGGTGCCTCCTGCTCCCCAGCAGGGTCCCCCCCCCCACGCTCCCAGGTGTGGTGTCTGTCCCCTTGCCCGGGCACATGTGTCCACCTTGTCTCTCCACGCTCTCCTGCCGTGTCCCCTGCACCCAGCACAGAGCCAGCCCCTCGAGGGGGACTCACGACAGCAGGTCTGGTAAACAGGGACACAGAGCGGCCCCTGCGGCCCAGCGGCAGGTCTTCCCGGGAGCCCTCACCTGGCGCCTGTACCCCTTCCACCGGGCCTGCAGGACCCTGGCGGCCATGTGTCTCCGCTCCTCCGGACAGGCGCCGGGTGGCCGGGACGAGGCCTCCTCGCTGGCATCGGGCTCAGCGTCCTCCTGGGTCTGCAGGGAACCGAGGTACCAAGGTGACCCCACTTCTGGAAGCTGGCAGGGTACCCCTTGCCACGACACAGACTACATGTTAACTCAGAGGAGAAATGGGTGCTCACCCGGCCCGGCATGCCGGATGCCACCGGGGAGACAGCACGTGAGCTGGGGAGCTGGGCGAGCAGGGTGTCCCGACCCCCGGCTATCCGGAGCCCTCTCCTCGGGCGCGGGCTCCGAGAGGCAGCTCAGCGGCACGGGCACATTCAATGACCCGCCTTTCAGGTCCTCCTTTGGTCTCTTTAGACTAATGCTGTCTTACAGAAGTGGGATGTCTGGGATTCAAGACAGTAGACTCCTAGCTCGGTTTTTAAGGTAGAAAGAAGCAAAAATTGCTACTGGGATGATCAAAATAACACTAATCTGTGCCACCTACGAGTCCACATTTATTATCTACAAGGACACCTCTCAACAAAAATGAAAATAGTGGCTTATTTATCTTATGTCAAAAATGTAAGCTCAGCGGAGACACACAGAGAAAGCCCTCACGGAGAGATGCCCAGAGCTGGTGAGTCGGCCTCCTGTCCCAGCACACAGCCACTGCCCGTCTGAGCTGCCGACCCTGACGGGCTGCAGTAGCCCCCGCACGCCCGTCTCTTCTGGGGCAGCGGTCACGTGTCACCAGAACCCCCGGCACACAGCAGTCACCCACGGGCGTGGCTCCTCCCCATCCTAACACATCGCCAGAGCTTCGCTCAGCTGAGAGCCAGTCCTGTCCCTGCCCCGTGTCAGGCGAGCAAACAGGTGAAATCAGACTCCGACAGCGTGGGCAGACGGTGGGAGGGAACACAGCCTGACACAGGTGCACATGCCTTGTGGAGAGCTGGCTGCCCCCGCACCTCACCTACAACCACCACCCGCACCCGGGCTGACGGCGGCCCCCACCCCGCGCAGAAGACACGCATGCTCCCAAGCTGCCCCCTCTCCTGTGCGTGGAAATGCCTTCATGCAGGGCAGACCCAGAGCTGGCTGCTCATTGTAAGAGCTTGAGACAACGCTAAGAGACAGCAAAGAGGTGCTCAGCCCCTGCCCCACGGGGTGGTCCCTGCCGCACGGGTGGTCCCTGCCCCACGGGGTGGTCCCTGCCGCACGGGGTGGTCCCTGCCCCACGGGGTGGTCCCTGCACGCACGGGGTGGTCCCTGCTGCACGGGGTGGTCCCTGCACGCACGGGGTGGTCCCTGCCGCACGGGGTGGTCCCTGCTGCATGGGGTGGGCCGCACGGGGTGGTCCCTGCCGCACGGGGTGGTCCCTGCACGCATGGGGTGGTCCCTGCCCCACGGGGTGGTCCCTGCCGCACGGGGTGGTCCCTGCACGCATGGGGTGGTCCCTGCCCCACGGGGTGGTCCCTGCCCCATGGGGTGGTCCCTGCCGCACGGGGTGGTCCCTGCACGCATGGGGTGGTCCCTGCCCCACGGGGTGGTCCCTGCACGCATGGGGTGGTCCCTGCCCCACGGGGTGGTCCCTGCAGCACGGGGTGGTCCCTGCATGCACGGGGTGGTCCCTGCCGCACGGGGTGGTCCCTGCACGCACCTCTGTGGGCGAGGTCTTCCTGAGGCACAGGGACCAGACCAGCCGTGACCTTTCTGGGGGAGAGGGATCTATGTCCAGCAGACACAGGTCACGGGCACCTTCCACGTCCGGGAGTGGAGAGCTGCTCTCCCTCCGAAAGGGTGGACAGTCCCCACTGGACGCCCCACCACGCATTAGCTGTCTCCCATGTGCTGCTGTGAGCATAGCAGGAGCCTCCCTGGCCCACCCTGAGTGGTCAGTGGAAACCAGGCACTGACCAGCGGTCCCTGTCACTGACAGGGAGATGCCACAGTGGATACTATGTCATTCTGACACCATGTCCTTGAGCTCAGGGGAAATGGGGAGGCTGATGGGGTGTGATTCCTAGGAAAGGAGGAAAGTGCCCCCATCAGGCCCTGTGGACACGGCCACGCTGCCTCGCACGTAGTGGACGATTTAGATCCCCAGTTCTGAAATCTGAGACGGTGGCAGAGCCTACGGAGAAGGTGCCCAAAGGCAGGAGGTGACCTGCAGCCTCGTGCTGGGCCCCCAAGCAGTCACTGGGGGACACAAGGGGACAGGACTGAACTGGAGTCCAACTCGAGCCCAGGGAGGATGTCAGTGCTAAGAAGGCCTTTCCTGTCCCCCGACCGCATGCTCCTGATAGGACAAACTGGTTTCTCATCCCTTCAAAACCCCCAGAACAGAAGACCTCTGCAGGCCGGAAAGAGGAGGAGCCTTCCAGAACCAAATGGATCCCACACACAAAGCCTTAGTTCCAATCCTGCTGGGAGTGGGGAGTATCTTCTCCCTGGGGGGAACGCTTTGAACATACAGAGACGTATACATTCACTCACGTGGGGCCTCCAGGACTCAGGGTGACCCGGAGCAGACAAGCCACACGCCAGGGGACCTGCCACTTCTGTGCCCGTGAGCGCCCCCCTCTGAAACAGACAGCGATACCCCCCAAAGGCTCCACGTGGCCGGACCAGACACGCCCATGCCACCCGCGGGGCTAGGCAACCCCGGCCCTGGTGTCGTGCCCGCCTGGGCAGATGGCACAGGCACTCAGGTATGACAGTCCTGCAGCGTGGTCACCTCCCGGACACCGGGCAGCGGCACTGCAGGACTGAGCACGTTGTCCGAAGCCCCGGGAAAACCTCATGAACACACGCCCACATGGAAAACACAAAGTGTTTCTTCACTGGAGAGAAGAGAGAGACTCGCGGGTGGGACCCCACCCTCCTGGCGGCCGACAGGACACGTGGGAGCAGCTGGCCGCACGGCGTCGGGGGCTGTGGCGTGCTCTCCACGGGACCGCCCGACGGCCAGCACTGGGCCCCGTCTCCACGCTCTGCTCCAGAGCCGACCTCCGGCACGTGTCCCCGTCTCTGGCACCAGAGAGGGCACACGCGGTGCCACGCGCTCAGAGGAGAGGCCTGACACCAGGAGTCTGGGCGCACCAGCCGCTGTGGGGGCCGGAGCCGGAGCCAGGATGGGGAACGCCCGCTGCTCAGCCTGCGGCCGCCAAGCTGCCCTCTGTGGCCAGGGACAGTCTCTGCCAGGCCCCTGGCTGCCGACACAGAAGTCACTGTCGGAAGCAATAGGACTTCTTGGCTCAACAGTGTCCCAGGTAAAGACGTGCCGTGTGGTGGGTCCCGGCTCAGACCTCCGGAAGCAGAAATGCCAGAGCGGGGAAAGCAGACACCAGCCGCACGGACTCCGTCACCTCTCATGTGCGCTCACTGGGGCACACCAGACCATGTGGCCTCCCTCTCCCACGGCCACCAGGCTGCTCACTGGGGCCCACCAGACCATGTGGCCTCCCTCTCCCATGGCCACCAGGCTGCTCACTGGGGCCCACCAGACCATGTGGCCTCCCTCTCCCACGGCCACCAGGCTGCTCACTGGGGCCCACCAGACCATGTGGCCTCCCTCTCCCACGGCCACCAGGCTGCTCACTGGGGCACACCAGACCATGTGGCCTCCCTGTCCCATGGCCACCAGGCTGCTCTAGGGCACACGGCAGGGTTTCAATTTTTATTCACTGATTTTAGTGAGAGAAGAAGAGGGGAGGAGAGAGAGAGAGTCAGGAACATCAATCTGTTCCTGTATGTGCCCTGGCCAGGGATCGAACCGGCAACCTCTGTGCTTTGGGATGATGCTCTAACCCAGTGGTTGGCACACTGCAGCTCGCGAGCCACATGTGGCTCTTTGGCCCCTTGAGTGAGGCTCTTCCACAAAATACCACGTGTGGGCGCTACCTCGATAAGGAATGTACCTACCTACGTACAGTAGTTTAAGTTTGAAAAATTTGGCTCTCAAAAGAAATTTCAGACGTTGTACTGTTGATATTTGGCTCTGTTGACTGGTGAGTTTGCCGACCACTGCTCTAACTGAGCTATCTGGCCACTGCTAAAGCCACAGGGTGTTAACACTTCGTTATCTGTTGTTTCTGTTAACAGGTACCAGGGTATAGACCTGCCATCTGGAAACCCATTACCTGAAACCCAGGATTAGCGAGCAGGCCATTCTAGCCACCAGAAGTCCAAGCGCAGGCAGCGCTGCCCCAGCAGGGACCCCTCAGGGCCACCAAGACCCCCTCGTTCGTATCAGTGAGGCAGCAGGGGACGGGAACAGGGAGGCTGGTGTGCCTACACCTGCCTGTTCCCTGCCACCCACCGGAAAGTCGACACTGACCAACCAGTCAGTCCAGAACTGTGGGACTCAGGGCGCACGATCTATAGAAATCAGCGTGGCGGTGAGAGGACACGGGCGTGTCCGGGTCGGGGACAGTCGGAATCGTGACGTCTCCGCTGCGTCCCTTACCTCAGGGGCCACTTCCATGGGGTCATCTTCCTCTTCCTTCTTAATTGCTTCCAGGTCCTGAAACTTCTTGGTCAGCGCCTGAATTTCCTCTCTAATGTTGAGAAGAGGGAAAAGTCATCGTGCGGTACCAGACGTCCTCGTGTGACAGTGGGGACAGCAGCCGGAAGGGTGGGCAGGGACGCCCCTCCCGGAGCAGTGTGGGCCCCCGCCGCTGCCCACTGCACGCGCGACGGGGCAGCTGCCGTCTGCGTCAGAGGGGACCGAGGGACCCTGCGCGTCACGCCTGGTCAGAAATGAACAGGTCTGGCTGCACGGGTGACGCACAGGCACTCGGTGGGGGTTTCAAATGAACGACAGGAATGGAAGGAACCATGTACCCTCACAACAGACTGAGGCAAAGTGACCATGTCTCCTCTGCACACCTGCCCTTTCGGACTTCGCTCTAGCCTTCAGACCAAATCGACTCACGTTTCTTCTGAAGACTTTTCTAAATTTGTTTCAGTAATGTCTTACTAGTTATTCTGAGTGCTGATATTTCTGCTCAGATTTCTGTTCCACTCTTTGGGAACTCACCGTTTTAAAGGACAGGACTCAGTGGAGTGGAGTAAATCCACGATGTTGTACGGCCATCACCACTGTCTGACTCTAGATCCCGGGGGGCTCTCCCTCACCCCCCAGGAGCCCCGTACCCGTCCGTCATGCCCACTCCTGTCACCCAGCCCCTGGCCACCGTTCACCTGCTTCCTGACTCTACGGCTTGGCCTGCTCTGGACATTTCAGAATCATACACTACGCGGCCTTTCCTGTCTGCCGCGTTCCCCTGCACACCGGCTTTGAAGGTCTGCAGGGGGTACTGTCCCAAAGAGCTAAGTGACACCTGGGCCGGTCCGAGGCTCAGCAGTGGGCACAGCCGGGGTGGAGGGTGCAGGCGGGCGAGGTGCCCCAGGCCAGCTCTCTAGCCCTGGCCCAGGTGGAGGGGGCGGGGCCGCCCAGGGCAGGAAGAGGGGGGTTGGGGTCCTGTGCTCTCCGACGGACCCCCCCACTCACCTCAGAGCCTCCTCCCTGGCCCGCCTCTCCTCCTCGCCTTCCCGCACGCCCTGCAGCTCCTTCTCCAGGTCAGCTCTGGTCCGCAGCAGCTGCTCCACTTCCACACTGAGCACAGAGCCAGAGACGCCTCAGCACTCAGTGCGAGGAGGACTTCCGTGAGGCCCACGGCCGCCGGGTGGGCCAGCTCCCTCACTCGCCACCGCGGACAGACCCCAGGGGCAGGGGGAGGAAGAGCCAGCGACAGGCGGTGCGGGGGGCGCAGTGCTGAGTAGCCAGGTGCACTGAGGTCCCTGCTCTCATGACCACAGTGTCCCACGGGGACAGGCACTAACTGCCCCAGCAGTCCCAGCGGGGACCTCCTCATGTCTCAGGAGAGCTCAAGGGCCGCCTGAGCTGAGGCTGTGAGGACACGGGGGGGGGGGGCTCCCCAGGCACCTCCACTGCTCCCACCTGGGCTTCCGTGTCCCACAGGTGACATGTGGCCACAGAGGTGGAGACCTATCTGAAGCTCAGTTCTACGGCTTCTGTCACCGTGACCTAATGTCCCTGGTCCCATGAAGCTCATGAGGTCGCACAGCGTGAGTGGTCTGCAGAGCAGGGTGCATAGCAAGGGCCCTGTATATGGAGCGATGATTGTGGCAGGAGCTAGCTTGAGTGGTCACCAGACGGGTAACTTTCCTTTCAAAATGATCAGCCTAGTTTTGGAAACTTCCTGGAACACAGACTTCTACGAAGAACCTATCAGCTCAGGTAGATGCACTATCGGACGCTAACTGCAGGTGAGGGGCAGGTGGGTGTGAAGGGTGTGGTTTTCTGCTGTAACTGAAGACAGGGGGCTCATGCCACGGTGCAGCTGGGGAGTCCCTCCCCCAAGGCTGACTGTGCACACCAGTCACCAGGGGTCTCAGCAGGTCAGTCCTCCCCACTCAAGCTGCCTTTATTTCACAACCAAAATATAAGCTTTAGACTCCCCTAAAAATATTCATGCAGCCCTGGCCAGTTGGCTCAGTGGTACAGCGTCGGCCCAGCATGTGGAAGTCCCAGGTTCGATTCCTGGTCGGGGCACACAGAAAAAGCACCCATCTGCTTCTCCACCCCTCCCCCTCTCCTTCCTCTCTGTCTCTCTCTTCCCCTCCTGCAGCCGAGGCTCCATTGGAGCAAAGTTGGCCGGGCGCTGAGGATGGCTCTGTGGCCTCTGCCTCAGGTGCTAGAATGGCTCTGGATGCAACAGAACAACACCCCAGATGGGCAGAGCATCGCCCCCTGGTGGGCGTGCCGGGTGGATCCCGGTCGGGCGCATGCGGGAGTCTGTCTCTCTGCCTCCGTTTCTCACAAAATACCAAAAAATAAAATAAAATAAAAATCATGCAATCACTGCTGCGAGCTGCAGGTCCTCCCCGGAGCCTGAGAGCGCTGACGCCCGGCAGGGACAGATCTAACAGGAAGCAGGGCCTCCAGCAGGGGCCACCTACTCGCGCTGCTGCAGCTGGGCCTGCAGGGCCTTCCGCTCGCCTTTCAGGCTCCTCACGGCTCCGCGGAGACGCGTGCTGTCCTCGGGGTGCTCGCTGTCCTCCTGGCGCTCAGACCGGGGCTGCCCGGACACCGGGGAGCTGGGCGCGTAGAGAGCCAGGGTGTCTGACTTGACCACGTCTGAGGCCTCCGGTTTGGGGATTTCCATTGAACTTATCTTCTGGAGAAAACAGAGGCGTCAGTCAGACATCATTTCTAGAGACCCCCATGGACGTCAGTCAGCACTGCTCACTTGGCGAGCTCAGCCCAGGGGCCCCTGGACCTCCACAGGGGCCTTTCCTTCCTAACAACCCTTATTTTAAAAATACCCACAAATTTTTAAAAATTAAGTTTTCTGCTTCTAACTATATAACATCATATTTTCTAAACTGTCTCCTCTAGGCTGACTCTGCTCAGCCAAACTGAGACAGCTCTGAGATTGACCAGCTGCTCAAAAGGTCCTGACACTCTGACCACTGTCAGAGTCAGACTGATGACCGGTCCGCAAATTCACCAGGCGGACAGAGGGAATGTTCTAGGTGTGGACACACAGGGTCTTGCGGACGCAGATGCCGCAGGTCGGCGAGGAAAGCCCCCGGGGAGCGGCAGGCAGTAAAGCCCACGTGCGCACGGGAGCTGGGGCTCCGAAGGGGCCCGACCCACTGTCCCGGTGCTGCACGCACGGCCCTCAGGTCCCGTCCACCTCCGGTCTGCGCACCGTGCTCAGGGCCCCCGCAGTCAGTCCCTAACTCCAGGAGCAAAGCCCCTGGCCTGTCCTCATCCTCATTAGCCGCCTGGCCACCCCCCAGGCTCCGGCAGGCCCCGAGGAGCGGGGGACGCCGACGCGCGCACCTTCTCCAGCTCTGCGATCCGCCTCAGCAGCCGGGGCTTGCTCCACTCGGCGTAACCTAGCGGGAGAGCGGGCGTGTGAAGACGCCCTGTGCTGCCCCAGTGGCCTTCCAGCCAGACCCTCGTCTGCAGGGGCCCGAGGGCTCCCCTCCCCGGCTGGCACCACGTGTGGCCAGCGGCAAGGTCGGCAGAGCCACGGCGAGCAGAGTCTCGTGCTCCAAAGGGCTTCTTGGGGGCGAGGGGGCCACTGGAGTGGCCGACACGTCCCTCGGGCCTCTGTGGCACCAGCGGCCCAGGTCAGCAGCAGCCCCTATGGGACGCCGCAGCGCTGTCCTCCAGGGCCCTGGGTATCGGTCTGTCCAGCTCAGCAAGCGGGTGGACCTCAGGAAGCAAGTGATGCTTCCCACGGCTGCTCACACCCGGGTCCCCATCCTCAGAGTGGCCTCCAGGCCCCTCTGCTCCTTGTGCCTCGACCACGCCCACCCTCATCACTGCCCACCGCTTCCTGCTGGCTGGTCCCCAAACGTCCCAGGACACGCAGGGCCTCTGTGCTCACTGCTCTCCTGCCTCAAGGGTCCAACCGATGACCAGCACGGCTGACCCTCACCGCTCAGGCCCACGCAGGGGGCCCTCCTGGGACACCTGCTACACCTGCTGCCTCTTCACACCGTCGCCCCGCCTGCCCCCCCCCTGACTCACGCCCTCCTGCTGGGTCCTCTCCCTCCCGACACGTCACCCCCTGAGGGACACCCGCGTGCTTCTGGTCACTGCTGTCTCAGCGCCCGGGACAGTGCTGGGCACACCGCGGGCGCCGTCAGTTCTGAACTACACGGAGTGCAGCGTGGCCCCGCAGTGATCTGTGAGGTGGGGAGGTGGGGAGGGGCCCGCGTCGCCCTCAGAGCCAGGACGTGGCCCCCCCTGTACCCCCTCAGCGCCAGGATGTGGCCCCCCCCGGGCGGGTGCCCCCCCCCGTGCCCCCGGGAAGGTACCCCTCGTGCGGGGGAGGGTGGGCGAGCAGCTCAGCACGCGGTCCAGGTCCTCCTTCAGGCTCCGGTTCTCCTCCGTGAGCTCCTGCACGCTGCGCGACAGGCTCAGCAGGGTGCTGCTCAGCTTCCTCTGCCTCCTGAGGCCGGACTTCTTCTCCGCGGGGGGCCTGGGGACCACAGGACCGAGGCTAGCTCCTCGCCGGGCTCCACAGATGTGTGCACGCGGGGTGTGGGGGGGAGGCACGCGGGGGCCCGGGCGGGCTGCGGGGAGCGTGAGAGCCACACAGGAGTCACGAACCAGCCCCGCGTTCGCAAACTGTCCCCTGAACAGAGCTCCACGATTCCAGTTAGCAAACCCCTGTGGCCAATCACTGCACTGTCTACATGACGATCTCCGCAGTGCCGCCCGTCTGTGCTCTCTCTGCTCCACGAGCACCTGCCTCTCGTCCCAGAGTCGACTGCTCCAGTGACCCTCGCTACCCCGGGCTCTGCCCACTCGCTGCCGTCCACCTGTAACCCTGCTCAACCCACCACAGACACGGGCAGAGTGGACAAAACCCAGCTCGGGTCAGACGAGGCAGCACCACTGCCCGCCTCAGTCCTCACGGCCACTGTGTGCCGGGCGCTATTGAGTGCACGCTCTTCGTGCTTTGGGGTTCTCTGTTTAGAACAGCCCCCCGAGGGCAGCGTGTCCAGTGCCCCTGGAGGAGGAAACGGCCGTGGGCTCAACGTCACACATCCACTTCAGGCACCGAGAACGGGGTCTTGGACGCGTCCGCTGACAACGCGGCAGGGGCCGCGGGAACCTAGCTCTGCCTCCCCAGGAGCACCCGCTCTGTCTCCAACCACTCGGCGCCCCTTCACGGGAAAGGGGGCGGAGCAGAGGGGAAGACGTGCCGGCCCCGTGGGAGTGCCCACTGGTGTCCGGCATGTACTACAGGCAGCGAGCCACATGGCAAGTCTGCCGTGATCGCTGCTCCCACTGTTTGCTGACGGCAGGATTCGTCTGGAAGGGGACAGGGAACCTAGGTGATAAGGGGACCCTGATGTCTCTCCTAATATATGTAGTTGGCAAATGACCTTGTACCTGGTGTCTTGGAAACCAGAGCTTACTAACCCTAAGCTGGGACCATCGGTGCTTGGACAAGGACCACACAGGCGATGTGCTGTTGGCAGTGAGCTTGGGGCAACTGTGTGTGTGTGGGGGTGCGTCTGTAACCACGGCGATGGGAACATAGCAGACAGCCACTAAGGAGTGAGGCAGGGGCGCACTGGGAGTTTAACACGGAGACAGGACACAGGCCGCAGCCCCGAGAGTATCGTACTTCCTTCCTGTGGTTTCCAAACTCGCCAGCAGTGTCTGGAGACGATGGATCTGTGAACACCAAACGGGAAGGCATTCAAGTTCCAGCGAGCCCAGGACGCCTGTCCCTGAAAGACCTGCCATCGGACGCCAGCGGCCACCTGCATCGAGAGGTAGGTGCCATGACTCACGCTCACGCCGACCTGGGCGGGCAGGGTCCCCTCAGTGTCCCTGGACAACTGACCCACACCCTCTCCTCCGGCCCTGTCCCTGCTCTGGGCAGAAGGGCACCCACCTCCTCATAGTACGTCTCCATGGCGATCCTCATCTCTTCCAAGTCTGTGGTCTTCACATCGGCCTGCAGCTTGCTGGAAGCCCAAGACCAGCGTCAGCGCGCCCTGCCCTCACTCCCGGCAGGAGCCAGGAGCGCCCCGGAGCTCAGAGCAGGACGGGCTCCAGGAGAGCCGGGCTGAGAGGGGAGGGCCGAGCGACCCGAGCCAGCCAGTGAGCTCACACGGGACTCCTTCCAGACGGACAGGAGAGCTGCTCACGCCCACAGGCCCCTTCCCGGGGTGGGAGCGGAGGTGACAGACTCCTGACAATGTCCTTTGCTAGTGAGAGGCTGTCATTAGAGCCGGACACCTTTGGAACAGGTGGGGTCTGTGTAAATGCCAGAGAACTATTTTCCTCCTTGCACTGTCAGTATAATTCTCCATTCTCAGCTGCTAACAGACCTTAGATAAAGGCAACTTACAGAGAAATGAAAGCTACAGAGTTCAGAATCCTGAAACAAAGAAGGGGGAACTCCTGGTTCAAGAGGAGACACGGGCAACAGACAGCAGACCTCACATTTCCTTAGCTCAACTCAAGCCCCGCTGGGAAAGGCTGGGGCAGCCCCACCAGGGCAGCAGAGGACGTGCTGGGGGAGGGGCAGTGGGGGTCAAGGCTGAGGACCTGGGGTGCTTCTGTCGAGACCCACAAAGTTCAAGCCGGAGGGAGAGAGTGAGCTGCAGAGGGCTACGGAGAGAAAGCCTGTCTTCAGTGTGACAGGGACAGGAAGAGGGTAAAGGAAAATACTCCTTCCTGACACCTGGAAGAGGCAACGAATAATTTCCTCTTCTTTTGGTAGAAAGATGAAGTTGGGACCAGGATGGCAGGTGGGAACTAAAGCTGCCGTCTGAGAACATGGAGACAACAGTGAACCGAAATGAGGCAGGGGCGCCCACTGACCCCACGGCCTCAGGGAGACAGGGACGCCCGCTGACCCCACGGCCTCAGGGGGACAGGGACGCCCGCTGACCCCACGGCCTCAGGGGGACAGGGACGCCCGCTGACCCCACGGCCTCAGGGGGACAGGGACGCCCGCTGACCCCACGGCCTCAGGGGGACAGGGGCGCCCGCTGACCCCACGGCCTCAGGGGGACAGGGATGCCCGCTGACCCCACGGCCTCAGGGGGACAGGGACGCCCGCTGACCCCACGGCCTCAGGGGGACAGGGACGCCCGCTGACCCCATGGCCTCGAGGGGGACAGGGACGCCTGCTGACCCCATGGCCTCAGGGGGACAGGGATGCCCGCTGACCCCATGGCCTCAGGGGGACAGGGATGCCTGCTGACCTGGCCCCCTCAGGGGGGATGGGCACACCCGCTGACCCCATGGCCTCGAGGGGGACAGGGACGCCTGCTGACCTGGCCCCCTCAGGGGGGATGGGCACACCCGCTGACCCGCGGCCGGGCCGTACCTGATGGTGCTGTCCTTGTCCTTGCACTGCTGCTCCAGCTTCAGAATCCTCTGCTTGAGCCCGTTGATGACCTGCCATCAGAACAGCACACCTAAGGATGACCGCGTCCACGTGCACGGGCTCCTGGAGACTGACCGTCCTGCCTGGGCTACGCCGGGCGCCCCTCCCAGCTGACCCTGACCGGGCAGCACCCACAAAGCCTCCCACCAGTGCACATCCGCCCTGACTGCCCTCCCTGTTGAATCACCAGCTCCTCTGCTGGACCACAGGTGCAGCCAAGAGGACGGTGCCTGTCCCACCACGCAGGGCAGGGGCGGAGGGGGCCCGGGCGTACATGGAGCAGTCCTCCCCTGTCACACGCCACACTCTCCCCAGGAGGACGGCGCCTGTCCCACCACGCAGGGCAGGGGCGGAGGGGGCCCTGGTGCACATGGAGCAGCCCTCCCCTGTCACACGCCACACTCTCCCCAGGAGGACGGCGCCTGTCCCACCACGCAGGGCAGGGGCGGAGGGGGCCCTGGTGCACATGGAGCAGTCCTCCCCTGTCACAGGCCACACTCTCCCCAGGAGGACGGCGCCTGTCCCACCACGCAGGGCAGGGGCGGAGGGGGCCCTGGTGCACATGGAGCAGCCCGCCCCTGTCACAGGCCACACTCTCCCCAGGAGGACGGCGCCTGTCCCACCACGCAGGGCAGGGGCGGAGGGGGCCCGGGCGTACATGGAGCAGCCCGCCCCTCAGTCACACGCCACACTCTCCCCAGGAGGATGGCGCATATCCAGGGACAGATGTCAGCTGGAGCCAGTCTGCGCCGTTACAAATGCGCTTTCTGCGTTAATCCTGGTCAGCCCTGGGCACAGGTGCGGGGTTTCTGCTGCACGGATGGTGGTGACGAGTGCACGCTCCATCGCAGGACGCAGCCCCTTGCCGGGCGATCTGGCAGCGTAACTGCACACACACACTTCTGAGCACAGCTCTGTGGTCTCACACCCTTTAAGAACATTTTCCTGAAGGTGCCGACGCAGCGGGATTGCGGTTTGAAGGCTTCTCCTCAGTTTCCCTCCCCGATCGGGGAGGGAAGTGTGTGCAAGGGCCCTTCTCCTGGACCTTTGGGGCCGTCCCAGAAAGAGCAGGGTGGGCACGGGGTGCCCGTCGCCCTGACTCCAGTGCGCCCCTGGGCCTGCGGTCTGGTTCCCGCGGCCTGTGTGTTGCTGCTTCACAGCGAGAAGCCACACACACACACCACACACACACACAGCAGGACAATGTCTTCCCCTCCAGCAATTACTGCTGGGGACCTAGGGGGGCCCCAGCCCCAGCCTATGGTCACTCACTGCCAAACCAATTTGGGCCAATCTCTAAGAAATGGGGATTGAAGTTCCTATTACCAAAAGCCAAGTGACATTATGCACCTGTGTAAACTCTACGAGGATTGAGTCACTATCATGCAAACACGGCTTTCTTGGGGAAACACGCCGGTTCTGTCCCAGGCACGTGAGTGCATACAAGGTGCCGTCCTCACACGGAACTGTGACCTGCTCCGTGCAGGTCAGTAGGGTCTTCGCACATCCTTGCAGGCTTTTATCACACATTTTATGTTACCAACCCCGTTAGTCACACTGTTAGCTTTGTTTCATTCTTTGTGGTCAATGCCCTCCAAATTGTATCCCTTCCAGTTTTCTTTGTAGCATTTCAGAGTTTGGAAAATTTATTTCCTTGACTTGTGTTCTGTTTATGGTGGAACTTGCTCTCCAGCTCTGATACTTTATTGCCACAGCACAAACTGTATAATGGTTCCAGTGTCAGTTCCATCCTGTCTGTTACGTGCTGGTAAGTAACACAGGAGAGAAGCCTGAATGTGCTTTAAGGGTTTTTCTACCCCTGCTTTGCTTATCTTAAGTCAGGACCCCTTGTTAAACACAACATGTTTCCTTAGGTGTGGCGGGTGGGCAGCCCTGGGATGGTGTTTTATACAGTAGACACGCCCGCGGGCAGCGTCTTCTACAGTGGACACGCCCGCGGGCAGCGTCTTCTACAGTGGACACGCCCGCGGGCAGCGTCTTCTACAGCGGACACGCCCGCGGGCAGCATTTTATACAGCGGACACGCCCGCGGGCAGCGTCTTCTACAGTGGACACGCCCGCGGGCAGCGTCTTCTACAGTGGACACGCCCGCGGGCAGCGTCTTCTACAGTGGACACGCCCGCGGGCAGCGTCTTCTACAGTGGACACGCCCACGGGCAGCGTTTTCTACAGTGGACACGCCCGCGGGCAGCATTTTATACAGTGGACACGCCTGCGGGCAGCATTTTCTACAGTGGACACGCCTGCGAGCAGCGTTTTCTACAGTGGACACGCCTGCGGGCAGCGTTTTCTACAGTGGACACGCCTGCGGGCAGCGTTTTCTACAGTAGACATGCCTGCGGGCAGCGGCTCGGCCCCCAGAGCCCCCAGCCCCTGCAGCAGCATCGCGAATCCCCGTGGCTCTGGGGAGGGTGGTTTCGGGACGCTCTGAGTCCTGTACCTGCTGCCCCTCCTGTGTGGGTGCGTCAGAGAAGAGACAGCTGTTTGTACACTGAGACTTCGGCAGACAGGTGACCCGTCCTGCGGGAGGTCATACTCACCCAGCTGGTCTCAGGCCTTTTCTCTGCCAGCGTCCAAGCGAAATCCGAGCCCTGTGGTGAGCAGATGGAGACACGAGAACGTGGAGTCCAGGTTCTCCCCCCGCCCCCATGTCGGTCAGGCAGCTCCTGCTCCTCCGGTCAGGGCACCCCCCCTGCAGGACCGGGGACCTACCCGGGACGGGTCCAGAAGCTGCTCTATCTGCCGGTCCTTCCTGGTGTTTTCCTCCTCCAGGCGCCGAAGCTTTGTCCTCATTAGGTCCGCATCGCTTTTCTGCACGTGCAACGCCTGCAAGGGGGGGGGGGCACTGAGCAGTGCGAGGCTGCGCCGCGGCCATGGGCCTCGCCAGGTGGTGCCCGCACGGGTCAGCCGCACCTGAGGTTGCTGGGAAAGGTAAGAAAGCTAATAATGGGCCTGACCAGGCAGTGGCACAATGGATAGAGCATCGGACTGGAACACGGAGGACCCAGATTCAAGACCCTGAGGTCGCCAGCTCGCACGTGGGCTCATCTGGTTTGAGCAAAGCTCACCAGTTTGAGCCCAAGGTCGCTGGCTCGAGCAAGGGGTCACTCAGTCTGCTGTAGCCCCTGGTCAAGGCACATATGAGAAATCAATCAATGAACAACTAAGGTGTCACAACAAAGAATTGGTGCTTCTCATCTCTCTTTTCCTGTCTGTCTGTCCCTCTCTCTGTCTCTGTCACAAGAAAAACAAGAAGAGGAAGCTAATAAAGGAGCTCTGCTTCTGAAACATGGGGGCTCTCGCTTTCCCCAGCCTGCTGCTCTCCGTAGCTCTGGGCGTTGTGGGGAACAGCAGACCAGCTGAGACCTCAGAGGTTCCTGAAACTCCCTTTTCACCACACGTACCCTGCATGGGGTACCAGCCTGGACAGCCAGTGGGCACAGACGAGAAAAGCCTCCTCCCTCTAACAGGGAAGGGGCAGCTGAACACGGCAGAGAACACACAGGCAAGAACTGCTCCCCCCCAGCAGACACAGCCCTGCCAGCAGAGGCCGGACGGGGAGGCTAGACCTCCTCCACCAGACAGGCTGTAGCCGCTGCCCCGCCCTCTTCCTGGGGGAGGTGTCGGTGGTCAGAGGAGGCCCACTAGAGGGCCAGGGCTTTCCATTGTCCGGTGGCAATGAAGCCACACACACACACACACACACACACACAAAACAACACAGGGAGGCTTAAATCCTAACCTATCAACAATTACATTAAATGTAAATGATCTAAACAGGGCAGTCAGAAGACAGAGGTTGGCAAAGTAGATTAAGAACATGGCCCTGGCCGGTTGGCTCAGCGGTAGAGCATCAGCCTAGCGTGCGGAGGACCCGGGTTCAATTCCCGGCCAGGGCACACAGGAGAAGCGCCCATTTGCTTCTCCACCCCTCCGCCGTGCTTTCCTCTCTGTCTCTCTCTTCCCCTCCCGCAGCCAAGGCTCCATTGGAGCAAAGATGGCCCGGGCGCTGGGGATGGCTCTGTGGCCTCTGCCTCAGGTGCTAGAGTGGCTCTGGTCGCAACATGGCGACGCCCAGGATGGGCAGAGCATCGCCCCCTGGTGGGCAGAGCGTCGCCCCTGGTGGGCGTGCCGGGTGGATCCCGGTCGGGCGCATGCGGGAGTCTGTCTGACTGTCTCTCCTTGTTTCCAGCTTCAGAAAAATGAAAAAAATAAAAATAAAAATAAAAAAGAACATGACCCAACCACACGCTGTCCACAAGAAACCCATCTTAAACAACGAGAGAGGTGGGTCGAAAGTAAAAGGCTGAGAAAGAAATGCTACTGAAATGTGAAACTAGAGTAAGGAGGAGGCTCTATTAGTGGCAGATAAGGCAGACTTAAGAGAACAGAAAATGACCAGCTCAGAGAGCAATGTTCCACAAAGATCATAAGGGTCAATCCGTCAAGAAGACAGCAACCTCAGTGTGTACCCACCAAACAACAGGGCTGCACACACGGGAAGCCCAGTGGACAGAACTGGGAGGGAGATGGGAAAGCGTGCAATTGTGGCGGAGATCTCAGCGCCCTTCCCTCAACAAGTGACAAACAGCCAGACAGGCCGGGAAGGTGCAGAGTCAACACCACCGGCCCCAGCAGGTCCTAACTGACGCTTACGGAACACTTGCCTCTCTTCAAATGCCCACGGGACACACACGAACAGGGACCACAGCTGGGCCTCAGAAACCTCAGCAGATTCAAAAAATGGGGTGAAATCACATCGAGGGTCTGTGGCCACAGTGGGATCGAACGAGAGGTCATCAACAACCAGAATAACAGGGAAACCTTTAAACTCCTAGAAACTAAACAACACAATCCCAAATCACCACAAGGCAGAGTCCTGTGGGAAATGACATCAGAAAGTGACAACACGCGGGAACCTGTAGGACACAGCGAAGCAGCTCCGAGGGGGACACTGTGGACAGAGGCAGCAGCCAGACAGGTCCGAGGAGGGCAAGGTCTCACACCGTGTGGCCCCACCCATGTGATGTCACCAAGATGCCAAACACGGAGCTGGAGGGACCGCCAGGGGCCGCGGGGCTGAGGGACGGTGGGAGGGAGGGCTCTGAGGCCCGGAGTGCCCGTCTGGATGGCAGCAGTGGTGACACGAGCCCACACGTGGTGACACATGGTACGGCTGTCACTCCCCCGGTGTAGACGCTGCTCTGTGGGCCAGAAGAGGTAAGCGGCGGGGGTGACTGGGTGAGGGAGGGCACAGGGACCTCTCTGTACTATCTCTGCAGCTTCCCGGGAACCTATGATGTCGGAAGCCGATCGACTGCTGGCTGACAAGGTCACAGCAGGAGAAGATCCACACCCACAACTGCTGGCTGACAAAGTCACAGCAGAGAAGACCAACGGCTGCTGGTTGACAAAGTCACCGCAGAGAAGACCAATGGCTGCTGGTTGACAAAGTCACCGCAGAGAAGACCAATGGCTGCTGGTTGACAAAGTCACCACAGAGAAAAGGCACGATACTTCCCCCTTTGACCTTTTGAATTAATTTGGCCTTATATCCCCCCGTTTCTGGGTCTGTGCTATCATTGATGGTACCGTGCTTTCCCTGTAGATTCGTAGTAATTTCTTTGGAAATGAGACAGAGGGTATGAGTTCCACAGAAAAGCCTGTAAGCCCCTTTGCCTGGGCTCATAGACATAAGAGGCTGGCTATGATATCCCTCATAAAGGGTTAAGTTTGTAGAAAAATTCCTTCTTATTAATCATGTTAGAAAAAATAGATTGTGACTTATGAATAGGTAGGAAACAGTAACTATACACAGAAGCACCTTCCAGCCTTCACTTAATTCATTACTTTACCTCCCTAGCCTTTTCATGTGGTAGAGTAGAGAAACTTTCCTTTCTTCTTGCATACCTGACCTGCAGGTGGTGGAACACTCTGAGAAAAATAAAGTTAGAACTTAACTAGTGTATGAATATAGTAGATAAATAAAATTTGACTAAACAAAAGGACATTAGGTAAGGTAGAGTTATTAATCAGTACTGACCTTTCAGAAGTTTGTACCAATGTTGTTATTGTTGCTCAAGTTATTGTATAATTGTACTTTGAATGACTTACCACCTGATTTATAGCTTATAGAAATGAGTTAACTGTTACCTAGAAATATGTAACCATAGTGAAACAAAAACAATTATTAATCAATGTATTCTGAATACCATGTGATTGTAACTTAGTGTATGTGTATAAAAATAAAGCTAGACCAGCATTTGGCAGAGATGCCTGGCAGTGAATGCTAAAGAGAAAAAGGAATCCGGCTCTCTCACTCGATTCGTGCCGACACCGTCTCTTCTTGTGGGACCCCTGGATTCCCCCAGGGGTTGGACTCCGGCACTATGACAATTTCAGAACAAGTTTTTCACCAAGGCCGACGTGGGCTGCTCTCTCACTGTACGCTGGGCACCGTGCAGAAGCACTTCCTTGGGTTATTTTACTGAATTCACAATGACAACCCTATGACATGGAACTATCATCACCCCCATTTTTCAATGGGAAACTGAGGCATCACTTTAGAAAAACCCCTCTTGACGCTCAGGACCCAGAGCCACAGCGTCTACTGAGAACGCAGCTGTCTTCTCCGAGCGCAGGAGCTTGCGCTGTTTCCAGCTGGAAGCCCAGGATGGAGGTGTGAATGGAGTCAGTACAGTTTTACCCAGAGCCTTCCCAGGGCGTTTACTGCGACAAACACTCTGTTTGGGGACCCACAGAGTTTATTTCTTACGGCCTCCAAACCACAATAACAATCTTCTCTACAGGGCCCCTAATAGTCGTCCCACATTTGTTTAAAATCTCTGGGGACGGGAGTGTGCGGATTCAGTGGGCAGCATGTTCACTGCGAGGCAGCCCCTGTGGACGGGCATCCCTCTGGGCCGACAGAGAAGTGTGACTTGCACAGAGGTGCCCAGCCCGGTGCCCCTCAGGTGCCATGGCTGCCCGCCTCCTCGTTACACTCTGGGCGTGCTGGCTGCCAACACCCTGCTTAGCCTCCGGTACAGAGACTGACCATGGTCCCAGCCAGTCTATGGGACGGACTAACATAATGGAAGAGAATGGACCCTGGTCATTTCTGCAGGGGTGCAATTATATGTGTGGCTATTAAAGACCGGTGTGGTAACGGTGGTGATGAAGATGATGAGGGTGGTGATCAATCTCCGTGCGATTTACACTCTAGGGACGGGGAGACAGCGTGGGAGGAAAATAACCTGGATGGAAATCCTGGTCCTGCTCCTGGTTAACCTGGGACAGACCACGAATGTCTCTGAGTCTCAAGGTCATCGCCTCATAATAGGTGTAACCTATGTCACAGAGCTCGTAGAGGTCAGCTGAGACAGGGCACGTGAAATGTCCCAGAATACTGAAGAAATACACAAACAGGAGGCTGTGGGCACGAGGCCACCGAATGACCGTAGGGGTCCTAACGCACAGGGACTCAGACGGCGCCCTCGCCCTCCCCGGCGTTCGCAGAGAAGCAGAGTGCAAGTACTGGGCCTTCCTTCGCCAGGGTCCGCAGCCCGGGTGCAAACCCAACGTCAGCCTAACGTGGCTCTGTCCCGGCACAGACCCGGACTGTCCCGTCCACTGGTGGGAAGGCTGTCGCTGCTTAACATCAACAAAGAACGGACAGAAACAGTACCTTCTTCAACCCGATGATCTCCTCATACATGTCTTCCTTCTCTCTGTAGACAGGGGTCCCTGGGACGTGACCTGGAGGAAGACACACAAGCCTCTTAGAAGACCTGAAAAAGAGAAAAAATTCTTGGCTATATCTTAAGAAAAATCTGGGAGTTGATAAGATTATCCTTAAAAAAAAAAAAAAGGCAGAAATATTTCAGTTTTTTTAGACTGATTAGGTCCTGTCCCCAGAAGGAAGCAGAAAACGGCGGTGATGTGGCGGGAAGAGTGAGAGAACGCAGGACGGGAACGCTAGACGTGAACGCAGCCTGAATGTCCATCTCCCCTCCCCCGCCTTGGGAAGTGGCATCCCTAAGGTGGACAGTGACAACAGACGGGAACGCGGCCGGGCCCGCAGACGGGAACGCAGCCGGGCCCGCAGACGGGAACGCAAGACGGGAACGCGGCCGGGCCCGCAGGCGGGAACGCGGCCGGGGCCACAGGCGGGAACGTGGCCGGGGCCACAGGCAGGAGCGGCCGGGGCGCAGGGCGGGTCAGAGCGCGGGGAGTCAAGGATGAACGATGTGTTTCGATTTTAAACAGCAAACAAAAGACAAACAATGCTCCCAGAAGATGACGCCCACTCCGATGCCCAAACTGTGCACTTGGGTTCCCTGACACTAACACATCAGGACTCGAAGGTATTTGAGCTTAAACTACAACTCTTAGCATCAACAAGACTCCATGTTTAGGGAGGCAGGGACAAGGGAGGCCTGGGATGATGGCACTGTCCACCTTGTCACTGTCCACCTTAGGGATGCCACTTCCCGGGGCGGGGGAGGGGAGATGGACATTCAGGGTCTCTGTCCTCTGGACACTCGTACAGGAAGCCCCAGATCTCACCCCAATCTGCGGTCACGCCTGTCGCCCGCCCCACACTCACCGTTGCTGGCAGAACGCCGGAGGTTGGACCTCTTCATCCTCAGCGCCTCCGCCAGGTAGTCGGGAGAGCTGCTGGGGGCGTGGGGGCAGGCGCGCTCCAGGGGGAGGGCTGACTTCGGGGGTTGGGTCAGACTTCCTGCTTGGAAGGTGCGTATGGGTTTAATACGGCCGGTACGAGCAAAGTACCATGGAGGCTTTGCCTGTAATAATCAATCTTCCTGGCGTGAAGAAAGCATGTCCATCGGGAGGCTGCGGCAGTCAGCGGTGACCAAGTGTTACAACAGCTGGCTCTCGGAAACAAGGAGAGCCCTGATGTCCACCTCGGCCGCTCCCGTGGGCAAGGGTTCCCGTCACGGCCAGTTTCCAGCTGCCAGCGTGCTGTCCACCAGCTCACAAAATTCCCAGCAACCTAACAGCTCTGCAAACCAGGGGCGCTGGCTCCACACGGCGCCACCAGCAGGGCCAACGTTAGACGCAGAGGGACGGTCACACACGCAAACCCCCAGAAACCAGGCTCATGGGCCACGTAAGAGCTAGGAGGCCCAACGTCCTCCAGACAGGGGTTTCCAACCGCAGCAGGGTGGGCAGCTCTTTCGCGGGCCGGCACAAAAGTTTTGGCTGACTGGCAGTGGTCCGCAGATGCGTGGTTGAAAACCACTGTTCAAGAAGATTCATAAAAATCTTCCCAACAAGTCTGATTAAAAACGAACTCAAACTGCCGCCCGCAATGTCTGCCGCCCCCCTCTTGAGCCGGGAAGGTCTCTCTGGGGGACCCGCGTACCTTGCTTTGAGCTGCCCGGCCACAGCTTCCGGGGGGCTGAGGGCATTCTGCTATCGAGGGGCACGCTCGCTGTGGTCCGCAGAGATTGCCAGGACGTCACTTTTCTCGGTTTAGAGTGATACGGCGACTCTGAAAGCCAGTAATGGTTTTAGAGGGGCAAACTACCCAAGCCCCCTCAACCCATGTGCTTTAGGACAAAAATGGTAAGACAAAATATTCACAAGGGCACAACAACTCTTGATAAAACCATTCTGACAAAAACAAAAAGCATGATTATATGTAAACATTCTTATGTTTGTTCAAATTTTGTTATAAAGAAATAACATAATGGGAAGTTTATTTAAAAATATGAATACGTAGCACCTGACCAGTAGGGGTGCAGTGGACAGAGCATTGACTGGAACACTGAGGACCCAGGTTTGAAACCCCGAGGTTGCCAGCTTGAGCATGGGGGTCACCGACTTGAGCGTGGGGTCATTGACATGACCCCATGGTCACTGGCTTGAGCCCTAAGGTCGCTGGTTTGAGCAAAGGGTCACTGGCTTGGCTTGAGCCCCTGGTCAAGGCACGTATAAGAAGCAATCAAGCCTGACCTGTGGTGGCGCAGTGGATATACCGTCGACCTGGAAATGCTGAGGTCGCCGGTTCGAAACCCTGGGCTTGCCTAGTCAAGGCACATATGGGAGTTGATGCTTCCAGCTCCTCCCCCCTTCTCCCTCTCTCTGTCTCTCTCTCCTCTCTGTCTCTCTCTCCTTTCTAAAAATGAATAAATAAAATAAATAAAAAAAAAGAAGCAATCAATGAATAACTAAAGTGATGCAACTCCAAGTTGATGCTTCTCATCTCTCATCTCTCTCCCTTCCTGTCTCTGTCTCAACAAATATATATATATGTATATATATATATAGCTGAGTCATAATTCTACCAATATTACAATACTTAATTCCCCATTCAACTTTTTCCAGATACACATATATTTTTACATAGTTGCCAACATAGTAAATGCAACTTTGTATATTTTATACTTAAACGTGTAACTATTTTTTCACATTGCTAGGTACTGTACTAAGTAACAACATTTTAGAACTTACTACTAAACCATCTAGAGGAAATAAAAACAATGATACCTTTCCAGGGTGTTTTTGAGTTTGTCATCAAAACAAGGGAAAGGTTTAAAAAATATTTTTTAGTCAGGGATTTCATCTCTTTAATTTTGTAAAATATAACAAATTTATGTAAAAACTATGTATTTATAAAACATGACTATATTTCTTTCTTTTTTTTTAAATGAGAGGAGGGGAGAGAGACAGACTCTTGCACGCACCCCGATCGGGATCCACTGGACACCCCCCCCCCCCAGTCTGGGGCTGATGCTCAAATCAATTGAGCCACTGGCTCACTGGCTGTGGGACAGGAAGAGGGAGAAGGGGGAGAGGGAGGGGAACAGAAGCAGATGGTCGCTTCTCATGTGTGCCCTGATCTGGGATCAATCTCGAAATGTGTCCACAGGCCGGGCCAACGTTCTATCCACTGAAGCTAACTGCCAGGGCCTAAGTTTTCAAAGAACAAAACATTCTGGGTCTTTCTCCCAGAACAGCAGGAAGGCACAACCTCTAAAAACCATTTTCTGAGTGAGACTGGAGACTCACAGGATGGGCGCCTGGTCCTACTCACTCGGTGCTGTGGGAGGAGTCTTGTGGGAACTGTTCCTCTTTGCTTTCTGAAAGAAGAAACGAAGAACAGTGTGTTGAGCCTCCTCAGGCAGCCCCGGCCCCAGGCACAAAGCACTGGAGGGTCAGAGCGGTGGCGAGTGTGGGAACAACCAGGGAGAAGACTGACTCAGCAGGGGCCACGCAGGCTCCGAGGAAAGCAAGGAACATGGGGCCCACTGTGCACCAGGCTGAGCGGAGTTCCCCAGGGTCCTGGTGGCACTAGTCACTAGTCACAGCGCAGACGACACGGGGTCCACCATGCACCAGGCTGAGCGGGGTTCCCCAGGGTCCTGGTGACACTAGTCACAGCGCAGACGACACGGGGCCCACCGTGCGCCAGGCTGAGCGGGTTCCCCAGGGTCCTGGTGACACTAGTCACTAGTCACAGCGCAGACGACACGGGGCCCACCGTGCACCAGGCTGAGCGGGGTTCCCCAGGGTCCTGGTGGCTCTAGTCACAGTGCAGACGACACGGGGCCCACCGTGCACCAGGCTGAGCGGGGTTCCCCAGAGTCCTGGTGACACTAGTCACAGCGCAGACGACACGGGGCCCACCGTGCACCAGGCTGAGCGGGTTCCCCAGGGTCCTGGTGGCACTAGTCACTAGTCACAGCGCAGACGACACGGGGCCCACTGTGCACCAGGCTGAGCGGGGTTCCCCAGGGTCCTGGTGGCACTAGTCACTAGTCACAGCGCAGACGACACAGGGCCCACCGTGCACCAGGCTGAGCGGGTTCCCCAGGGTCCTGGTGGCTCTAGTCACAGCGCAGACGACACGGGGTCCACCGTGCACCAGGCTGAGCGGGTTCCCCAGGGTCCTGGTGGCTCTAGTCACTAGTCACAGCGCAGACGACACGGGGCCCACCGTGCACCAGGCTGAGCGGGTTCCCCAGAGTCCTGGTGACACTAATCACTAGTCACAGCGCAGACGACACGGGGCCCACCGTGCGCCAGGCTGAGCGGGGTTCCCCAGAGTCCTGGTGGCTCTAGTCACTAGTCACAGCGCAGACGACACGGGGCCCACCGTGCACCAGGCTGAGCGGGGTTCCCCAGAGTCCTGGTGGCTCTAGTCACTAGTCACAGCGCAGACGACACGGGGCCCACCGTGCACCAGGCTGAGCGGGTTCCCCAGGGTCCTGGTGACAATAGTCACTAGTCACAGCGCAGACGACACGGGGCCCACCGTGCGCCAGGCTGAGCGGGGTTCCCCAGAGTCCTGGTGGCTCTAGTCACTAGTCACAGCGCAGACGACACGGGGTCCACCGTGCACCAGGCTGAGCGGGTTCCCCAGAGTCCTGGTGGCTCTAGTCACTAGTCACAGCGCAGACGACACGGGGCCCACCGTGCACCAGGCTGAGCGGGGTTCCCCAGAGTCTTGGTGACAATAGTCACTAGTCACAGCGCAGACGACACGGGGCCCACCGTGCACCAGGCTGAGCGGGGTTCCCCAGAGTCCTGGTGGCTCTAGTCACTAGTCA
Organism: Saccopteryx leptura; assembly: GCF_036850995.1. NCBI lineage: Eukaryota > Metazoa > Chordata > Mammalia > Chiroptera > Emballonuridae > Saccopteryx > Saccopteryx leptura. Next base: position 194,535,462 of record NC_089508.1, on the reverse strand, counting down.
CAGCGCAGACGACACGGGGCCCACCGTGCACCAGGCTGAGCGGGTTCCCCAGGGTCCTGGTGACAATAGTCACTAGTCACAGCGCAGACGACACGGGGCCCACCGTGCGCCAGGCTGAGCGGGGTTCCCCAGAGTCCTGGTGGCTCTAGTCACTAGTCACAGCGCAGACGACACGGGGCCCACCGTGCGCCAGGCTGAGCGGGTTCCCCAGGGTCCTGGTGGCTCTAGTCACTAGTCACAGTGCAGACGACATGGGGCCCACCGTGCACCAGGCTGAGCGGGGTTCCCCAGAGTCCTGGTGGCTCTAGTCACTAGTCACAGCGCAGACGACACGGGGCCCACCGTGCGCCAGGCTGAGCGGGTTCCCCAGGGTCCTGGTGGCTCTAGTCACTAGTCACAGCGCAGACGACACGGGGCCCACCGTGCGCCAGGCTGAGCGGGTTCCCCAGAGTCCTGGTGGCACTAGTCACTAGTCACAGCGCAGACGACACGGGGCCCACCATGCACCAGGCTGAGCGGGTTCCCCAGAGTCCTGGTGGCTCTAGTCACTAGTCACAGCGCAGACGACACGGGGCCCACCGTGCGCCAGGCTGAGCGGGTTCCCCAGGGTCCTGGTGGCTCTAGTCACTAGTCACAGCGCAGACGACACGGGGCCCACCGTGCGCCAGGCTGAGCGGGTTCCCCAGAGTCCTGGTGACACTAGTCACTAGTCACAGCGCAGACGACACGGGGTCCACCGTGCACCAGGCTGAGCGGGTTCCCCAGAGTCCTGGTGGCTCTAGTCACTAGTCACAGCGCAGACGACACGGGGCCCACCGTGCGCCAGGATGAGCGGGGTTCCCCAGGGTCCTGGTGGCTCTAGTCACAGCGCAGACGACACGGGGCCCACCGTGCACCAGGCTGAGCGGGGTTCCCCAGGGTCCTGGTGGCTCTAGTCACAGCGCAGACGACACGGGGCCCACCGTGCACCAGGCTGAGCGGGGTTCCCCAGAGTCCTGGTGGCTCTAGTCACTAGTCACAGCGCAGACGACACGGGGCCCACCGTGCACCAAGCTGAGCGGGGTTCCCCAGGGTCCTGGTGACACTAGTCACTAGTCACAGCGCAGACGACACGGGGCCCACCGTGCGCCAGGCTGAGCGGGGTTCCCCAGGGTCCTGGTGACACTAGTCACTAGTCACAGCGCAGACGACACGGGGCCCACCGTGCGCCAGGCTGAGCGGGGTTCCCCAGGGTCCTGGTGACACTAGTCACTAGTCACAGCGCAGACGACACGGGGCCCACCGTGCACCAAGCTGAGCGGGGTTCCCCAGGGTCCTGGTGACACTAGTCACTAGTCACAGCGCAGACGACACGGGGCCCACCGTGCGCCAGGCTGAGCGGGGTTCCCCAGGGTCCTGGTGACACTAGTCACTAGTCACAGCGCAGACGACACGGGGTCCACCGTGCACCAGGCTGAGCGGGTTCCCCAGAGTCCTGGTGGCTCTAGTCACTAGTCACAGCGCAGACGACACGGGGCCCACCGTGCACCAGGCTGAGCGGGGTTCCCCAGGGTCCTGGTGGCTCTAGTCACTAGTCACAGCGCAGACGACACGGGGTCCACCGTGCACCAGGCTGAGCGGGTTCCCCAGAGTCCTGGTGGCTCTAGTCACTAGTCACAGCGCAGACGACACGGGGCCCACCGTGCACCAGGCTGAGCGGGGTTCCCCAGAGTCCTGGTGGCTCTAGTCACAGCGCAGACGACACGGGGCCCACCGTGCGCCAGGATGAGCGGGGTTCCCCAGAGTCCTGGTGGCTCTAGTCACTAGTCACAGCGCAGACGACACGGGGCCACCGTGCGCCAGGATGAGCGGGGTTCCCCAGGGTCCTGGTGACACTAGTCACTAGTCACAGCGCAGACGACACGGGGCCCACTGTGCACCAGGCTGAGCGGGGTTCCCCAGGGTCCTGGTGGCTCTAGTCACTAGTCACAGCGCAGACGACACGGGGTCCACCGTGCACCAGGCTGAGCGGGGTTCCCCAGAGTCCTGGTGGCTCTAGTCACTAGTCACAGCGCAGACGACACGGGGCCCACCGTGCACCAGGCTGAGCGGGGTTCCCCAGAGTCCTGGTGGCTCTAGTCACTAGTCACAGCGCAGACGACACGGGGCCCACCGTGCACCAGGCTGAGCGGGGTTCCCCAGAGTCCTGGTGGCTCTAGTCACTAGTCACAGCGCAGACGACACGGGGCCCACCGTGCACCAGGCTGAGCGGGGTTCCCCAGGGTCCTGGTGGCACTAGTCACTAGTCACAGCGCAGACGACACGGGGCCCACCGTGCGCCAGGCTGAGCGGGGTTCCCCAGGGTCCTGGTGGCACTAGTCACTAGTCACAGCGCAGACGACACGGGGCCCACCGTGCACCAGGCTGAGCGGGTTCCCCAGAGTCCTGGTGACACTAATCACTAGTCACAGCGCAGACGACACGGGGCCCACCGTGCGCCAGGCTGAGCGGGGTTCCCCAGAGTCCTGGTGACACTAGTCACTAGTCACAGCGCAGACGACACGGGGCCCACCGTGCACCAGGCTGAGCGGGGTTCCCCAGAGTCTTGGTGACAATAGTCACTAGTCACAGCGCAGACGACACGGGGCCCACCGTGCACCAGGCTTAGCGGGGTTCCCCAGAGTCCTGGTGGCTCTAGTCACAGCGCAGACGACACGGGGCCCACCGTGCGCCAGGCTGAGCGGGGTTCCCCAGGGTCCTGGTGGCACTAGTCACTAGTCACAGCGCAGACGACACGGGGCCCACTGTGCACCAGGCTGAGCGGGTTCCCCAGAGTCCTGGTGGCACTAGTCACAGTGCAGACCCGGAGGGTGTGGGACCCTCAATCCGGACTGAAGACACTGTGGTGGTGCACCCGCCCACCCCCTTGTCCTCAGGCCTGGAGGGCAGGGGTGGAACTGGCCCCAAGGGGGGACTCAGCCCGCTGAAGCCCCATGAACAGGGCGAGGAGGGCAGGGCCGGCGGAGGAGCGGGCCTGTTCAGAGGACTGTCCGGGGGTAAGAAGGATGCCCAAGGCAGAGCTGGCCCCGCTGACGGGGAGGTCCCTCCTCGAGGTCCTGTGGGCAGGGAATGACACGCCCTCCCGCTGTTTCCTCATCTGCTTCACCCCAGACGGACCCCTCTCCTGGGCTTCCAGCAGAGGCACTGATCTTTCCCTAACAAACTGGATTTCACCCAGACACCTTGGGCCCATGCCCTCACCAGGGCGGAGGGACAATTCCTATCCCTGCAGTCCTCACGCCACACGATGGACCGTGAAGCTGCCCCGAGCCCACAGAGCTGGGGACAGTGGAGGTTTGCACGTATCAGACACGCTTGATGGGCTGTAGTTTGGCTGGAATTCTCCCAGCTGGAAGGCGGCTTCCTTCTCTATTAGCACAGTTAGCAGGCCTCACTTTCCAAATATACCCCAAGGGTCAAGAAGTGGCCGAAGGGTGGCTTTGGACCCCAGACCTGCCCAACCTGCTGCCTGCGCTTCTTCGGGCCAGCACCCGCCTGGGGACCTGTACCAGCCAGGAGGTCACTGTGCAGCTGCAGAAAGCGTCCTTTCTCCCACAGCTGCTCTGTCCACCTCACCCTGAGCCCTGCTTCCTCCCTTTATGTGTCAGAGTTCGGGGGGGGGGGGGGAGAAGGTGAGCCTAAACCTCATGCCGGATAGGAACTTGTCATCTGTACTCTGCTCAGGACTGATTTCTAGATAAAAGCTTTAAAATTATCATCCCAGTTATGTTGGAAGACTTGTCACTTTTCAAATGCCGAGTAGCACCTGGAATTTGTATTCTGGGTCCAAACAGAGCCGTGGCAGGGAGCACGCTGCTGCACATGCGTGAGGTACCGTGTGGGAGGGAAATCTCTTGCCCTGGGGACACCCGGTGGCCTCCCAGCCACACTCACCGTCTCAGAGTCGGAGTCAAAGGTAATCACAGATAGACTGTCATCTCCCTGCAGAATGAGAGGCAAACACTGAAACTTCGAGACACCTGCTTGGCTCCTAACAGTCTCTCTCTCTCTCTCTCTCTCTCTCTCTCTCTCTCTCTCTCTCTCTCTCACACACACACACACACACACACACACAGTAATAGCCCATCCACACTGCTGAGGCAGAAATCCAGAAACCCCGACCCGGAGTAAACTCGGAACATTGGCAGCAGGCCGCTCAGGTGTGTCAGAAGACGGGTGGGGACACTACAAAGACTCCTCCCCTCGGGCTGCTCTGGTCTGTCATCATCACAACCTAAGAAGCTACTTTTCAAAGAGGAAGGAGCAGCACTGAGGCTGTACAGACAATGAGCAGGCCTTCCAGATGGGGCAGGAGCCTGTGCCTTGAAGGACAAGCAGGAAACTTCAGCTGCTCCCAGGGGCCAGCGGCACGGGAGCCCTCCCCGGGGTGAGCTCCGCTGAGCACTGCCAAAGGGAGCAAGGTTCCCTTTGCCTGGAACCTTCCAGAAGCTTCCCGCTGGTCCCTGAATAAAATTCAGACTTCTTTTCTGCATGGTCTGCGAGGCTCTCTGTGGTCAGGCCCGTCCACGCCCTCTCTCCTGACGACAGACCCCAGTGACTTTCAAGGCCCTGGAGCACGCTGCAGCTTCCCAGCTTCCCGCCCCGGGAGCTTTGCACTGGCTGGTCCCTCTGCTCCAGATCTTCCAGCACTTGGGGGAATTGCCCAGAGCAACTGTTCCTGACACCCAATCTAAGCAGCCCTTCCAACCCACCTCTGTCCACAAGACCCCTCGCATTTTCCGCTTTGGGACATGGCTCAGTGATCTGTTGATCGCCTCGTTCTCCCCCTGCTGGAATGCAGCTAATCCGCAGACATCCATCCAGCAGGGAAGCCCCGGCGACAGAAACACTGGGTAGAGGGAGGGCTGAGCGACGGCCCTTCTCCCAGCTCCTCCGGGAAGCCTTCTCTGATCAGTGCTGGTCAGGGCCCTGTTCCTGAGCCTTGAGTTCCCTCCCTCACACCCGCGATGGCTCCGCTACTGGACCCAGTCCCTTGCCTCGCCCGGGAGACACCGGGTGGGCGGGCATTGATTTACAGTCACCCGGCGGGCCGCGATCGATGGCACCGCACACACCTGGCCTCGCAGGCGCCGAAGCGAGAGCGCTGCGTCCAGGAGGGCTTCCTGGAAGCGGCGGCCTGGGCCAGGGCGGGCGGGGTCCAGAGGCGCTGAAGGCTGGGTGAGCGGCGCCGAGATCCGGCCAGCCGCACGCACGCACGCGGACGGGGGCCGGAGGTCCGCTCTTATGCGGTAACAATCCTGGCAGCTGTCACCGGCGGCCGCCGGCCATCCGCCCCATCCTCCGGCCCGCGCCCCGGCCGGCAGACCCTGCGAGCTGGAGGAAGCAAGGAGGCCCGCCCGCGCGCCCACACGCTTACCGTCTCCGAGGCCAGATCCCCGGTGCCCAGCGACATGGTGGCGATGCTGCGGGCGCCGCGGTCCGGTCCGGTCCGGTTCTAGGGCTCCGCGGGCCGCCTGGCGGCCTGCAGCCTCTGGGCCCGCCCCCGCGCCCGCTGCGACCCCGCTGCCATGGCAACCGCGCCGGCCCGCGGAGCCCCGGATGTGGCTCGCCAGGCCGACCTGCGCATGCGCGTGCGCGTGCGCCGCAACACTCGCGGGCCGACCGGTCGCCCTCCCGGCGGCGTGGGGCGGAGAGAAGCCCGTTGAGCTGAACAGGTAGCCGCCGGCGCTGAACAAATTTGCAGGCTGCATCCGCGTCCTTCCTCTACAGGCTCCGACTAAGTATTTATTAGGACACGACTAAGTATTTATTAGGTTCACGCTGAAAGGCGCAGGGGCTGGTGCCCTGGCACAGGCAGGCTGCCAGCTCTGAACGTCTGGAGACGTTCAGAAAATCCTCCTCCTTGACCACCCGACCTTGGGCTCTAGGGTTCTGATCCAGCCACAGGGACCAGAACAAAAGAATAGTCTGTACTGTGCTCCATGCGTATGACGAACTTCATTTGTTATCATTATCAGCGAGGATGATTTGCTCTTTCTCTTCATACAGGTGTCCAAGCACAGATACTCTGTTTCCACCCCCACCCCCTGCCTTATTTTTCCAGTCACCTGACGTTGATCATCTACAGGAGCATTCCATATCTGGACTGTCCGCTTTGTGGGGCAAGGGCTTTGATTTGCTCACTGCTTGTTGTGTGTCCCTCCCTTGAAACAAGGTCTGGTACACACAGCAGGTGCTCGATCAACACAGGTAGTCGAGGTACGCAACAAGTCACACGACTTCTCTGGGCCTCTATTTTATGTGCCGGCTCTGCAGTGAGGAAGTGAAGAAGAGGGCTGTCGGGAGGCTGCAATGAGTCCACCTCTGTTAGCTGCTCAGGCCGGTTGCTTGTTTTAGAGTGACTGCAATGGGGGCCCGTGTTATTATTATGACGTGGCGACCACAGCAATGAGCCCTCCCTCCAAGTGGCGCAGTGTACTCTAGCAAAGGGAATGCCTGGCAGGTTCTAGAGCTCTAGTTCTGGCGCCAGCACCTGTACTACCGGTCCTCAGTTTCCTCAGCTGTATCACAAAGGGGGTGAGCCACTCGGTGGTGGTCCCAGGAGCAGGCAAGACTGAGCTGGTTAGCGGTCAGGAGCCCAGGTTTTGCAGCCTTGCTGTGATCTCCTTGCCTGTCGCTGTCACCAAAGGAGAGAACAGAAGTGAAACTCAGCACAGTGCCCGATACACTGTAACCACCTCCAACAATGGAAGCTACCAGGCAGCCCTTTGCAGCTAGCTAGCTAGTCCGACTACTTGCATGGCATTTAAAACAGCAAATTTTAATTTCTTCTGAAATAATCCACTTACTCACTGACACGCCTCCTCTGCTCTCTGAAGCCGTTTCCCGAGTGCTGTCAGGAAGGAGCTGCACCCCGATATCTGGTTCTTTATTTAGATGTTCTCTGGTGCATCCTAAGAGAAAAGAAACTCTATGCTCTTCCCCGAGCCACCACCAGAGTTGTTTATAAAAGGTGAATCTTTCCAGGCCACTCACCTGCTCAACAACTTGCATTTGCTTCCTTGGGGTGTTGTCTGTGTGGCACACCAGGGCTTTCTAAACCGAAGGGTTACGTAGTAAATCACGTATGCACGCGTACCTCGCCCACTCCCGGGGCTGCTCAAACTCCCTGTCCTCACTGAACCCGCTGTTTCCGCTGTTTCGATTATTTTCTCTCATGTTATTATAGAGACAGTACCTTTCTGCGACCTTTTATTTGCCGTTCCAAATTCTAAAAACTTCTGAAAACTTTCGTAACTCATATTGTTGGCAAAAACCTGTCCTGACTTCAATTCGTTCGTCGACAGAAATCTGCGTTGAGGCGATCTAGTGTTTGTGCCACGCGCAGTGTATATTAGGGTGATTCCCTGCACAACTGTAAATGCATTGCATTATGGGGTGCAGCATCAGACCTTGCTGGGATTGTCATCTCCTACCCAGCCTGTGTGTACCGCATAACTTTCCTAAAATCTGAACTCCTCTGAGATCTGAACCATTTGTCCTCAGAAGCTTCTGGTAAGGAATTGTGGACCTTATGATGTATATATAGTATTCGACTCTGGAGCCAGACTGTCTGGGTCCAAATCCGAGCAGTGCCAGCTCACTCGCTTGTGAGACCTCAGGAATGAGCCTCAGTTTCCTCATCGGAGGGGATGGCCATCGTACCCGCCCTCCTAGAGTTGCTGTAGGATCACCCAAGTTTATATTTAAATGAAGCACTTAGCACAGTGCTAGCTAAGAGATCCCCCTTCCCAGGACTTACTGAATCAGGGGAACACTGACACCCCCATTTTACAAGAAGGAATCCCCAGTTCAGGGAATGTAACAGTGCAGTTCAAACTTTCTCACCCAAGTGGTTTGAAGAGGCCCGGAGGGTGAGGATCAGGAAGAGTGGTTGTCCGAAGTGGTTTCCCCTATCAAAATGAATGTTTTTAAAGCTCCCTTTTTATTTCTATACCCTTAGGAATTCTGCTTTCTATTTCCTTATACCTGGTGTTTCCCTCCAAATGTTGCTGAAACACTGATTCGCCGTAAAGATGAGCCATGTTTTTTATGTTTTTATCCACTGGCCTTGAGAACCCCCAGCACACAGCTGAGGGCCCCAGTTTTGAAATCAAATGAACACGGACTTGGCCGCAACCACGACGACACCCATTCCGTCCCCCGCCCCCCGCAACAGGCGGCCCAGACAGGAGGTCCCTCGGCTAAACAAGCCACGCCCCTTCCGGGATGGCTCCACCCCTTTTAGGGAAGCCCCGCCTCCCGGGCGCAAGGCCGGTTGGACGCTCAGGAATGTACCATTAGATATCCCGGAGGGGGGACGGTCTGGGTCGGGGAGAACGGTTCGAGTCGCCTTGTCTCCAGAGTCCTTAAGATTGAGCTCATTCCCAACGTTCGTCCTTTGGATGCTCCCGCCATGGTCTTCGGGGAGCTCTCACGGTTCCCCACGCCTGCTGTCCCCCGTCCTCGCCCCCTGAAGCCCCGACAGATGGTGCGGTCCGGGGCGGGGCCTGCGAGCGGGGGCGGGGCCACGGCGGCGGACGTTCGCGGAGCTGGTGAGCCGCTAGCTGGGGAGGGGTCGCGGTTTCTGTGGCGGGCGCGTCCGGGTCGGAACCGCGGGCGGGGGCCGGGGGAGCAGCCTGGGCTCGGCGTGAGCGGTCCGGGCTGGGTCCCCGCGCCGCCGCAGCCCTCCAGCCCACTCCGCTTGTGGGCCTTCTGCTCGGCGCCCGCCGTGGGGTCCACAGGCCTCATACTGACCCCAACTGCAGGGGGCGCTCTTCCTGGGGGGGGCCCTCACCTCGCCCGGCGTGTATAGACGGATGGACCCTCGGCCTAGGCAGACCTCCTGACCCCGGCAGACCCATTGGTCACCCTCCACACACACACACACCCCCCACTCGTCTCAGAGCCGCCCCTGACCCCAGGCTGTTCATAGATGACCGCACTGGGGGTGCACATTAATGCGCTTGCACGAGGGCACCCCGGCCCCGCCCGCAGGTGCACACTCGGCCCGGTGGGGGGTGGGGGTGGGGGGCCGACACGCACACCCCCCCTGGCCGCAGCGTGGTCGGATGCGGACCCGCTTGCCCTGTACACGTGGCTGCCCCGCAGCGTCCCCACGCCCCTGACTCTGGTGGCCCACCCGCACGCAGCCCAGGTGAGCATCCTGCTCTCACCCGCCCGCCAGGGTCCGAGGTGGGCAGCGTGGAGCTCTTGCGGCCTCATGGTTCCCACCAGCCCGATTCCCTGCAGCCCCTGGGCCAGGACTCAGGGCCTTGCTCGTTCTTAGAGCATCTCCATCCAGCCCCAGCCCAGCCCCGGGCTTTGCTTCCATCCCACTTGGCTACCTGGCAGTTCTGGGGCCTGAGCAGGCAAGGCAGCTGCTTGTGACTAGGGCTGATGGAGGGCTGCTGGCCCTGGTTTCCTTTGCAGGACCCCCCCCACCCGGCGTCGCCATGGACCCCGAGTGCTCCCGGCTCCTCCCGGCCCTATGTGCTGTTCTGGCAGACCCCAGGCAGCCCGTGGCAGACGACACCTGTTTGGAGAAGCTGCTGGACTGGTTTAAAACCATCACGGAAGCAGGTATGGGTGAGGGTGCTGCCTTTGGCTTTCTCCTGAGGCCAGAGGATGCCCATCTGGTTGGTGGCCTTGGTCCTTCCCCAGCTACTTGGGAACACTGAGGGGGAGTGATCAGGAGGGAGAGCCGGAGCTTGACCTTCTGGCCGATTCCAGCCATGACTCAGGACTCTGGTTCAGTATGTGTGGTGGCTGCAGAGGGCGTGGGCAGACATGTTTCTGTTCTCGGTGCATTATTGTTTTTGTTTGTTTACTCAGCAAACATCTTTTTTTTCTCTCTCTCTGATAATGAAAGTAATACCTATTCTTTACGCAAAACTTTGACACCACCAAGGAGTAGAGAGGAGAATTAAACCGCCGTCAACCTCTGTCCTGCCAGCCTTTCTTTCCCCCTAACACATCATAAAGCTGTATTTTTTCTTATCAAACGAGGTCGCACTATAATACAACGTGGTGTCTTGCGTTTTCTCCCTTCCCGTTGTAGCGGGTGTTTTCCGCGTGGCACACGTGGATTTATTGACTGCGTGGGTCACTGTGTTGTTTAATTAGTTCCAGGCATGTCATGATTTTTTTTTCTTGGCTCACAGATTGTTATTTAACTTTTTTTTTTTTAGAAAATTTACTGATTTTAGGTAGAGAGAGACAGCAAGAAACATCGATTGGTTGTTTCACTGACATTCTGTCTACATAGTTTCACACTTGCCCTTCAAGGGTCTGTCGTTCTTGCTCATTTGTTCGCTTCGTTTCTGTGAGGTGTGTAAAAATCTCACTCTAAGATCGTGAAGTCAGCAGTTTTTCTTTGGAAACTGTTTTCATTTTTTCTCCCCTTCTTGGCGTTAGGTAAGGTCTGAGCAGGCTTAGACTGTTAACACACCTTCTGGGATTGGTCTCTTTGAACAATGACCTTCTTTTCTAATGCACCGAGGATGCTTTTTTGCTTTGAAGTCAGTTTTTTGTCTGCTGTTACTCTTGCTGCACCAGTTTTCTTAAATGTAGAGTTTGCTTGCTGTCTCTTTCCACCGCTGCGTCCGGGCCAGTCCATGTGTCACATCTCGTCGTCTCCTCTGAGGTGCTGGCCGGGGCCCCTCGTTTCATCTGAGCAGCTCTTTTGTGTCATGGGTTGAGTTTACTGTTGTATTTGAGCCTGTTTTCACCACATTCTTCTGTATGTCTCCCATGTTCTGTCTTTGCTCCTCTTTCCTTGTTTTTCTGCCTTCCACCGGATTGGTAAAGCTTTCTAGTTTTTCTCGACTTTTTCTTCTGGCCTTGAAGTTGCGTGTTACACACACACACACCCGGAAATGAGAAGTGGGGAAGCAGTCAGACAGACTCCCACATGCACCCGACCGGGATCCACCTGGCACGCCCACCAGGGGGCGATGCTCTGCCCATCTGGGGCGTCGCTCTGCTGCAACCAGAGCCATTCTAGCACCCGAGGCGGAGGCCACAGAGCCATCCTCAGTGCCTGGGCCAACTTTGCTCCAATGGAGCCTTGCCTGTGGGAGGAGAAGAGAGAGACAGAGAGGAAGGAGAGTGGGAGGGGTGGAAAAGCAGATGGGCGCTTCTCCTGTGTGTCCTGGCCGGGAATCGAACCCAGGACTTCCACACGGCTGGGTCGATGCTCTACCACTGAGCCACCCAGCCAGGGCCTCCATGGTGTTTCCTTTTTTTTTTTTTTTATTTATTTTTTTTATTACAGAGACAGAGTCAGAGAGAGGGAGGGACAGACAGACAGGAAGGGAGACAGATGAGAAGCACCTTAGTTGTTCATTGATTGCTTTCTCATATGTGCCTTGACCATGGGCCTTCTGCAGACTGAGTGACCCCTTGCTTGAGCCAGTGACCTTGGGTCCAAGCTGGTGAGCCTTGCTCAAACCAGATGAGCCCGCTCTCAAGCTGGTGACCTCGGGGTCTCGAACCTGGGTCTTCCACATCCCAGTCCGACGCTCTATCCACTGCGCCACCGCCTGGTCAGGCTCCATGGGTGTTCTTTAGTGACTTCCCTGTAGGTGAACTCAATAGAAGAGTCGCAGGTGGCGGAGAACCTCTGTCTTCTGTTCGAGGGGTCTGGGGATCTGAGCACAGTTACTCCAGCCCAGCACCATCTCCCAGATGATCGTAGTCTGATGTTTTTTTGAGCCTGTCTTGTTTTAAAACCCTTCAGAAGTCATTCCTAACTTTTCAAGTTGTTGACACTTTTTAGATTTGCCCACATGTCTGCTGGTCTCTGCTTCTTGCTCCTCCCCTCTCCCTCCCTCTGTCTATTTCCTCCTTACGGAAGCTCTGGCAGCCGGGGCCCCTCATGGGGGCCTCTCCTCCGCCTCCCCCCACCCCAGGTCTGTGAATGGCAGCGTAGATGAGTGTAGAATTTCAGGTGCCGGGCTGGTACACTGGACTTCCTTGCTTTGAGTGCTCTCAGTTTAAAGAAAAGAGTGTCTTATTTGAGAAGGAAAAATGGTTTCTTGCTTAAACCTGGATCTCTTCTGCATGATCAGCAAGACAGAACATCTTTTCAAGGTTTGTTGGCCATTCGTCCTTCCCGTCTGCGCCCCCAACCTGCTGAGGTGTTGGCTTTCTGGTCTGTTCCCCACGTCAAATTAAGTCGTGAATCCTTCATTGCACTTGTTGCAAACAGGTTCTCCACTTAGACTGCTAAACCCCAAGGCTTCAGAGAGTGGGGTCTGGGAGTTGCCGGAGGAGCAGTTTTGGGGGGTCTGTGTGGTGCTGTGCCCCTGGTGATGCGCCTCCTGGCGGGGCCCGTGTCCAGGGTCCAGCCTGCTGCTGCTACAGGACAGTCCCTGCCTGGTCGAGCTGCTGTTCCAGGTGCTGAAGCCCCAGGACCTGGGTTCCGGAGTCCTCTCCTTCGGCCTCCGCCTCGCGGGCATCCTTGCAGCCCAGGAGGACTGCTTCCAGTACCTTCAGGTGAGCCGGGTCCTCCCTCCCGAGCGGCCTGCCCACAGGTGCGTGGCTTCTTCTCCTGCAGGCACGTAAAGCGGGAGCAGCTGTTAACCACCACTGAGCCTCCAGAATGGGGCTTCCCTTCGCCCCCATGTCTGGTAAAGGGTTTGAGCAGGGCCATCGGGTGGGTGATGGATGCCTGGAGGTGGGTGGTGCCCTGGCAGACCCCACAGGCCAGGGTCAGCAGTCCAGGAGGCTGTGGAGACCACTGGGGTCCTTGAGCCCAGAACGTCCTGGCCAGAGGTAGGCCTTTGTGGGTGAAGCTGGCGGTGCTGCTTGTGGTGGGGGGTTTCTGAAGTAAACTGCGGCAGGACTGATGGGCCTTCATGGAGAAGCCGGCGCTGGGGGCTGCCTGCTGCCCCGTGGGAGCACGGCGGCCTGGCCTCTGCCTGCGGCACGTGAGCAGGCTCCCTCGAGGTCTCGCCCAGTAGGAGGGCCATCTCTAACCTGCCTGTCCCTGGGCGAGGGACCCGGTCCCCACTTCCTTCTCCACTTCCAGCAGGGGGAGTTGCTGCCTGGGCTCTTTGGGGAGGCGGGCCCCCTCGGGGGAGCGGCCTGGACCGCGCCCACGGTGCGCAGCGGCTGGATCCAGGGCCTGCGCTCCCTGGCACAGCACCCCAGCGCCCTGCAGTTCCTGGCCGACTTCGGTGAGTGCCCTGCCCGCCTGTCAGCCTTCCCACTGTGGCCTCGCCTTGCCTCCTGCCGTGTGGCCCCTGGGAGGCCCCTGCACCTTGCCGGGCCCTGTCCTCTTGGAAAGTGGCCATGATAGCAGGGGGCTGTTGTGAGGAGCACAAGGGTGCCCAGGGGTAGAGGCTTATAGGTTACATCCAGCAACAGCAGTTGCTTTGGGACTAAGTAGGAAGAACGAGGTTTCTGTGGGTTTAAAGCCACAGTAAGGACATGGTGCTGATCACCCTGCGAAGCTCCAGCGCTGGTGCTCTGGCCCCTGGGCGGAGGGCGCTGGGCCCCTGCGGGCCCCTCGGCAGCTGGTGGCGTTCCGGCTCCTCCCCTGAGGCTCTGGACTCGGCTCGCTCGGCACCGGCCGGGCCGCAGTGGCGGTCTCCTGCACACCCCGTCCCAGCCGAACCCTGTTTCTCTCCCTCCCCAGGGGCCCTGGACACCGTCTTCTCCCTGCAGGGAGATTCCAGCCTGTTTGTGGCCTCGGCAGCTGGGCAGCTGCTGGTGCACATCCTGGGTCTGTCTATGCAAGGCCATCCTGGGGCACAGCCCAGCCCCCAGGCTTGTGACTGGCCGGCATGTGCCCAGAAAATCGTGGGTCACATCGAAGAGTCCCTGGGCTCCAGCGCCACCCCACGGGTCATGCAGGCCCTGAATGTCCTGACCACCACGTTTGCGCACTGCCACAGCCCCTGGACGCAAGGCCTTTGGGTGCAGCTGAGCCCCCTCGTGGCCTGTCTGCTCGAGAGAGACCCCGTCCCCGCCGCACACTCGCTGGTGGATCTCCTCCTCAGCGTGGCCCGGTCAGGTCCCCAAGGGCACCGCCTTGGCGGGGGGGGGGGGGGGGAGCTGGGGTGCTTGTCTTCCTTGGGACGCCCTGGGGTGCTGATGGGGGGACTGGGGCGCTTGTCTTCCTCGGGACGCCCTGGGGCGCTGATGGGGGGACTGGGGCGCTTGTCTTCCTCGGGACGCCCTGGGGCGCTGGTGGGGGAACTGGGGCGCTCGTCTTCCTCGGGACGCCCTAGGGCGCTGGTGGGGGGGACTGGGGCACTTGTCTTCCTCGGGACGCCCTGGGGCGCTGGTGGGGGGACTGGGGTGCTCGTCTTCCTTGGGACGCCTTGGGGTGCTGGTGGGGGGACTGGGGCGCTGTCTCCCCCGGGGCTGTGTCTCACCTGCTCCCCGGGAGTGCTGCCCCAGTGGTGGGAACGCCCGAGGGACTGTGCACTCGGAAGGCCCTTTGGTCTCCACTGGGAATGCGCAGCCGCCGGGGGGGGGGGGGGGCAGTCCCCCTGGGAATTGCGTGGACTTTGGTAGCGGGACAGGAATAACGTTCTCTTTCTGGATCTTTCTCTGCAGTTCTCCCGCACTGAGTTCTGACAGTGGCCTGTGGGTGATGCTGGCACAGACGCTGGGCTGTCTGAGCCCCACACAAGCAGGGCCGCTGGCTCTGGGGATCCTGAAACTGCAGGACTGGTGAGCACAGGGTTCATGGTGTGGGACAGGCAGAGGGTCTCGAGTGTGACCCTGTGGTCTGGGAACTCCAGGGAGCTCCAGGGGCCAGAGGACAGTCCGAGGCTGCCGTCTGGGGCCTGCCAGGCAGAGTGTCGCCAGGAGGCTGCCGTCTGGGGCCTGCCGGGCAGTGTGTCGGCAGGAGGCTGCCGTCTGGGGCCTGCCGGGCAGAGTGTCGCCAGGAGGCTGCCGTCTGGGGCCTGCCGGGCAGAGTGTCGCCAGGAGGCTGCCGTCTGGGGCCTGCCGGGCAGAGTGTCGCCAGGAGGCTGCCGTCTGGGGCCTGCCGGGCAGAGTGTCGCCAGGAGGCTGCCGTCTGGGGCCTGCCGGGCAGAGTGTCGCCAGGAGCGTGTGGTTGTCGCCGAGGCCGTGGTGTGGGCTGTGGCTTCCGTGCTTTCTTCTGAGACGGTGACTCTTTCCACCAAGAGCTTTACGGGCTCTGCAGGGATAAGAGGTTCCTGGAGCCTCCACCCAGAATCGGTCGGGTTTGTGCCCAGGACTCACCCCTCTGCTACCCTCTGCCCCCTCCCAGTGGCCTTAGGTGTGGGCTCTGGACCACCATCACGTGTATACCCCAGGGTGGGCAGTAGGGGCTGTGGGGCGGTGCAGGGACCCGGTGAGCAGGAGCAGCTGGACAGCTCCTGGCAGGAGAGGGAATCTGTCCCTCCTGAAAGTGTGCCTGGGGCCCAGAGAGGCGGGAAGGACGAGGACATCATTCTGGAGTTCCGGGCGGTTGCATTGGTCCAGGCTGGGTGAAGGTGGCCTCAGGCCCACTCCCCAGAGGGGCAGAGGAGCCTGCCAGCTCAGGGCTCTGGATGTTCAGAGAGGGAGGTGTCCAAGGGGTGGAGGATTGGGTGGCCAGCCTGGCCTCACACCCTGGCCTGGGCTGACCGCACGGGCAGACTGCGTTCCAGGACGTGGGAGGTCATATCTGGGCTGAGTGGGAGGCGAAGCCTCCGGGGACGCTCCTGGGGGTGGGGCCCTGTCCCCATGGCCCTGAGCAGGCACTGTCCACCAGGGCAGGTGTGTCCAGACTGCCTTGGGCATCTCCTAGCAGCCCCCACAGTGCCACGCCGCCAGCTTGGGCACCTGTCGCAGGGCCTGCAGGGAAGCTGCTTCTCCAGAAGCGTCCAGCTGCCGGGTGCTGCCCCCTGGCCCCAGACCTGCAGGGGCTGTCAGGGGAGTAGCCAGCCCTCCTCAGGTCAGGCAGCACGCACCATGTCCTCTGTTCTCAGCCCACAGGAGCTGAGGACGCAGGCCTCCGATGTCCTCCTCCAGCCCCTGGCCTGCGTCCTGCAAGCTGCCGCACAGGCCCCCGGGCCCCCAGGTACTGTTGGCATGGGAGGACGGAGCCTTGGGGTCAGGGCAGGCTGGTGGGTCACGGGGTACTCGCCTCCCCAGCTTCGAGTGGACACGGCGGGCTGCGGGCCACTGTCCATCTCATGTTTCCATGTCCTCACCCCAGAGTTAACGGGCAGCGTGGCCGCCACTGGGCACTGGTGGCTCCAGAGCATGAGATCTGTCTTACCCCGCCCGGTCCTGGCAGGATGGTGGTCCCTGAGCCCGACGGGCACATGGGCCTGGCCCTGGTCTGCCAGGCCGTCTGGGTCCTGAGACTTGTGCTCTAGCCACACGACGGGGAGGATTCACAAAGGGGACCCGGTTGTGCCGTATGGTCCCTGTCGAGTGTAGGGGTGACCTTCCTGACCAGCAGTAGCCAGCCCAGGGTTGGGCTGTGGGTCAGCGGGGACTCGACCGCGTGAGAGCCCTCAGACAGGTTCAGAGCCCAGCTCTGGTTGACTGGACATCACCCTGGACGAGCCACCCGCTCAGAACCTCCAGTCCTCGCTCATCCCTGCCGCGGGCGGTGGCGAGGCCCGTGTGGCCATGTAGGCCGTGCCTGCTCACTGGGAGCTTTCTGGTTCGACCTGCAGGCTTGCTGGCCGGGCCTGTGGGGAACTCGGCAGTGGTCAGTACGCTCCTGTCCTCCAGGTCAGCCTGTGTGGGTCTCCTGTGCCAGACCCTGGCCCACCTGGAGCTACTGCAGCCCATGGTAGGTGTGCCCTGGCCTGTGTCCCCAGGACGGGCTGCAGGTGTGTGGCCTGCACTGACCCTCTCTCCTCTCCCAGGCCCCCTCGCCCTGGCCCCAGGCGCCCATGCTTGGGGCTGCGGTGACAGTCCTGCAGTTCTGCAATGGCTCAGCCGTCCCAGCCTCTGATGTGGGGAGCCGCCTCTGTGTGGTGCTGGCCGGCTGCGTCCGGGTCCAGCGAGCGGCCCTCGATTTCCTGGGGACGCTGTCTCAGGGGACAGGTGAGCGAGAAAGCGTTCGCTCGTGCTCCCGGGGTTTGAGCGAGCCCCACCGCCCCCCTTTCCTGGCTGCTCAGAGACGGCCTGGTTCTGTTGTCCTCTGCCTGTCGTCTCGGATGTGGGCTTCGCTGCGCGGGGTTCTGTCCCCGCTTCCCGGGACTGACGCACACCGTCCTGGGGCGGGGAGGCCCTGGCGGGGGGCGGGGTTTTACACCCCCCACCCCCCACGTCTGTCTCAGGCCCCAGAGAGTCGGTGACGCAGGTGTTTGCCGTCCTCCTGGATTACCTCAGGAGCCCTGACTCCAGCCCCACGGTACTCGCCCGGGCCGGGGGCGGGGAGGCGGGAGGCAGAGTGGGGGGACCCTGCCAGCCCTCATCGGGGCCTGAGTCGCTTCTGAAGTGAGTTGGGAGGGGCAGGCGGCTACATGGGGTGTGGCCCAGGGCCCCGTGTGGCTGAAGGGAGCACTCTGGGGTGCCCTGGGCCTGGGACAGCCGAGGTCCAGGCTCATCACGGGCTCTCAGGGGAGGTGACCTGAGTCAGGTGGCCCTAGGCTTGGCGACCCGTGTTTCCTGCACACAGACCCCTCTCCTAGCTCCGTGGCTGCGTTGGGCCCTGGTGGGTGCAGTGAGGGCCACACGCCCCTGAGTGGCAGTGCAGAGAGGGGACACGAGGCCTGCGGACCCCCGGGGCGCTGAGGCAAAGGCGCTGGGTAGTTTCTTGTATCTCGGGGCAGAAATCGCATTTCCCCAGGAGTGCGGTCTCCTCCTCTCGTTGGGAGGCCCCGTCTGCTGCTTGCTGAAGCCACAGCCTCGTGAAAACGAAGCCCAGTGTCTCCTCCCTGCAGCGGCCCCTGTCCAACACCCAGGGCGGGAGCAGGAGCACAGGGCGTAGGCAGGGCAGGTGGGCGGCTGTCCCTCCTTCCAGTACCCAGGGCGGGAGCAGGAGCACAGGCGTAGGCAGGGCAGGTGGGCTGTCCCCCCTGGCCCTGCAGCCCCGCTCTGCCCGCCCAGGTTCTGAAGAAGGCCTTCCAGGCCACGCTCAGGTGGCTCCTGAGCTCGCCCAAGTCCCCCGGCTGCTGCGACCTGGACCCTCACACCCGGCTGTTCCTCGGAGGTAACCCGGCCCTTCCCAGGGGTCCCGGGAGGAGCCGTGGGGCTGGGGGCAGCGGGGCCAGGGCGGGAGGTGGGTGGGCGCGGCGGGGCCACTCTGAACCGCCCTCCCGCCCCAGAGCTTCTCCCTGTGCTGCAGAAGCGGCTGTGCAGCCCCTGCTGGGAGGTGAGGGACTCGGGCCTCGAGTTCCTGACCCAGCTGACCAGACGCTGGGCCGGTGAGTTCTGGCGGGGCTGTGGGGCGGTGGGCCCAGCCTCGGCACCCTGGCTGCCTCTGGCTGGCTGTGGGAGCCAGGGCTGCTGAGGCTGCCCTTGGGGGGAGGGGGAGGCTGCCCCTGGGGGGAGGGGGAGGCGCAGGCTCAGCCTTTGCTCACACTGGCTGTGGTGGCTTCAACCCCCAGGGCAGGCCGGCTTCAGACAGGCGCTCCTGGCTTCCGAGGTGCCCGGGCTCGCCAAGCAGCTCCTGCAAGACCCTGAGAGTTACGTCCGAGCCAGTGCAGTGACCGCCGTGGGGCAGCTCTCCAGCCAGGGGCTGCACGCTACCCCCGCCAGCCCTGGACACCCAGAAGGCCCACAGGTAGGAGGCGGTGGGGCCCGGGGCCAGCAGTCCACCCCTGACAGGTGTTTTTTTGTTTTGTTTTGTTTTGTTTTTTTTTGTTTGTTTTTCATTTTTCTGAAGCTGGAAACAGGGAGAGACAGTCAGACAGACTCCCGCATGCGCCCGACCGGGATACACCCGGCACGCCCACCAGGGGCGATGCTCTGCCCATCCTGGGCGTTGCCATGTTGCGACCAGAGCTACTCTAGCGCCTGAGGCAGAGGCCACAGAGCCACCCCCAGCGCCCGGGCCATCCCTGCTCCAATGGAGTCTTGGCTGCGGGAGGGGAAGAGAGAGACAGAGAGGAAAGCGCGGTGGAGGGGTGGAGAAGCAAATGGGCGCTTCTCCTGTGTGCCCTGGCCGGGAATCGAACCCAGGTCCTCCGCACGCTAGGCCGACGCTCTACCGCTGAGCCAACCAGCCAGGGCCCCTGACAGGTGTTTTGATGCCCAGCACGGGCATTCTGTGGCAGTGGTCTATCGGGCATATCCCCGACGTGTCCCACTCTGCATGTCCCCGACGTGTCCCACTCTGCATGTCCCCGACGTGTCCCACTCGGCATCCCAGACCCTGTCACTTGGCTGCGGTCACCCTCAGCGACAGCTGAGCACACGGAGGGTGAAGGGTCGTAGCTGAGCCCTAGACCTGCACGGCGGGCTCCGTGGGGCTCTCCCTGCGTGCCCTGGTCAGCCTCCTCCTCTCCGTCCCCCAGAAGAGCCTGCTGCTGGACCTGCTGCACATCCTCTCCGCCGACCCAGAGGGTTTCCCCCGGAGGGCCGTCATGCAGGTCTTCACCGAGTGGCTGAGGGACGGCCATGCGGAGGTCGCTGAGGACACAGAGCGCTTTGTGGCCAGGATGCTGCAGGTGGCGAGCCAGGACCTGGACTGGGAGGTCCGGGTCCAGGCCCTTGAGCTCGCGCTGGTGTTCCTGGCGCAGACCCTGGGCCAGCCCGGCCCCCACTGCCCCTACACTGTGACGGCCCCCGAGGCGGCCCCCCCTGGCCGTCTGGCCCGGGCCCTGCAGGCGCTCTGCCGGGTGCAGCTCTTTGAGTTTGCCTTCCGAGCCTTGTTTGACTGTGACCGCCCTGTGGCCCAGAAGTCCTGCGACCTTCTTCTCTTCCTGCGGGACAAGGCCGCTCCCTACGACGGCCCGCAGGAGGCAGGGGGCGGCCCCGACGTGGCCTCCCTGGAGGCCACCCTGCAGCGGTGGCGGGCGGGTGAGCAGGGCCCGCCTCTGGGGCCCTTGGAGCCGGAGGCCGTGCTGGCCGTGCTGAGGTCCATGGACCTGGAGGGCCTCCGGGGTGCACTGGCTGAGAGCAGTGACCACGTGGAGAAGAGCCCTCAGTCGCTCCTGCAGGACATGCTGGCCACTGTGGGCATTCTGGGGGACAACCAGGCTGACTGCTACTGAGGCGGCCCTGTGGTGACCTCCCTGCCCCTGCCGCTGGGCCTTGTCCATTTCTCAGGTCCTGAGGGCTCCGGCGCAGCCTGGCTGTGCAAGGTGTCCTCCGGGAAGCCAGGACCAGGTGAGACCAGCAAGGTCAGAGTCACATGGTGTGAAGTATTAGTTTATTTTCTACTAAAAATAAACGTCACTTGACAGGAGCACTGAGTCATACCACGTTCTAAGAGCGCCCAGGCTGGTGGGAGCGTGGAGAAGCGTCTGAGGAGGTATCTTCCTGTGGGACAGCCACGTTTCCTGGCCACGGCTGGGTCTCCCCTGGGGCCCCACTAAGCCTGTGGGATGACCACGTGTCAGAAAGCAAATGGCTCCGCCCGGAGAGGTCTGGCTTTAGACCTTGGCCCCTCACAATAGTGACCTCAGGTCCAGCCAGGCCTGGGTTTCCAGGCTCTGAATCCTCGGAATCACCCCAAGTTTGTAGCGACTCAAAGCTCACTGCCAGGCCAGCTGAGCTGCCAATGGGAGCATCTGGGGAGTTGAGGTTCAGGCTGGTCCCCGGCAGACAAACAGGTGCCCCAGCCTGGCCCTGCCATTTGGGGCAGTGTGACCCTGGGTAAGTCACCTCATCTAAGAAGCCGTTTCTCCACCTGCAGGATAGGGGTTTTGCTATTTGCCTCCCAGGTGTATGTGACCTGGTGTTCTAAAGCACCCGGCTCGGTCAGAGAATAAATAGCTAGGTAGATTTAAAAACCTTAGAACTAAATGCAAATACAGCATCATCATTTGTGGGATGCAGCAGAAGCAGTGCTTAGAGGGAAATTTGTATCACTAGAGCGCATAAGTTAGAAAACAAAACATCGAAAATCAGTAAGTTTCCACTTTAGGATAACTAGACAGTGAAGAGAAATTAAACCCAAAGTAAGCAGAAGAAAAAAACTAATAAAAATTAGTGCAGAAATAAAATTGGAAACAAAATCAATAGAATCATCTAAACCAAGGGTAGTCAACCATTTTATACCTACCAGCTAAGTAAAATTTTCTAACTGCCCACCGGTTTCACAGTAATGGTGATTTATAAAGTAAGGAAGTAACTTTGCTTTATAAAATTTATTAAGCAGAGAGTTACAGCAAGTTAAAACATAGTAATTACTTACCAAGTACTTTATGTCAGGTTTTCACTAAGTTTGGCAGAATAAATCTTCAACTTACTATAGTTAAATCTATCTTTTTAGCCTGACCAGGTGGTGGCGCAATGGATAGAACTTTGGACTGGGATGCCAAAGACCCAGGTTCGAGACCCTGAGGTCGCCAGCTTGAGAGCGGGCTCATCTGGCTTGAGCAAAGCTCACCAGCTTGGACCCAAAGTCGCTGGCTCGAGCAAAGGGTTACTCTGTCTGCTGAAGGCCCGCGGTCAAGGCACATATGAGAAAGCAATGAACAACTAAGGTGTCGCAGTGCACAACGAAAAACTAATTATTGATGCTTCTCATTTCTCCGTTCCTGTCTGTCCCTGTCTATCCTTCTCTCTGACTCTCCCTCTGTCTCTGTAAAAAAAAATATATAGATATAGATATATAGATAGATATTTTTATTTATTTATACTTTGGTTGCTCTGCTACAGCCCACCATGAAAGCTGGAACGCCCACTGGTGGGCGGTAGGGACCAGGTTGACTACTACTGATCTAAACCACAGGCTTGGTTCTTTGGTCAATAGATCAATTTTTCTGATAAGGCTCTAGCCATGCAGGAAAGAAGAAGACAAATCATTAGTATCGGAAATGGAAGACAGGATGTCTCTGCAGGGGCCGTGAAAGCAAAGGACAGTGAGCAACCCTATACCCACAGCTCTGATAACTTAGACATGTGGGCCAGTCCCTCAGAGGACACACAGCTTGCTTAACCCCGCAGGAGAAATAGATAATCTGGATAGGCCTGTTGCTACTAAGTGGAATTGGTAGTTGTTAACCTTCCAAACAGAAAACTCCTGGCCCAGATGGGTTCACTGGTGAATTTACAGAATGTGCGAGGAAGTCGTGGTAGCCGTTCTCTGCAGTTGCTCAGAGGCAGAAGGAACATTTCCCGGCTCACTCATGCTGACACTGAATCCAGAGAGAGACAGTCCAAGAAATGGAGCCCACTGTCCCCGTAACCGTAGGTGTAAAAGCCCTCAACAAAGTCACGAATCCGACAATGTATGAAAAGAATTCTCGCCCTGGCCGGTTGGCTCAGCGGTAGAGCGTCGGCCTAGCGTGCGGAGGACCCGGGTTTGATTCCCAGCCAGGGCACACAGGAGAAGCGCCCATTTGCTTCTCCACCCCTCCGCCGCGCTATCCTTTCTGTCTCTCTCTTCCCCTCCCGCAGCCTAGGCTCCATTGGAGCAAAGATGGCCCAGGCGCTGGGGATGGCTCTGTGGCCTCTGCCTCAGGCGCTAGAGTGGCTCTGGTCGCAACATGGCGACGCCAGGATGGGCAGAGCATCATCCTCTGGTGGGCAGAGCGTCGCCCCATGGTGGGCGTGCCGGGTGGATCCCGGTCAGGCGCATGCGGGAGTCTGTCTGACTGTCTCTCCCTGTTTCCAGCTTCAGAAAAATGAAAAAAAAAAAAAGAATTCTCCACCGTGATCAAGTGGGGTTTATCTCAGGTGCCCAAGGCTGGTTCAACATCTGGACACCAGGGGTGAGAGATGGGCTGGGAGGCCCAGGCAGGGAGAGTCTTGATGGGCACAGCCCAGAAGTCACACGTGATAGTCATCTGTGTCCCCTGGCCCAGACTTCCAGCATGTGGCACGCCCTGCAACGACGGGCTGTGGGGATGCGGAAGGCCACATGTGCAAGAGGCTACACAGACGGCCACTTGGGGCGGCCACGCCACGCAGCAGGTCCCTCGTGGTGCTGTTGGGGGGGGGCAGGGCTTGGTCACCTTGGAGTGTGCTGCCCGCTGCCTCTCAACACCTCTTAACAGCTGCCAGGTGGGAGGATTCTGGGAGGCCTAGGTGAGGGGTCTCCTGGGGAGGAGCTCAGTGGGGACCCACGGAACCAGGTGCGTCACCCCACCCGGGGCGTACGCCCTGGGGTCTCCAGGCGGCTTCTGGGCAGGCGTGTGGCTGGCATGCCGCAGTAGCGCTTAGTAGTCAGCCTGCGCTTCCTGCACTCCCCGGGTTTGAGGGGGGGGGCGGGGGGGTAGTTAGTTTGATTTCATTCCCACCCTAAGAGCACAACTCTACAGGTTTTCAGCTTAGGGTGGGCGGGTCTTCCGGGCGCCCCCCACATGGGCAGGGCTGGCCCCGACTTCTATTCCTTCACCGTGATGACACTGAATAGGTATTGGACAGAAGGGCACCGACCAATCAGAACGGACTCGGGCTGGTCTGTCCAATCAGGGTGCAGCAAGCTGAACATCAACACTGTTGCTATACAGATTTCCCAGGGAAAGCAGGCTGGATCAGGGGCCAACTAGTTCACTGCAGACCCGCTGGGTAACTACTCAGAGCCACGAGGGCTGGAACATGGCTGTGTTGACCCGATGGTGGGGGAGGCCGGACCTCTCAGGCCTAAGCCCCTCCTATTCGGGCGTGGTTGAGCGCGGGCGCTCAGCTCAGGGCGGACTCGGCGCTGCCCACCGCATGCCCTACCGGGCAGTCACCCTGAGCCAGAGTCCTCAGTGAGCCAGGACCGGAAAAATCACAGATCGTGCCCTAATGCATGCAGTTACCCAGGAAGTGAAGTGTTTCCAAACAGGTGTCCTGGGAAGGAGAACAGTGCAAAGATCCGATGTAGCCGGGCACTGGCCACACCACCTGCCCCTGCGTGTCATGGGCCTTGGGCAGGTCACCAGCCTCCTACCTAGAAGCTGGGACTAGTAACAACCTCAGCATCGAGGGCTCCCGGAAGGCAGAGGCGGGCCCTGTAGTGCATCCCTGGTCCCAGCACAGCCCTCAGCATCTGGGAGGATCCATACCGGCTGCATCAGGGCCCTTGAGAGAGGAGATGTCAGTTAGCCACCGCTGTGTAACAAATGACCCCGGAGGTTCCCATGATTTGAAACAACTTTTATTATTATTATTATTATTATTATTATTTCTAAGGGGTCTGGGGGGGCCCTGGCTGCTCTAGCTCTGTGCATCAGCGGCCGGGGGGGGGGGCTAGCTGGTCTAGGGAGGTCTGGGTAGGATGGCTGGCAGACCCAGGCTTGCCCACGTGCAGTGGCAGAGTCAGCAGAGCAGGCAGACTGTGCATGTCCCTCGAGGCCTGAGCTCAGAACTGGAGTGTCACTTCTGTTGTGCGTCGCTGGATAGAAGGGTGAGGAAGTAGGGCACAGGCGGTTCAGGGAGGAGGAGGAATGGGGTCGCTTTCTCAATTGGCCCACCACAGCAGGGGGGGAGGGTGAGCTAGCATCCGTCCTGTCCCAAGAAGCCAACCTGCTCAGAGGTGGGCAGCTGGGCCTTGGTGCCCAGGGAGCTATTGAACTGCCTGGGATTGGGCTTCAGTGGGGTCAGAACGTGACCATGAGCCCTGTGCGCGCCAGGCCCACGTCTCAGGCAGCTTTGCAGCCAGCACAGGTTTGTTGAGTGACTGAATGAGCTAAGTGAGGTCCTATAGCTGGTGGCCAGAGGAAGAGTCCCAGAGCCGCCTTCTTAGGCAGCAAGCCTAGATCAGGGTGGGGAAGGGTAGCTTTACTCGTGGGAGCCCCCACTGGCTGCCTGCCCAGAGACCCTGGAGTCCCCTCTGTGGAGGGGGAGGCTGTCTTCCCTGCACTATCTGTTCCTGTCGGAGCCCAGACATGTCGCCATGGAAACCACTTGCAAACACGCACGCAGCAGGCAGAGGCAGCGCTGGTGTGAGGGAGCCCACCTGTGTGTGACCTCTGTGTGTGTGTGGGGGGGGCGTGAGGACCCCGGTGCGCGAGTAACTGGGAGGGAGTCGGAGCATGTGTGCGTGCGTGTGCACGTGGGTGCGTGTGCACGTGGGTGCGCTCCGAGTGCACGCACGGGAGGGAGGGAGGGGTGCTGGGCGTGTGCAGGGATGGGGTCCTCCTGCTATGCTCTGATGCGTGGCGGCACTGCCACCTCGGCCGAGCGCCCACTTTGGAAGCCACACAGATGTGGCCGCTGCCCCAGCCCCCCGTGGGCAGCTAGGGGCCAGGACAGCCACTGACCAGTAACTGTAAGTGGGGCGGGGAGCAGGAGGCCGGCCGCCTCTGAAACCCGTGTGCAGTGGGAGTGGTCCAGGTGAAGGGGGCGGTGCTGCAGGTGGAGCCCCCGCCCCCGCCGGGGGGAGGGGTGGAGAGGCTGGGTGGAGGCAGAGGGCAGTGGGGGCAGCTGGGGCTCACGTAGGCCTGCAGAGGTTGGGGCTGCCTCCCAATATGGGAGTCCCAGCTGGGGCTGCAGGGTGCCGGGAGAGGGGGCTGACTCCTAGGCAGAGGGACCCCGCAGGTAGAAAGACAGTGTGTGGCTGGGACAGACAGAGCCAGGAGGGCGGCTGCTGGCTGGCCTTGGGCTGGGTGTCAGCAGGTCACCTCTGTTCTGGGGGGCCTGGCGCTGGGCTCTCACCTCCTTAGGGTGAGGACCGTCCTGGGTGAGCAGGGACCACATTTAGGTTTCCTGTGTTGCGTGCTAACCAGGTGGCGAGGAAGGGGCTGTTGCCCCAGGCTGGACACCGACCGGCTTACGCTTCCTGTCCCTTCGCGACCGCGGCCGGGGTGGGCGGGTGGCGAGTCAGCTGTCCCAGCCTCCCACTAACACTAGGACAGCGCACAGGGCGTTTCTCAGGTTCAAGTTCTCTGCCCCCCCCCCCAGTAATAAACCAAAAAAATCCTCGCAGCCACGCGTGTCCACGTGGGGGACGGGGAGCTAGAACCTAACTCGTAGGGATTTATCCCAAGGGGTTGACGATCGGATACGATACCTACGCAACACCGACCTACGGAAATAGTGAGAAACGGGGAAAACCGCACTGTCCCAAACCAGGCGTTTCACCCATGACGCAAACCCCTGCGCAGACGGTGTGGGAGCCCCCGCTGGCTCTGACCGGGAGGGTGTTACAGGAGGAACACGGGCGGGAGAGGTCGCCACGCCAACCCAGTAACAACAGACTTCCAGGAGGAGGAAAAAATCGAAGGATGTCTGATAAGTTCGAGTTTCCCTCTTTCTGGTTGTATTATAGGGTCTTTTTTTCTCAGAATTTTCCAAATCTTCTACAATGGGCTTCTGTTTGTTGTAGCAGCATTTCCCGTCCCTCGCAGTTTTGGGGACATCGGTGACGAATCCCTCAACCATCCGCGGGGCATTTCTCCAGAAGGAGGCCGGCTGGGCAGGGGTGGGCGGGCAGTCAGGGCCCCCGCAGGGACATAGAAAAAGGGCAGCTTGGAGAGAGCCTCCACGTGGGGGCTGGATGATAATGCGGCCTGCGTGGTCGGGCTCCTCCTTGAACTTGGAGTCCTGTCCTGCTTGTGGGGGGCGGGGCGGGGGGAGGGAGGGGAGGGGCCTCCAGGCTGGGCCCCCACTCCCAGCTGGCCACTGATTGTGCGGCCTGGATGGGAAGCCACTGACCAGCCACGATAACCTGGAGACAGAAGAAATGGTGGCCCTCATTCAAGGTGTGTGTCTTGAGAACTAAGCCCCTCCTCTCTGGCCAATGTCCCCAGCCCTTTGGCCCTAGGCAGGACCCCTGGGGAGAGGACAGAGGGACCTTGTGGAGCTGGCAGCGGTGGCCAGCTGGGTGGGGTGCCAGGGAGGAGCCACAGGCCTCCCAAAGCACGTGGGGGCAGCCTCTTCTGGGAGGAGAGCGCCCAACCCAGCGAGAGGGAACCAAGAGATTCTCCCCGGCCACCCAGGTGACCACGGGGTGCCTGTCCCCCTACCTCCCCTGTTCACTGTGCCTCCTGGGTCCTAACTCAGCGCCCAGCACAGAGCCAGGGCTCAGAACAGCAACTGCTTGAACGAGGACCATCTGTCTGGGTCCCACGGACCGGGGACACCGGGGCTGACTGCCCTACTCAGCTGTAGGGGGAGGGGACCCCGGGGCCCTGCCTGCTACTCTGTCCTCTTCCCAGTCCCAGTGAGTGAGTGTCCTTCCCTGGGGCCAGCCCAGCTGCACATCAGGCGTGGGGGGGGGGCACACCGTGAGCCTCAGGTCCCGGGAATCAGCTGTCAGGAAGGTGTCCCGGTGACCCTCGGGCTGGGGCCTGTCTGCTAGCTGCTGCTGGTGCTGCTGGGCTTGGGCGGCCAAGGTGTCCCTGACCCCAGAAGGGGTCTCAGCCTCTTGCCTCCCCCTGTGGGAATGTAACCAGCGCTCTCCCTCCAGGTCCTCCCCTAGCTGTGCGGGGGGTCTGTGGGGGGACTCTCATGCATGTCCAATCCTGCTTCAGCGACCAGGCCAGGAGGGTAGAGCTGCTGCTCACAGGGCCCTGCGCACCTGCTCTATCTGGTGTATGGACCAACTCTGGCCAGGGGCTATCTGGTAGTACGGACCAACTCCGGCCAGGGGCGAGGGCCCCCAGCCCCCAGCCCCCAGCCTGGCCCCCTCCCCCGGCTCCAGCACGTCCTCTCTGGGCTTCTGAGTTACAGCTGTCACTCATTCCTCCCCTGACACCACATCCTGAGGCAGTGTGGGCCTCCATGTCCCCACTAGCCAGTCACCCTCCACCTTCCCCATGCAGCAAAACCGCACTGCTCCACAGGACGGCTTTGTCCAGGGAGGACCCAGAGAGCCCCCAGTGCTAAGTCCAAAGGCCTTTCCCCCACTCCGCCCCTCCTGAACCCCCCTCCTCATGTAGCCGCCTGCACCCTCCACAGGGCTTGCGGGGTCCCCACTGTGGCTGAGTACACAAGGCTTCCAGAGCTCAGGGCTCACCCGGGGTGCTCCTGGTGAGGGTGCTGACTAGTTATCTTACAGGTGTGTCATGAGGCTGAAGAAATAATACACAGGGAGCATTTAGCATATTGTGTCCGGCACATAAAAAGCTAAGCACGGCCCTGGCCGGTTGGCTCAGTGGTAGAGTGTCGGCCTGGTGTATGGAAGTCCCGGGTTCGATTCCCGGCCAGGGCACACAGGAGAAGCGCCCATCTGCTTCTCCACCCCTCCCCCTCTCCTTCCTCTCTGTCTCTCTCTTCCCCTCCCGCAGCCAAGGCTCCACTGGAGCAAAGTTGGCCCGGGTGCTGAGGATGGCTCTGTGGCCTCTGCCTCAGGCGCTAGAATGGCTCTGGTTGCAACAGAGCGATGCCCCAGAGGGGCAGAGCATCGCCCCCTGGTGGGCATGCCGGGTGGATCCCGGTCGGGCGCATGTGGGAGTCTGACTGCCTCTCCGTTTCCAGCTTTGGAAAAATGCAAAAAAAAAAAAAAAAGCTAAGCACGGGGTTATCACATTCTAATAGCAGACACCAAAAGAAAGGGAAGTTCCGGGGGCAGAAGTGACAGGGCCAAGGTGAGTAATACGCTGGAGTTTTTTTTTGTTTTTTTTTTGTATTTTTCTGAAGCTGGAAACGGGGAGAGACAGTCAGACAGACTCCCGCATGCGCCCAACCGGATCCACCCAGCACACCCACCAGGGGCAACGCTCTGCCCACCAGGGGGTGATGCTCTGCCCCTCTGGGGCGTCGCTCTGCCGCGACCAGAGCCACTCTAGCGCCTGGGGCAGAGGCCAAGGAGCCATCCTCAGCGCCCGGGCCATCTTTGCTCCAATGGAGCCTCGGCTGCGGGAGGGGAAGAGAGAGACAGAGAGGAAGGAAGGGGGGGTGTGGAGAAGCAAATGGGCTCTTCTCCTGTGTGCCCTGGCCGGGAATCGAACCCGGGTCCCCCGCACGCCAGGCCGACGCTCTACCACTGAGCCAACCGGCCAGGGCCACGCTGGAGTTTTAACCCTGAGGCTAGCTCTGGTTTACCTCTCTCACCTGGGGCCCTTACCCGGCTCTGCTGGTTTTCCACTAATCTCACCTGAGTAGCTCTGAGATCACAAACTCCATCCACTCCCAGACGTCCCCAAGGTGTTTCTGGGAGTCAGGTGCGTCCTAGCGCGTGCTCCCCCCACGTGTTCCGCGTGGTCAGCAGAGAGTGGGGTCTGTAAGCCACGTCTGGAGACGAGGGGCTCCTGCCAGCAGGCTGCCCTGCGGTGATCCTGCACGTGCTGTGTCCGAATGGCCGGCAGGAGGGGGTGTGGCCCCTTCTGGGCCTGGGGGCCTCACACTTTCCACCTAGTTCCGCCTCGGTCCCTGCCCCTCCGTGCTGACGTCACGCCGGGACCTCCCTGGTTTTCGTGGCCCACGCTAAGTGCCCACGCTGCTCAGCCCACACCCCCACTGCCTCTGCGGGTTCGTGGGGCTGCGAGGTAGGGGTGCGGCGGCGCGGGTGCAGTGGGGACCCGGCTCGGGACGACCCGGCGCGCGCGGACGGGAGCACGGGGCAGCCAGGAGTCTCCGGCTACGAGGTAGGGGCGCGTAGCCAGGGGCGCCCAGCCGGGGACACCGGGGGCGCGGGAACCTGGGCGGGACCGAGAAGGGATCGCCGGCCGCGGTGGTGGGCAGCGCCGCACCACAGCCCGAGCGCGCAATGTCCAGGAGGGACACCCTGGCCGCGCAAGCCCCGAGGACGCCCAGGAGGCGGCGGGGCGCAGGGCTGGCGGGGACACGGTGGGCGCCCTGGGGCGGGAGCGCGAGCGCGGAGGAGGGTTTGGTGCAGCGCAGCGCTCGGCACCGCGGTCGGGGCTTCCCCCTTCCGACCCCGCAGACCGGAGGTGGGCGGGACAGGGAAGTCTGGAACACAGCGGGGTCTCGGGGCGACCTCCAGGCGGCGGGCTCTCCAGGCACAGGGGGCCCGGGGCGCTGTTGGCTCTCCCCACCAGGGAGCCAGCAGGCAGGCAGCGAACCCAGCAGGCGCCGAAAGGCATTCCCTGGCGTGGGCAAGTGGGGTGGCTTGTCCCCCAGGGGCCTGAGGCTGTCAGAGAATCTCCCCTAAACCAGGGCTCCTGCCCGGCCTGCGAGTGTGACCCTCAGAAGGGGGCCAGACACGGCCCTTTCCCGTCCTGTCACCAGGAAGGAAACAGGGTCACGGGAGGAACTGGGGGGCTCACAGGTGAGAGCAGCCTCAACAGGAAGCCGGGGTCTGAGCAAAAGGAAAAAAGGTGAGAGGTGTGAAACCTCAGGCCCTCTATAGCTCTGTCTTCATGGGGCCACTCGGACCGCCCGGAAGGTTCTGGCCAACAGCTAATGAATGAACAGCGGTGCAGCTGCCGGGAGGTTTTGCAGAGCGCACTTAGAATAACAAGAATCAGAGCGAGCTTTCTTGCCCAAGGGCTGGGGCATCTGTCCAGACAGAGAGGGGAACACGTACGTGCCCAGGGGTGCAAGGTTAGGGCACAGCCAGCCCTGATCACCTGGCTGGTCAGCCTGCGCTTCCTGCTGGGAGGCCCTGAGGGGGGGGAGTGGCCAGGACATGCCCTTTCCAGGCCTTTTGGCAAAACAGGTGTGAGCTCCCCAGAGAAAGAGAAGGCGGCTGAAGTTTGGCCGTGGCCCCAGCGTGAAGAAGGCCGCATGGAGCCCTCACGGCCCTTGGGAGAGGGGACATCCCCCCTGCGTAGGTGTTAGACCGGTTTTGTTTCTGAAACCCCTTCGGCACATTCAGCAAGTTTTGGCTCCGGTGTGAGACACGGCTTTGGAGGCGGGGTCTGGCTACTGCCCCGTGGTGTGGCTGAGGCCTTGGTGTCCTCATCTGAGACACGGGGCCGTAGTAGCACCTGCAGCATCGGACGGTTGTGAGGCAGGTGCAGCTCGGGTGCGTGGCAGGTGTCCCGCGTCCTGACATGCAGAGGAGTGTGAGGGGTGGTGACAGAGCCGGAATGGGGACAGCCGGGAGCCCAGTTTGAAGCTTTCCCTTCTGGAGCATCCACCGTAGCCCAGACGGACGGTGGGCGAGTGTCGGAAAGGGCTGCGAAGCGCCTGGCTCGGACGGTGCCAGCTCCCTCCATGGCCCGGCCGCTGGGGCACGGCCTCTGTGTGAGGAGTGGCTGGTGCAGGGATGACCCGGCAGCAGGAGGGGGTCAGGTGGGGTTTCCCTGAATGGCCCAGAAAGATGAATGTGGCCACACGGGCTTCTTATTCTTTTTTTTTTTTTTTTTTCATTTTTCTGAAGCTGGAAACAGGGAGAGACAGTCAGACAGACTCCCGCATGCGCCCGACCGGGATCCACCCGGCATGCCCACCAGGGGCGACGCTCTGCCCACCAGGGGGCGTTGCTCTGCCCATCCTGGGCGTCTCCATATTGCGACCAGAGCCACTCTAGCGCCTGAGGCAGAGGCCACAGAGCCATCCCCAGCACCCGGGCCATCTTTGCTCCAATGGAGCCTTGGCTGCGGGAGGGGAAGAGAGAGACAGAGAGGAAAGTGCGGCAGAGGGGTAGAGAAGCAAATGGGCGCTTCTCCTGTGTGCCCTGGCCGGGAATCGAACCCGGGTCCTCCGCATGCTAGGCCGACACTCTACCGCTGAGCCAACCGGCCAGGGCTCTTATTCTTTTTTAATTTTTTCTTTTTTTTGTATTTTTCTGAAGTTGGAAACGGGGAGGCAGTCAGACAGACTCCCGCATGTGCCCGACCGGGATCCACCAGGCACGCCCACCAGGGGGCGATGCTCTGCCCATCTGGGGCGTTGCTCTGTTGCAACTGGAGCCATTCTAGCGCCTGAGACGGAGGCCATAGAGCCATCCTCAGCACCCGGGCCAACTTTGCTCCAATGGAGCCTTGGCTGTGGGAGAGGAAGAGAGAGATAGAGAGAAAGGAGAGGGAGAGGGGTGGAGAAGCAGATGGGCGCCTCTCCTGTGTGCCCTGGCCGGGAATCAAACCCGGGACTCCTGCACGCCAGGCCGACGCTCTACCACTGAGCCAACCAGCCTGGGCCCACACGGGCTTCTTAAGAGGAAATGCCGAGTGGCCAGGCAGACAGCTACATTCTGGACCCTGGACAGAGTAGGTTCTGCGTGGAAGGACAGAGGGGTTCACACACCCTTGTGCCCAGTTTGGAGCCTCGTGTCCCATTGACCCACCAGCTCATACAGGTGCAGAGTAGATGTGGTCACTTCCTCCGGGCTCTCGGGGCTTCTCGGGTGGCCGGTGGCCGGTGGCCGGGAGGATCTGGGCTGGAGCAGGGTGTCGTGGGGTTTCTCTGGCTCGGATGCCCTGGCCATGCGTGCTCACCATGGAGCTCACGGGTGTGCACGCAGCTGTCCCAGGGGCGAGGGTCCAGAGAGGACGTGGCGGTCCTCAAAGTGTGGTCCGGGGACCCTGCCGGGGACCTGTGATGTCAAAACCATTTTCACAAGAGTACCGAGGAGCTGTTTGCCGTTGCCACTAAGTGTTGAGAGGCGGGACCCTGGGGAGTGACAGCGAGAGGGGCCCTATGATCGAAGCCTGCAGAACCGCCGCCGGCTGTGGCTCCCGGTGGCCTCCTTGGCCAAAATCTCTGTGTCTTGGGTCCCTCTGGGCACAGGGTCTGTCCTGGCCGGTTCCCTGGGAGAACTTGCCTGCCGTGGCCGCTCCCACACCCACACCGCGTGACTCGGTCCTTCCTGAACTGCTGAGATGAACCCGAGGTTTGTGCACCTGGGCTGGATGGGGCAGAGCCCTTGAACGTTTGGTAACAAGGCACGTTCCGTTTCCTGAGGCTTTGCCTGGGTCCGAGGTATTTCCTGGCCGTGTGCTCCTGAGGGGGTCTGTGGGAGGCAAGGGGGAGGGGTGCCAGCAGGAGAGACCCTCTGGGGCAGGAGAGGCCCCAGAGCAGGGGCCACTGCGCCGGGAGTCGGGGGGACCGTGGGTATCCTGGCGAGCCGTGCAGCCCTGGGCCCGTGGCCTCCCCTCTCTGAGCCTCAGTGTCCTGGGCTGTAGGATGGGTGGATACTCGAAGCTGCGGATCAGGTAGTTGTGGGTTC
This sequence comes from Saccopteryx leptura, assembly GCF_036850995.1. Lineage (NCBI taxonomy): Eukaryota > Metazoa > Chordata > Mammalia > Chiroptera > Emballonuridae > Saccopteryx > Saccopteryx leptura. The sequence goes on along the minus strand of NC_089508.1, from coordinate 194,502,380 downwards.
TGCCGAGGTGTTGGGCCCGAAAGTCATGTTAGGGTTTAGGGGGACGGTGGACCTGTGAGGAGGGACGTTGACCGGCTGCTTCGGGCAGTCGGTCCTGTGTCCCTCCCCTGTGGAAAGCCGGGACACCACCCCCCGTGTTGGGAAGGCTTTGGGGTGCTCCAGGAAGCAATTTATAGGCTCCTCTCAATGACAGAATGATTCTGGGGCGGCCGTGACACCAGGGAAATGTTTAGAGGCGACTGTCGGGGGTCAAGCCTCTCCTGCCAGCTGGGGGCGGCGAGGGTGTCGGGGAGCGGGAGATCAGGGGCGAGAGCAGCACGTGAGCAGGGTCACGCGACCCGCACCCAGACACAAAAACAGGCTGGTGAGATGCACGCGGCATCGGGCACTCAGGGCTGAAGCCAGGTGGGAGTGGGCACCTCCGTCCCTGTGCCGGGTCCAGCATGCTCAGGGTGGGCAAGGCGGGGGTCCTGCCCCCACGCCCCTCAACACCTGGCCCGGAAGGAGACAGGCTTCCTGGAGCCCCGCCTGTCACACACGTGCACCCAGAGTGGGCACAGTCATCACCTCTCACCCAGCGTGAAGGCCAGGGCGGCTCCGCGGACCACCGGACAGGGCCGCCGCCCCCTCCCCTCAGACCTCGCCCTCTCAGGAGCCCCGCCCGCCACCCTCTGGGAAGAGTGCCCGCCCTCCAGTGCCCTGGCCTCCCCTCCATTTTGCCTTTTTCCTCACTGGGTAGCAGGATCACCTCTCACACATGAGACGGGGTGTATTGTATATTTCCATTGCCTTTATTTATTTATTTATTTATTTATTTATTTATTTATTTTTACAGAGACAGAGAGTGAGTCAGAGACAGACAGGAACAGAGAGAGATGAGAAGCATCCATTGAGCTTCTTCATTGAGCGTTGCAACACCTTAGTTGTTCATTGATTGCTTTCTCATATGTGCCTTGACCGCGGGCCTTCAGCAGACCGAGTAACCCCTTGCTGGAGCCAGCGACCCTGGGTTCAAGCTGGTGGGCTTTTCCTCAAACTAGATGAGCCCACACTCAAGCTGGCGACCTCGGGGTCTTGAACCCGGGTCCTCTGCATCGCAGTCCGACGCTCTATCCACTGCGCCACCGCCTGGTCAGTCTCCATTGCCTTTTTTTTAATTTTATTTTTATTTTTCTGAAGCTGGAAATGGGGAGAGACAGTCAGACAGACTCCCGCATGCGCCCGACCGGGATCCACCCGGCACGCCCACCAGGGGGCGATGCTCTGCCCCTCCGGGGCGTCCTCTGTTGCGACCAGAGTCACTCTAGTGCCTGGAGCAGAGGCCAAGGAGCCATCCCCAGCGCCCGGGCCAACTTTGCTCCAATGGAGCCTCAGCTGCGGGAGGGGAAGAGAGAGACAGAGAGGAAGGAGAGGGGGAGGGGTGGAGAAGCAGATGGACACTTCTCCTGTGTGCCCTGGCCGGGAATCAAACCCGGGACTTCTGCACGCCAGGCTGACGCTCTACCACTGAGCCAACCAGCCAGGGCTCCATTGCCTTTTATTGTCGGCCATGTGTCAAGCTCGACAGACCAGGGGCCGCTGTCTGTCCTGTCCACGGGTGCTGACCACACCCCACGGATGAGCGGGTGGTCAGTGAGGATGATTTGAATGAATGCATGTGGGAAAGCCCAACCGTGGTCCTGCGCTGGGACCCCCTGCCCGGCCCCCTTTGGACCGGGGGACTGTGTCTCTTGGGGTTGTTACAGCTCTCGGGGTCCATCCTCGCCCGTTCCGCTGGACCCCGGAGCCGTCCCCGATGCCACGTGGCTTGGTCCACCTGTCGGAACATCCGATGTTTCTTTTCTCCTGGAGTCCGGTGGGGGGGCTCCTGGGAGGGAGGGCCTGCTGCTCGCAGAGAGCCAGCAGGTGCGTGAGAATCACCGCGTTGCAGACCCCCTTCCCAACCCGGGGTTCTTGCGAACCGTGTGGCGTTGGTTAAGTGAGGTTCGATCTTACCCTGCCTCTGTTTCACCCTCCTGAAAATGGGGTTACCTGTACCCACTCCAGGGCATGAACGCAACAAAACCCCACCTGGAATGTAGGGGGGGGGGTGGATTTGGAGCCTCCCCCCGCCCCCCAGCAAGCATTTTCATTGGCTGCCCACGACTTAGAACTTCAGGGGCTGACAGGCCGTCTGTCGGGGTGACCTTTCTGAAAAGCAGTTTGTGGATGCAAATCAGGGTTCTGTAAACACCTGTCTTTTCTCCAGGGACTCACCCTGGGGCACGGCACACAGGGACGTGTGTGTATGTCTGGGTACAGAGAGGTCCACGGTGTCCTTGGGAAGTGGTTAAGAATGGTGTTTTAAAAATAGAATCTTTAAGGAGCTGGGGAAGTGCTCACAGCCTCTCACGTCCAAAGGATGCAAAGTTCTGTTCTTGCTTGGACCTGAAACTGGTGAAGTCTACGTTCAGAAAGAAAAAACAGTCTCTGCGATTGGGGGACTCTCCGTGGGGAAGCCCTGGCAGTCCTTAACTCGGGGAAAAAAAATACACGTCTGTGTAATTTCCAGAGCAAGATCGATACGTCAGCTGTCGCTGCTTTCCCTGGCCACACGTGTCTCGGATCTAGGCACGTGCATTGTCACACGCCTGTCACACGCCATGCACACACGCACACGCGCACAAGGAAGTACGCACACGGTTGTTTCCCGGAGGAACGTCTGAAGTTGGGGTTCGCTGAGGGGAGCCTGGGCTGGTGTCTCCCTTCTCCCCACAAGCACGAGGCCGGGTCCCCGGGTCCCAGCTTGGCGTGACCGCACACCCCCTCCTCTGGAGACGCGGTCTGCCCGCCTGGCTTGGTTTTCTAAATTAGGACTTGGGCGTGCGCTGCTCTCTTCTGGGGTCTCATTTCCCTTCCCTCTGCAGTGACTGGGGGCCCCCTTGTCTGGCTCTGGCTCCCTCTCCCTCCCCCACCTGTCTGTGAGGCTCCCCCCAACCCGGGACCCCCCCCCCCCCCCCCCGCTGACCCTGTGTCATTGGACACAGAGAGGACGCGGGGGGGGGGGGCCCCAGCAGGCGCCGTGACCAGTGCCGCTGTGCAGTCGGTGGTGGTAGCTTTCGGGGTGCTCCCCGTCGACACGGGGAGCCACTGGTGTTGGTGAGATGGCTGTCCCTGAGCGGCCAGCCCTCTGTCCCTCTCCAGGGTCTGGCTCCGCTCCCGCCGGGCCTGTCCTCACAGTTAAAGGCTCTTTGTTGCTTGGACGCAGCTGCCCCTGCAGAGCTTTCCTGGGTCGGCGCGTGCCCCGTGCTGCGGCGGAGGCGTCTGGGCCTGGGCACCGCGAGGGGGCCGTCCTCCTTCCCACGTCCGCCTAGCCTGGCCACGTGGGCCCGGGGAGGGTGCTGGCCCCTGCCGGGAGAGCTTCCTCCAGGGGCTGGGTGCCTCAGCCTCAGCAGGGCTCGGCACAAAGGTGGGGTGCTCTCCCTGCTGGGTGCAAGTGCGGCGTCCTGGGGGGCCCTGGACCCTCACGAGCCTCCCCCCCCCCCCGAAGAAGAACAGGCGCATGTACTCAGCCGTCCACGTTCCCCCACAGGACACCGACGGGCCAGCAGGTGTCTGGATTCCCCCTCGCTGTTGCTGAGGAGGCCGGACCCCAGGCCAGAGCCGGGCCCCCACGCCCATCCGAAGGGAGCCCTCCACGGCCGCTCCGATCAGCCTGCAGGAAGGAAGGTTCTAGAAGAGATCGTGGCCAGCCTCGTCCCCTGGGGGTGCACGGGCAGCAGCAGGGGCCCCCCGAGCGCCAGGACCACCATGCTGCAGTGCCGGCCGGCCCAGGAGTTCAGCCTCGGGCCACGGGCCCTGAAGGACGCGCTGGTGTCCACCGACCCGGCCCTGCGGCAGCTCTACGCGTCCACCTTCTCGCCGGCCGAGAGGTTCTTCCTGGCCGAGGCCTACAACCCCCGGAGGACCCTCTTCAGCGCCCCGCTCATCTGCACGGCCTTCGACTGGCTCCTCAGCCGCCCCGAGGCCCCTGAAGACTTCGAGACCTTCCAGGTCGCCCTGCGGACCGCCAGGCAGGCGCCAGCCCGGAAGCACATCTACCTGCAGCCGATCGGTACCAGCCAGGGCAGGACCGTGGGGTGGGGGGTGTGGACCCTGCTTCCCAGAGGGCTGGGGGGGGGGGGTACCCCGCAGGGCCAGCAAGAGGTAAAGAGCTGTAGGGTAGGTCCTGAAGCCATCAGGACCCCGCTGTGGGGACGGGGGCCTGAATCGAGCCAAAGTGGGGTGTCTGGGCCAGGACCCCGGGCAGGATCTGAAATGCGGGGGGTGGTGCTGGTGGGCTTCGACTGGGGGGCAGGGCTCTCCGCTCTGACGGTGTTCAGAAGCCCCAGCTTTGGGCCTTTCTGCGTGCCAGGGGCAGGTGGCCCAGTCTGGCAGAGGGGCACGCGGGAAGGTGGGGTCCCAGCTTTGGAGAGCTGAGCTGAGAGGCGCTCAGCGTGTCTGACCGGAGCAGGGCAAGGCTGGCTTTGCCCCCTGCAGGCTTCCCGCCGGGTACCGCCCACAGGCCATCCCCATCACCCAGGGCAACTCCGCCCACAGGCCGTCCCCATCACCCACGGCAGCTCCGCCCACAGGCCGCCCCCATCACCCAGGGCAACTCCGCCCACAGGCCGCCCCCATCACCCAGGGCAACTCCGCCCACAGGCCGTCCCCACCACTCACGGCAACTCCGCCCACAGGCCGTCCCCACCACTCACGGCAACTCCGCCCACAGGCCGCCCCCATCACCCACGGCAACTCCGCCCACAGGCCGCCCCCATCACCCACGGCAACTCCGCCCACAGGCCGCCCCCATCACCCACGGCAACTCCGCCCACAGGCCGTCCCCATCACCCACGGCAACTCCGCCCACAGGCCGCCCCCATCACCCACGGCAACTCCGCCCACAGGCCGTCCCCACCACTCACGGCAACTCCGCCCTCTCAGCCGGCATGCCTGCCTCCAGACGGCTCCCAACCATCCGGGCTCCTCCTCCCCCGCTAGCGGCTCAGCTTGTTAACATGCAGGTCCTGGCTCAGGTCCGGGGCGGCCCAGGGTCATGGCCTCTCGCTCACAGGTCTCCCGGCGGCGTGCACCCTGGGTCCGTGTCCTCCGTCCTCCTAAAACGCGGCCTGGGTTTTTACACCCTCCCCTGGCTCCCGGCTGCCCTAGGTTGGCCTTGCCCACCTGTGCCCACCCGTGTGGCCTCACCTTGCACCCTCCCTGCGTCCCTCTCCCTGCTCCTGCCGGGCTGGCTCCTTGCAGGATGAACCCCCCGCAGGGTCTCTAATGGTCTAACCTCGGTGCATCCGTCCTGCGGGGGCAGCCACGGGGACTCTGGCCTGCATGCCTGGCCCCACCCCTCTCTCTAGCTCCCGCCTCTCACACCGTGGTTGTGATCACTTTCTTTCATTTTCCTCTCTTTTCTTGGCCCTTTTAAAAATGATGTGCACAGCCTGACCAGGCAGTGGTACCATGGATAATGTTGACCCAGGGTGCTGAGGTCCCAGGTTCGAAACCCCAAGGTCGCCGGCTTGAGCATGAGATCATAGATATGACCCCACAGTCGCTGGCTTGAGCCCAAAGGTCGCTGGCTTGAGCAAGGGGTCACCACCTCGGCTAGAGCCCCCCAGTCAAGGCACGTATAAGAAGCAATCAATGAACAACTAAAGCGACACAACTATGAGTAGATGCTTCTCATCTCTCTCCCTTCCTGTCTGTCTCTGTCTCTCTCTCACTTAAAAAGAATAATTTGCATAATGTCTCCTTTCTGCCTGGCTCTGCTCTGTGAAGGCAGGTCCATGGCCAGTGCGGGTGGGGACCCTGGGGGCCCAGCGGCAGGCGGGCGGGGCTGACGGTACTGCTCTGCCCCAGGCGGCAGCGAGGGCCCGGTGGCTGGTGCCCTACTGGACTCCCTGCGGAGCTGGGCGGAGGCCTTCTTCCTGGGCCTGCAGGTCCGGTGCCTGCCCTCGGTGGCCGCAGCGACCATCCACTGCACCTCGCGCCCCCGCTGGGACTCGGACGGGCTGCAGCTCCACACGGGTGAGTGAGTGTGGCCGCGCGAGGCCTCCGCCCCTGAGCGGATAGGCCCTTCCTGAAGGCCAACAACAGGAGGAGCCCCAAGAGGGCAGGGACCTCTCCCCGGCCCCCTTGTCAGGTGGGAAACACCTACTTCCCGGCCGTCCGAGGGGGACTCGGACGAGCACCAGCCCCGGGAGCGTCTGCAGACTGGACCACCTGGCCCGGTGCTTGCTGGGAAACAGGAAGGCTCGCCAAGCTGGGGAAAGGAGGTCCCAGAATGGGCCGGGCGGTACGTGTGGACTGACGCGCCATCCGCGCCCCCCCACTCCGGACTCCCGTGGACGCTGCGTCCTCCCTCCTCTCCCCTTTCCCGTTCCATTCGCGCGCGCGCTCTCTCTCTCTCTCTCTCTCTCTCTCTCGCCGAACCTGCGATGCCCTCGTCCTCACGTGTCGAGGTCCTGCCCTCCGTCATCTCGCTCCTCAGTTCTCTGGCTTCCGGTGGATTCTCCCTCCAATGAGTGGAGTCCCTTTTCCACGGTCCCCAGTTCCCCGCTCAGATGCCCGCGCTCAGACTGGGCGCCCCCGGGCGTCGCTGCTGGATGGTCCAATCCGCGTCGTGGGGTTCCTGTCCAGGGCACCGCGTGGCTGGCCATCTGGGTCCTGGCGAATGTCCCTTGTCCGCAGTCTCGCTGTGTCGTGTGTGTCTCGTTTCTGGGACGTGAGCCGGGCATCTTGTTGTCGGGCGCTGGGGAGAAGTGCTCCTCCAGAGAGCGTTTAATTTTCCCTCCAGAGGCACCTAAGGGTGCTGACCGGGACAACGATGGGATGCTTTTTTGGGTCACCATGATGACCCCCAGGGTATGGCCCTATATTGGGGTCACCATCCACCTCCCCCATCTCAGAAACAGCTCAGCCCCACCCCTTCTAGCTCAAATCTTCCCTGATTCGTTTTATCTGGTATCTGGTGTTGTTTTTTGTTTGTTTTTTTTTTTTGTATTTTTCCGAAGTTAGAAGCGGGGAGGCAGTCAGACAGACTCCCGCATGTGCCCGACTGGGATCCACCGGCATAACCACCAGGGGGTGATGCTCTTCCCATCTGGAGCGTTGCTCTGCTGTGGCCAGAGCCATTCTAGCGCCTGAGGCGGAGGCCATGAGGCCATCCTTAGCGCCCGGGCCATCTTTGCTCCAGTGGAGCCTCGGCTGCGGGAGGGGAAGAGAGAGACAGAGAGGAAGGAGAGGGGGAGGGGTGGAGAAGCAGATGGGCGCTTCTCCTGTGTGCACTGGCCGGGAATCGAACCCGGGACTTCCACACGGCGGGCTGATGCTCTACCACTGAGCCCACCGGTCAGGGCGGTATCTGGTGTTTTAAAAGTCATATTTATTGACCATGACTGACACCTGGAAACAGTTTTCTTTTGGAGCATTAGCGGTCCTGTGCATCCTGCTGGGTGCGTGGTGGCACCCCCGTGACCAGATGGGGTTCAGGCCCCGGGACCTCCTTCATGTCCCCTGTACCAGCTGCCAGTCTCCCACGTTGTAAGAAGCTGTTCTGCGGTTTACACGGTCGCCTGGTGATCCTTCAGCGGGAGGACCGGCCTAAATGTCCTCATGTGCTGTCAGGGGGCAGCTGGCATTGTTTTTAGGGTCGGCAGGGATCTCCTGGCTGGGGCGGGTGCCACCTGGTGGTGGCCTGTTCTTTTCCTCTGAGACCTGTCCTGGTCTCTGGGCACAACCCTGCCCCATCCCCGAGGGCCTGGGTGGGTCCAGGGGGCAGTGGCTGATCCCCTACCCTCAGCCCCCAGCCTACGTCCCCCAGCTCCTCCGTGCCACACGTGGTCCATGTCCCCAGCTCCACAAGGCCACCTGCCTGCCTGGGCCCAGCTTCCGTCTGCACATTGGTGGCACCTCTGACCCCTTACAAGGACCGTCTTGGTTGGGTCCACTTGACGGTCCGGAACGGCCTTGAATTTCATCACCTCGGCCAAGTCCCCTCCCTCCGCCACGTGAGGGAGCACATTCACGGGGAGTAACAGGATGGGGGCGTCTCTGGGGCCATCCCGCCCTGGCGGCAGTGACACAGTCCCTCTGAACACCAGTCTCGTTGTGCCATGGCCTTCCAGGTGTCCCGACTCAGGTCTCTGGGCATCTTGGACCAGGGACCATGTCCAACCCGGCTGTGCTGACAGTTCAGGAAAGGGAGGCCTGAGGCGTTCCTTGTCCCTGTGACCCGGGCTGTGTGATCTTGCCCGTGTGATCCCGGCCTGTGGACCCCGTGCCACACGGTGCAGCCCAATTGCTGGGAGTCTCAGTCTAACGGTTTCTTGCAGAGCGTCCCTCGCTAGCTTGTGTCTGACGTTGGGAAGGGCTGGTCGGAGGCAGAGGAAGAGGGGGGGCCAGGTTTGTCTGCCTTGGGTCTGGGGCCTCCTCAAGTCCCCCCTTACCCCCTGCCCCCTGCCCCCACCCCAGACGGCATCCTGTCCTTCCTGAAGAACAGCAAGCCGCGTGACGCGCTGTGCGTGCTGGGCCTGACGCTGTCGGACCTGTACCCCTGCGAGGCCTGGAGTTTCACCTTCGGTGCGTTCCTGCCCGGGCACGGTGAGTGGGTCCCTCCCGGCTGCCACGCGAGAACCCCGCCCTGGGAGACGGCGTGGGTGCTTGCTGGCAGCCCCGGTCCTGGGCCCTCAGGCCCACGTCACGGGGACACGCCGGCAGGGCTGGGCCTGCAGGACCGGTGTGTGCACCCCCACCCCCACCCCGGCCAGCCCGCCCCCGCCCCCGCCCCCACCCCGGCCAGCCCGCCCCCGCCCCCACCCCACCCCACCCCCACCCCGGCCAGGCCAGGCCACCCCCGCCCGCGCCCCCGCTCCCGCCTGCGCCCCCGCCCCCACCCCCACCCCCACCCCCACCCCCACCCCCACCCGGGCCAGGCCGCCCCTGGAGCCGCTCTCTCTGCCTTCCCCCCCAGACGTGGGTGTCTGCAGCTTTGCCCGGTTTTCGGGGGACCTACTGCAGGGGGCGTCCAGAGCCCCGGCCCCAGCCCAGGCGGATGACCCCGAGACGGCCCTGCGGACCGCAGGCCAGGCCATGTGCTTCAGTGCCCTGGGGATGGTCCAGTGCTGCAAGGTGGGTGGGTGGGTGGGTGGGGGGGCTGGGAAGGCGGGGCTGGTGCCGGGAGCTCCGTCCGGGAAGCTGCTCGCTAAGGACAGGGGATCAGACAGACCCAAGGGAACGGCGCAGAGCCCCCCGTGTCCAGCCAGTGACACTGTCCAGTCCTCGCAATAAGGCAGCCTCCAGACCGACCACGCCCGCCACCTTCCTCCCTGCAGCTGTGTGGCCTGTGTGGTCGGGGCGGGGGCTGGAGGGGACACTCCGACCACGTCCAGGCCACCTGGCCTCACCCAGGGGGTTCAGGGTCCCGGTGGGGCTGCCTGGGTGTCCCGAGGCTGCGCTGGGCGAGGGTAGAGGTCAGGGCTGCAAGGACAGGGGTGGGCCTCCCCTCAGGTCACATGCCACGAGCTCTGCCGCCTCCTGGGCCTGGGGAGCTGCCGCTGGCTGCGCTGTGTCCTGCAGGGGGCGCTCAGCCTGGACGAGGCCCTGCGGCGGCCCCCGGACCTCTGCCCCATCTGCCTGCGGAAGCTGCAGCACCTCCTGGGCTTCCGGCTCCTGGAGAGGTACAAGGTGAGCCACGCTTCCGGTGGGAACGGAGGCGCGGTGTCCAGGGGGGGGGGCGGGGGGTGCAGAGCCCCAGGCGGAGGGGTTCTCACGGATCTCGTGGGCAGGACGTGGAGTCCTGAGCCTAGAACAGGGGTCGGGAACCTGTGGCTCGCAGACAAATCTTTAATAAAAATAATGTTAAAAATATAAAACATTCTCATGTATGAAACAATCCATTTCCTACCGCTCATGTTCACGGTTGTGGGTGGCTGGAGCCAATCACAGCTGTCCTCTGGGACAACACCAAGTTTTTATTGGATAATGCGTAATGTACACGGGCCGTTGTATGGCTCTCACGGAATTACATTTTAAAATATGTGGCGTTCACGGCTCTCTCAGCCAAAGAGGTTCCTGACCCCTGGCCTAGGAGGAGGCACAAGGTGCCTAATGAGCCTGCGTGGCTGTGCTTCCCTCTGCTGGCGACTCGAGGTACTGCAGGCGGATCTCATATTTTGGGGGAGGATTTGTTCAAAAACTCAAAAACTTGACTTGAGTTCAGAGGCACATGGTGTTTTTTATTTTGGTCCACCTCAGGATGAAAACACGGAGTTTAAATAAAGTTTTCACCTAAACAAAAGGCAATAAAAGCCTTTCCACCAAAGTGCATTGGCTTCATTTTAAAACCAAAGGTTTGAAGCCACCAGCAGCTCTGAGTGAGTCCCGCTGTTTGAGGTCCAGGGAAGGCAGCCTGGGTCACCAAGCGCGTGGTTTGGGGACAGTCCAGGTTTCGTGGACGGCCTGGCTGCTGAACTCAGGCATGGGGCTCTCGGACTTGGGGGTCCCTGACTGGCTTAGGCTCCCGGGAGAGGCTGCTTGGTTGGGGACCCCACCTGGAGGCCCCCTGAACTAGGGGGGGTGGGCACCTCAGGCCCCAGGCCGCCTCTCTGCCCAGCTCCGTGGTCGATGAGACAAGGAGCGGGGAGCAAGCGGCCTGCCCTGTTGGAAAGGGCCCCCGGGGTGGCTCACAGAGGTCCTCAGTGTCCCCCCAGGCTGGCTGCTGTCACAGGTGGGGTCACAGGGAAGCAGCGTCGAATTCCCGTGGTGCGTGTGCAGTGAAGGGAGGCCTGCTTGGCCCGCAGAGGGGGCTGGGCGCTCGGTGACGTCCTTCCTCGGGCCTGTCCACTGTCTCTCATGAACCTGGTGAAGTCCCTGGTGCCTTCTTTTTTTTTTTTTTTCCTTTTTCTGAAGTTGGAAACGGGGAGGCAGTCAGACAGACTCCCGCATGCGCCCGACCGGGATCCACCCGGCATGCCCACCAGGGGGTGATGCTCTGTCCCTCTGGGGCGTCGCTCTGTCGCGACCAGAGCCACTCTAGCGCCTGAGGCAGAGGCCACAGAGCCATCCCCAGCGCCCGGGCCATCTTTGCTCCAATGGAGCCTCGGCTGCGGGAGGGGAAGAGAGAGACAGAGAGGAAGGAGAGGGGGAGGGGTGGAGAAGCAGATGGGCGCTTCTCCTGTGTGCCCTGGCCGGGAATCGAACCTGGGACTCCTGCATGCCAGGCTGATGCTCTACCACTGAGCCAACTGGCCAGGGCCCTGGTGCCTTCTTACCACCAGAGAACCAGCCCCCTGAAGTGTCAGGCCCTTTCTCCCCGGGTGTCATCCGTGTGACTCTGGGGCTCAGTGGAGGAAGGGGGCTCCAGCCCCGAGTGGGGACAGGGCGGCCACGACAGCCGTGCCCTCGGAGGAGGGAAGCTACCCCCATGGTCCCTGGATCCCTGGGTGGTCCTGGCCCTCAGTTCTGGCCTGGTGGCCCTGGGGACAGCCCCCGAGGACTCCCGTAGGTGATGCAGCGGTGACACGGGCCCGGCCGGGAAAGGTCTCTGCTGTCTGTTCTTAGCTGCAAAAGCCTCGGCTCCCGGAGTCCACCCGTTTCCACAGTGCGCCCGCTGTCCCCGAGGGCCGAGGGGGGCACAGACGGGGCAGGTGCCGGGGTCAATGTGGCAAGAACACAGGACGCGATGAGAGGTTGAGTCTTCGTTCCCTTGTGCTTTCTCTGTGATTCACGACGGCACTGTCAGCTCTGTGCTTCAGCAGTGAGTTGTGACCGGGCCTGCACAGCGGACTCGGCGAGTCACAGTGTCCGCTCTGCAGCACTGGCCTGCCGTGTGCCCTGGGCGGCTGGGGACAGGGGTCAGGGGCCAGAGCACGTGGGGCTGGGGACGTGGGCCCCGTGGCTGGTAGGTGACCTGACAGAAAGCCGCCTGTGTCTCTCCCTCCCAGAGGCTCTACGCCTGGACGCAAGCCGTGGCTGGGACATGGCCCGGCCGGGAGGCGGGGGAGCCGTCGGAGCTGGAGGACACCCTGCCCCGCAGCGCGGACTCCGGCCTGGGCTGCGAGACCGACTCGGAGCCCAGCATCAGCCTGTCGGAGCCGCTCACCCCCGACGTGTGGGTCCCCGCCCTGGCCGAGCTGGAGTCTGAGGACGGGCTGGGCTCCCCAGCTGCCCCGGAGGGCCCGCTGCTGCCCGCAGCCCCGGGGGAGGCCGTCACGGAGCACGGCCGGTGGCTGGCCATGTGCATCCAGGCGCTGGAGAGGGAGGTGACCGAGGAGGAGCTGGCACGGCTGGACGGAGCCGTGGACGCCCTGGCGCGGTGGGAGATGTTCACGGGGAGGCTCCCGGCTCCCCGGCGGGACCCGGCCTGCGGCAGAGATGGCGCGGGGCTGCGCAAGGCGCTGGGGGACAAGCTGTCCTCCCTGAGGAAGAGGCTGTCTGCACGCAGGCTGTCCAGGCCGGCCTCTGCTCCCTGTCACGGAAAGGCGGAGGACAATTAGCCCAGCGGTGTATCCTGTCCAGTGTCCTCCCTAGGACAGCAGTGCCTGGCCCTGCCCAGGGCCCCAGGGGTCAGGAGGACATCCCTCTTCAGCGGCTCTTCAAGCCCGGTGTCCTACCAGCCGCGCGCTCCCAGGCCCCACCCGGCCCTGCAGGGCGGCCCTGGTCCCAGCCTGGCCTCCACCGTGGGTGGTGGGCATCTCTGGACCTATGGGCCCCTCGAGTAGCCACAGTGGGGGTGACGTGGGCCTTGCCACTGCCAGCGCGTCTCCCTCGGAGGGAACCCAGGGGCTTGGCTTCTGTCTACAGCCCCCCCCCCCCCCCGAAAGGGCGGCTGTCTGCGGAGCCAACATTCTGGTCCTTAGGGGCTCTATGTGGACGTGTCCATGACCATCTAGACGGCCACCCCCCGCTGCAGCGTGTCCTGTGACGATACCACAGGAGAGGATGGTGTCTGACACGGGGGCCTGGTCCCTGAGACCCCCCACCACCCGTCTGTCGTCCTCAGCAGTGGCGGCACGACCCTACCTCCCCTGCCCCCTCAGCTCTGCCTCCGTTACCCGACGCCGTTCTGAGCACGCATGTTCGACGATCTTCCTCGTCCAGCGCCCCGGCCCGCCCTGGGGGAGCCCCGCAGAGACGCCGGTTCCCGGGGCGTGACGAGCGGGTCACAGCTGTTTCTCCCATCTGCAAAGCGGCAGCGCCCGCGTCTGGCGGGTCGCTCACACCGTCTGGGGGGGGGGGGGCGGCTTCTAAGAAAAACAGTACAGAATACCTAGGAGGAGGAGGAGGAGGGGCCCCCCTGAGCACGGCGACCTGAAGCTTCCGGGGCAACACCAGGCAGGAGGAGCCTGGGTCCCGTCCCCGCGGGAGGAAGCAGACACGCAGCTCGCTCTCTGGTGCCTGGTGCTCGTCTGTCACTCTGTCACAGAGGCAGCCCAGGGGCCCGAGGTAACTCCCGGGGGGGGGGGGGACGAGATGGCGAGTGGGCTCTGCAGAGACAGGCTGGGGGGAGGTCATGGCCGGGGTCCACCAGGGCCGCAGACCACCCCCAGTCCGGGGCGCTTACAACCCCGCACGCTCTTTAGCTCAGGAGCCCGCGATGTGGGCAGGATGGCTGTCTCGTGGCCGGGGCTTCCTCGCGGCGTGGCGTTGGCCTCCGCAGGCGGGATTCCGACCGTGCCGCGTCCACTGCACTCGGGAAGGGCAGTTCCCAGAGGCCGCCAGGCTCGCGGGAGGACGGTGAGGTTGGCCGGCCCAGGGGAGACGGGGAGACACGCGGAACAAGCTGCCCCCTCAGAGTCCAGGGTGGGCACCGGCCACGGCCCCCGCTACCTGGCTGGACCCGTTTTCCGGTGTCTTTCTGTCTTCTGTAGAAACGCTGACCGCTGGACCAAGGTAAGGCCGTCGGGCTCTCCGAGTGAGTGTGGTCCCTTTTCTCGTTTAAAACTTGGCTTACGATTTTATGTGGCCACGACCGCTTTCTGACCAAGAGCCTGAGCTGACCGGTTTTCTGGGGGCCCCAGGCACGCTCCCACGGGGCAGGGCAAGGACAGTGAGGGAGGAAGAGGGGGTTGCTCAGGTCCACGCCCCACAGACAGGCCTGCAGGCCCTGGGAATGAAAAGCAGCCGCCTGGTCGCATCGTGACTTGTTTAAATGACTTTATTTTTAAAGAAATCCTTTTCACTTTCACCCTGGGAATGTCTCGTGCACTCTTATTAACTAACTAATGTGACTGCTCCTCTGGGGCCGTAGGGAGGGGGCCTGAGGGTCACGCGTGTGCCGCGGGGGCGGTGAGGGCCACATTCTCGGCACGCCTGTCTGTGCCCATGGCCTCTGGCTCCCAACTGGGGCGCGTGTCCCAGAAAAGCCCTCCCGAGTGGGCAGGGACGTGCCACGAAGGGCAGAGGCCCCCCACGGCCGTGGACACAGTGGGACGGAAAGAGAGCTGCTGGGTGTGTGTGTGGGGGGGGGGCGGGAGCATTCTGGAAAGAAAAACTCAGGAACGCAGATTTTCTGCAAACGTACAAAGATGACGCTCACTTTCTCGGCCCCGTTTCTGTCTCAAGCTCCTAAGGGTCCCGGCACAGGTGTCCGTCCCAGCTTGCCGACGGGCGGAGAAGGCACCGGCTCAGAGCGCCTGGGGCCACGCCCTCCCCTGCTGCCGCCCCCGACAGATGGACGTGGGCCTGGCTGACCAGCGTGTCCTGGGAGCGTGAGCGCCGGGGCTGAGCAGCCACGCCCCCTGCCCGCAGCCCCGACTTCCTGCCTCTCCGCTCTCCCTCTCCCTCTTCCTCCCCTGGGCGCACAGGCGGCGTCAGATGAGTGACAGGGAGTCAGCCTGAGTCCCCGCCCGCCCTGCACCCACCCCGATGTAAGCCCTGCAGGACAGGACCGTGAGCAGAGCTGGGCCGCCAGCCCCCACGGGTCCAGAGCTGGGGGGCAGGGCTGGTGGGCTGTGCTCCTGCTCACAGTGGCCCCATGGGACATCTGGGAGGAAAGAAATTCCCAAAAGGGCTTAAAGAAAAAAAAAATAAACAGGCGTGGGCTGAGCCAAGCAGCTATGAGTCCAGATTTATATCTCACCGAGTTCAAAGCAGGGGCCACAGTGCCCTGGGGACGCGCGCAGAGAGAGGGTCCACGCACGGCCACGAGGAGCCGCCGCGCTGCAGACCGGGGCAGCTGCTGGACCCGGCCCCGGGGGAGGATGGGCATCTCCCCTGCGGGTGTCCGCACCCTGAGCGGGCTCCGATGTCCTGGGAGCCCCGACGTCGTCAGCCTCGGTTCCCGGAGCGCCTGCCAGGAAGAAGCCCCTCTGTCGTGACCGGGGCTGGGTGTGCGGCCCGCGGCCACAGGCCGTTCAGGCCGAGTCCGCTCTGACTCGGCCCCGTGTTCCGGGTCTGTCTGAGGACGGCGTCTGGTCGTTCTGAGCAGCCAGTCAAGAGGCGCCCAGATGGGATCCACACCTGGTTCCTGGGCAGCCCGCTGGTCCGGCTCCGCCTGGTCCTGATCAGACTGGCTGCTCGGGCCGCTGCTGCCCCTTCACCCAGACTTCCCGGAGGTCCCTGTGGCAGGGTGGGTGGCCAGCACTTGGGGGCGAAGGTGCCAACGTAAACAGCCTGGGCTGCAGGGGCTCCACCGCCTGGTTTGCATAGAGAGGGCGAGGCCCAGCGGGAGTGTTCTCATCCCGGGAGGAGCAGGGCTTCCCGAGGAGGCTCGTGGACCTGACCAGCGGCCTGTGGGCTCCCCCGTCTGGCCCACGGGGTCTCGAGTGGAGCCGGGTGCTTCCTGACCCCTGCAGGACGACCAGACACACAGAGGAACCCGGTTCTGAGGAACGAGCGGACTTGGGCCTCTCAGGACGACAGGCCAGCAGGGCTCAGCGCTGTGGAGTGACCCCGGAGAGGCCGCCCGCTTTGCTGTGGGGGCCGAGCCTTGTCAGTCACGGGGGAGCGGCCTGCGGAGCCACCCGCGCCTGGCAGCGCGCAGGGGATGACAGCAGGCGTGACAGAGGCTTAGTGCTAAACTCGGCTTCTTGAGTACAGAGGTCAGGGGTTCTTTTAAAGGGCAGTTCCTGGCCCTGGCCGGTTGCCTCAGTGGTAGAGCGTCGGCCTGGCGTGCAGGAGTCCTGGGTTCAATTCCCGGCCAGGGCACACAGGAGAAGCGCCCATCTGCTTCTCCACCCTCCCCCTCTCCTTCCTCTCTGTCTCTCTCTTCCCCTCCCGCAGCCGAGGCTCCATTGGAGCAAAGATGGCCCGGGCGCTGGGGATGGCTCCTTGGCCTCTGCCTCAGGCACTAGAGTGGCTCTGGTTGCAACAGAGCAACGCCCCAGATGGGCAGAGCGTTGCCCCCTGGTGGGCATGCCAGGTGGATCCTGGTCAGGCGCATGCGGGAGTCTGTCTGACTGCCTCCCCGCTTCTAACTTCAGAAAAATACAAAAAAAGAAAAAAAAAAGGGGGGGGGGGCAGTTCCCAGGAAACAGCTCTTACGTGTTCTGTCCAGTCTGCCCACCTCCAGGGCTCACTCACTGAGGGCCTGCAGGCAGCAGCCTGCATCCTCGGCCACTAAAGGCCAGGCCCCCAGGAGGGTCAGCAAGGCCCTTGTGAGGGTCAGCAATGCCCCGAGGAGGGTCAGCAATGCCCCCAGGAGGGTCAGCAATGTCCAGCACGCCCCACCGCCTCTGCAGGGATGCCAGGCTCCCAGCCGACTAGCCGGCAACGACATCAACCCAGCTCCACACGAGGTCTCGCAGATGGCTGTTCCCTGGGCGTTTTCATCAACACTTTGCTGTAAGGAGCCGGGCTGGCCGGCAGCACCAGGCTCTTTGCCCCTCTGTCCCCTGAGGGCCACGCTGTGCGCTCACCACAGCGGCGTGCCTGTCCGGGGGTCTCCTAGGCGGTGGCCTGTGCTCAGGGAGCCGTGCCCGCCCAGTCCTAGCGCCATGGGCCCACCCACCTGCCACGTGGACAAGAAACCGCAGAGCTGAGGCCCCCGGCGGCCTCGTGGGTCTGAGCCACCCACAGCCTCTCCCGGGCAGCAGAGGCGCCTCCTTCTCCCCATTCCCGGCACACCCTGAAAGAAGAGGCAGGTTTCAAACGACGTGTCTCTGCCGGCCAGGCTGGGGCAGCTGTCCGAGCGGGGGAAGCGGGTGGCCGGGAAGCTGGGCCAGAGGAACCCTGGTCACTCCTCCGCTGCAGCTGGTCCGTGGGGAACCCGGGTCAGCACGCGACGGGCCTCTCGCCCCAGTTGACAGGAGCCACGGGGCCCTGGGGGGGAGCGCTGGGGTCCGCGGGGTCCGGGGAGGAAAGGAGAGAGCCCCGTGTTTGCAGACGGGAACCCGAGTGCCCGAGGCGGGAGCGCACAGGGGCTCCGTCCGTCTGTCCTGAGGACGAACGGGGTGGGGGCGTCGCTTCCCCCCTGACGATGACAGTGAGCCTCCCCCTGCAGAGGCCCCTTTCAGTGGACGGCGGGCGGGCACGGGACCGGTGTGTGTGGGAATGTGGGAGGTGGAGGTCGACTCAGTGAGCTACCACCTTGCTTCCAGTCCTCGGGCCAGCCCTGCCTCGGTCCCGTCTGTCCCGAGCCCAGCCCGTCAGGTCAGAGCAGGAGGGAAGCCTCAGGAAGCTGAGGGGTGCCCGGGGGCCCCACACCCCCCTCCCGGCCCGGGACCCCGTACCCACAGGTGCCCCAGCGGGTCTCTCGATGGCACCGACTCACCCCAGCCCCGCGAGCGGCAGGCACAAGCTGCCCATCAGCCGGAGCGGCACCGCGCACGTCTAAACGTCCAGAAGCCCTGCGGAGACCCAGCCGCACCTGGGCACCTCTGTGCTGAGCGGGCCCGCGGCTCTGACATCCAGGCTGAACTCCGTGCAGCTCCAAGTCTCCACCGCACGTCCCTGCCCTTCTCCTCCTCGGCACGGACAGGGTTGGGGGGGAGGGGGACGTGCCCGACGTGGGAGGGGGGGCGTGCCCGACGTGGGACGGGGGGGAGGGGGTGCCCGACGTGGGACGGGGGGGCGTGCCTGACGTGGGACGGGGGGGCGTGCCCGACGTGGGACGGGGGGGGCGTGCCTGACGTGGGACGGGGGGGGGGGCGCGCCCGACGTGGGACGGGGGTGGCGTGCCCGACGACGTGCCCGACGACGTGGGGGGGCGCGCCCGACGTGGGACGGGGGGGGGGGCGTGCCCGACGTGGGACAGGGGGGGCGTGCCCGACGTGGGACGGGAACCTGGAGGGACGAGGACAGAGTCCTGGAAGCCTGACAGGAAATGAGAGGGTTTGTTACCAGGACTAAGCAGCTGTCCCGCCGACGATGCGCGGAGTGCGCTGGGGTCGGTCTGCATGGTGGCCTGTGCCGTCAGCGTGATTCTAGACACGGGATGTCCGGCTCCTCTCCACGGCAGGTCATCACAGCCAACGTTAGCGAGCCGATAGGAATCACATACAAAGCGTGCTGAACCAGCCTCTACAGCCAGACACGCCCTGTGGATACGTCACATCGATATAAACCTGGATGTGGGATTCAAAACCGGCCATCACAGGCAGTGTCGTGCTGCCGTGACCTTCCCAGGCTCGTGCCATCTGTGACGGAAGCTACTGTCCCTTCTGCAGGGTCTGCTGCGCCCCCTGTGCAGCGGCGTGACCTCGCGGCAGGCCACACGCCACAGCGCTGACGGGTGACCTCAGGACACCGTGGTGCTGGAGAGGGTGGCGGTGGCCCTGTGTGGGGACCAACACACCATCTGTTTTAGTTGTTGCGAACGCAGTTAAGGAAAGGACACGGGAATGGTTTTAAATCAATTTGCATCATGGCTCCAAAGGTAACTCTCTCTCGGAGTCTAGAGCTGAACAGGTTCGATAGAAATTTATCTTACATTAAAAAAACTTTCCCCCCATTGATCTGAGAGAGAGAGAGAGAGAAGCATCAGCTCGTTTCACTTAGTGGCGTACTCACCGATTGCTTCTGTATGTTCCCTGGCCAGGGATCGAACCTGTGACCTTAGTGCACTGGGACAATGCAATTCATTGAGCCACCCAGCCTGGTCTTAAGTTTTTCATAAACTGGCTTAAAAAAAAAATTTAGCAGGTAGAGCCTAACAGGAAAGGCGATGCTCTAGGACGGATGGGAGCTCTGAGGAGGCATGCAGCACCGCAGGTCACGGTCAGGTGTAACAGCAATTCCTGCCTGTCCTCGGCCGTCTGACCCCGACAGCCAGGAGGGCTGGCGAGCCCGCTGCCTGCTGTGTCTCTGTCCCCGGACCCCTGACCCCCCTCCCCGCCGGGACATCCGAGCACTCACCACCTCTGGTGACGTCCCGCTTCTTCCTGCTGTGGTCTGGGGCTCGCGCCTCGGAGCAGCTTGGCCCTCCAGGGCCCGCTCAGCGGGGTGCGGGTCAGGCCAGGCCCGGGGCTCCGAGGCCCGTCGGGGACACAGCAGGCATGCACCTGACCGGGAGCAGCTCTGGGTGCTGAGCCTCAGCTGTCACCCTGGCAAGGAGGGGCGCCGGCCGGGGTGCATCTGGAGTTGGGAGCCCGCTTGAGGTCCACGCATGCTTCCACCCGCAGAGAGGTCTCGTTTAAGAGGCCGCCGTGAACACTAAATACCCAGCCGCCACGTTCTAGAGCAGGGGTCCCCAAACTACGGCCCGCGGGCCACATGCAGCCCCCTGAGGCCATTTATCCGGCCCCCGCCTCACTTCCAGAAGGGGCACCTCTTTCATTGGTGGTCAGTGAGAGGAGCATAGTTCCCATTGAAATACTGGTCAGTTTGTTGATTTAAATTTACTTGTTTTAAATATTGTATTTGTTCCCGTTTTGTTTTTTTACTTTAAAATAAGATATGTGCAGTGTGCATAGGGATTTGTTCATTAGTTTTTTTATAGCCCGGCCCTCCAACGGTCTGAGGGACAGTGAACTGGCCCCCTGTGTAAAAAGTTTGGGGACCCCTGTTCTAGAGAGTTCTGAGGGGAGAGAGCTGGCAGTCAGCGTGAGGACCCAGAGGAGCTGGCCCTGGTGACCTGGGGTCCCCGCGTCAGCAGAAGACAGGACACGGAGTGGGGTGACAGGTGCAGGCAGGAGGGGTGTCTCCATGCTCCCCTGGGCCACTCCATCCACACTCACAGCCTCGTGTCCCCCTTCCCTGAGCACCAGCAGACAGCGTGTCCTGTGTCCCAGGCGCCCTCACACAGCCGAGCCAGCTGCTCAACCCTCTTCCCCAGGCGAGGACCCGCCCCTCTGCTTCGGGGCCCAGCTCCGGTGCCCCCGGTGCAGCTGGGAACAGTGGCCAACCAGCCAGCCGCTGGCTCAGCACCCGCCGGGCAGGCACCCCTGCTGCTGCAGGCGGGACCACCGCCCCGGGCTGGGGCTTCCTAACCCAGCCAGGGGTCACTTCACAAGGAAGTGGCCGAGCACGTCCGAGGTCCCTCCCGGAGGAAACGGCACCAGAAGACCCGAAGGGCAGCCCGACCGGGGTGACAGGCCGAGCAGAGACGTCCTCTCCTCACGTAGGAGACAGAAGAAAACCCGCCACGGTTTCCTCTCGGGGCGGGGGCTGCTGGTCAGGGCGGGAGCTGCGGCTCGGATGTTGTGACATACAGGCCTCGCCGGCTAAACGCAGGCTCCCGCCGGCCCAGATCGGCCCCGGCTCTGCGAAGCCCCTCGTGATCGGACGGTGGCCCGAGCCGAGAATCCCTGTGGTGTCCAGCTGTTCCTAACGGAGCTCGGCCCTCAGCCCCCAGGAGAGTGAAGAGCTTGTTGGGGGTATTTTCCCGGGGGGTGGGGCGGGGTGTCTCTGCCTGTTACACTTGTGGTCAGTTAAGCCCCACACGTAAACAGACAGCACAGTGCCCTACCCAGGCGGTGGACACTGAACCCACATGCGCGTTCCTCTTTCTAGAAGAGTCCGGAGCACGACAAACCGTGCCGACAACTGGGCGTCCAGCCGGTTGAGCTGCCTGTGAAGGTGTCTGCATTTCGTGGCTGGGGCGGCGACCCCAGGGGTCACGGCGACAGAACCCCCCAGGCCCCCGTCCCCTGGCTTTTCCGGTCTCCTGACCTGTGGCAGGGCAGTGGCCGGGGCCCACCGCTCCCCAGGCTCTGCGGACCCCGACCTGGCGGGCCGCCCCCCACCTGTCTGTGTGCGTCTGCAGGTGCGTCTGCCGTCACGGCCTGTCAGGAAGCTGGGCTCAGAAGTGTTCGTGACAGCTGCCCTGTGTTTTGTTTTTTTTTTTGTATTTTTCTGAAGCTGGAAACAGGGAGGGAGTCAGACAGACTCCCGCATGCGCCCGACCGGGATCCACCTGGCACACCCACCAGGGGGCGATGCTCTGCCCATCCGGGGCGTCACTCTGTTGCCACCAGAGCCACTCTAGCGCCTGGGGCAGAGGCCAAGGAGCCATCCCCAGCGCCCGGGCCATCTTTTGCTCCAATGGAGCCTCGGCTGCGGGAGGGGAAGAGAGAGACAGAGAGGAAGGAGAGCGGGAGGGGTGGAGAAGCAGATGGGCGCCTCTCCTGTGTGCCCTGGCCGGGAATCGAACCCGGGACTTCCGCACGCCAGGCCGACGCTCTACCACTGAACCAACCGGCCAGGGCCTGCCCTGTGTTGTTTAATATCGTGTTTGTGGAAAGAAACGCCGTGATGATCAGGTAACGAACCTCCGAGTAAAATTAGGGGTGTAGCATTACTTGCTCTGAATTTTTGGGTCTCAAATTCTGACATAGTGTTGCTTTTTTGGATGCTGAATGGTATTTTCTATGAAGCAAAGAAAAACTAAGGATTTACTTTAATGGACACGCAGAGAACGAAGGTGGTCGTATCGCGTACACCGGACATTCGGAGCGGTGCTCACCGGTGGGCAGAGGGCCGGCCACGAGCAGACACACGGACACTCCCGTGGGGATGGACCTTGTCTTCCCCACCAGCTTCCTAGTGTCTGTTCCTGGGACCCCCCCGTGTCCATCAGTCATAACTAATAATCCCGTTTCAAGATTAATTTCTGATCTTGGAGTTAAAATTACCCGACCTTTTTTTTTTTTTTTTTTTAATCTGAGAAGTAAAAAAAAAAAAAAGCTTACAAGAATAAGAATGCTATAGATCTCTACAAATCAGAAAACTATAACTTGCACCTTGGAAACAATTTCTTTACAAACAGAACAGTTAAAAAGTATTTCAGCAAAAACCCTTATATGTAAATAGTAAGGCCATGAGAAAAAGCATCTTATTTTGAGGAAGTTTATTGTTACATTTTTGCAATAATAGGATGAGGCACAACTATCTCCTGCTTCTCCACCATCTCAATAAAAAAAAAAAAAAAAAAGACAATAATCAAGGATAACAGTGAAATTAAGGTAAAAAATTACAAAAGCTGAAAGTTTTAGAGACAAAAACGACTACAGTCTATGTGTAGAAAAGTTGTAAATGGTTTTAGTTTAGCCTTGCAGACGGTCATCTTCTTCTCCGGTTGTACGGCGAGCCCCGGAATTCAGAGGGAGGCCCAGGCTCAGCGAGGAGCCCGCGGGGTGGGGGGCGGAGCCGGCCCGGTCCCGGCTTCAGGCCAGCCCAGCCTGCGTTCGGTCAGCTTGGCGCCGTCCCGGGCCCTCCTGCTTACACGGGAGCGAGCGGGCAGGCACGCGTGCCCGACGGACTGGCGGCAAAGGCACTCGGGGCCACCAGCAGGTGTGCCGCCCGCGACGGTGGCACCTAGCCTGAACCACGCTTCCCAGTCAGCGAGGAGCAGCCCGAGCCCTCACACCCGGCCTGGGAGACCCGCCGGGGAGCCCCCACTGCCACCGAAGGCAGCTCGACCCAGACCCAGACCCAGACCCAGACCCAGAGCCACCCCGCCCGGGCTGCCTACGTCCCCGCCCTCTGAGCCTCGCTGTCACCGCGACTCCTGGATCCCAGCCCCTCAGCCTATGAACAGCCACAGGAAGCACTACAAAAACAGCAACTTCTTCCCAGCCAAAAAAAAAGAAAAAGAAAAAGAAAAAGGAGCCAAACCCCAGCGAACACGCCACACAGCCTCGAGCACCAGTGGGAGAGATGTCATGTCGTCTCCTCCTCAAAACCTCGGGGATAACAGGTGACTTCCCGCCGGTCACAGGATTCAAGTTTCTCTGGCCTGCTGACACGGAGCCAAGAGAGGTGCCAAGAGGCACAGGAGGGGCCCGTGTGGCCCTGGGACAGGGCCCTTGGGTGTGGGATGAAACCACAGTGACACTCTGGGGCCCGCTATGGAGGAAGCCTTTCCTTTTTCTCAGAACGCTAGGGAGAGTGCTGACCACCGGGCAGACGGCAGGCAGCGGAGTCACACACGGTGGGGACCGGGGAACGAGGTGCACTTTTACAGTGTGGCACCTGGCAGGTCAGGGGCCGGGAGAACCGGGTGCTACAGAGCAGCCCTGTCCACGCCCCCCAGCTGAGCGCTCCGGGGGACAGCGGGCACGTGCTATGTGGACATCACAGGCTGGAGCCGGGGACAGGCCCCTGGGTGGAAAGAAGGGCCGAGAACGGGCCAGCTGTCCAAGGCACTGGGGTGGCGGCAGTGTGCAGACCCTCAGGTGTGCGCAGGACGGAGGGCTCCCCGAAGGTCAGGGTCAGCGAGCAGCTGTGCACTCACCAGCTGTGCTGCTGACCCCGTGGCTCCAGGAGCCTGGGAGGACAGGAAGCTCTGACTGCTTCAGCGCGGGCACCTGCAGGGTCAGGAGGTGACCTGCACGATGGAAAAGTCACCTGCAAGGCCAGCTGGTTGGACTCTGCCAGTGGGTGGGGGAGGGCAGGGCGGGTCGGAGTAATCAGCACCCGTGGGCGTCGGGGGAGAGGGACATGCCCTGTCCACAGGGCCCGAGAAGGTGCCAGTGGGAAGAGCACACCGTAGCGCATTAAGGCAAGGCCGCACCCGTGGCGCCCGGGAGTCCCCGGCCCACCCTCAGGGGCCGCGGCCTGGGCTTCGTCTATCGGCCTCACCGGGGGCTCTCAGGAAGCTGGTGCGGGAGTTTTAAAAGGCAACTCATTCACTTTGGGAGGTGGCACCGAGATTCCCGGTGGGGCGGGGCGGGGCGGGACCGTGTTTAGCAGCGTCAGCATCACTCGGTCTCCTACTAGCTACCGTTAGGCAGGGCTTTGGGGTTAGTCTGTCTCAGGGAAGACCTGCGAGTTGGCGAGAAAGCGTGTGCAAGGCCAGCTGTCCTGTCCTTGGAGAGGGCGCGCACGCACTCCTGGGCGCGCCGTCAGAGGGAACGAGGTCTCCGTAAGGAAAGCCGTGCTGCTCGTGAGCGGAACGACCCAGAGCGCTCGCCGGATCTCAGTAGTGTGCCATCCCCAGGATTCAGTAGCTCATCGAAGGCCGTGTCCTCGGCCTGGGCAGTGGGTGGCTGGCCGCCGCACCCCCGCGCGCGCGGAGGGTGCTGGCTGTGCGCTTAGCCGCGTGCGCATGGATCCGCTTGGGGCCCCTGGGCAGCGCGCGCGCGGGTGGGCGGCGCCCTCACTGCAGCATGATGTCCTTCAGGTTCTCCTGCAGGATCGTGTCCTTGACCGCGTGGAACACGAAGCGGATGTTCTCCGTGTCGATGGCTGTGGTGAAGTGGTGGAAGAGTGGCTTGCTGCGGTTCCGGCGCCGGCGGTCGAAGCACTGCACCAGGAAGCGCTGCACGTCCTCCAGCCGGTGCGGGTCGCCCTGGAAGTCGGGGAAGTGCTTCCGGATGCTCACGCTCTTGACCTTCTCCACCAGCAGGTCCATCTTGTTGAGGAACAGGATGATGGACACGTTGAAGAAGAGCTTGTTGTTGACGATGGTCTCGAAGATGTTCATGGACTCCACCAGCCGGTTGGTGCGCCTGTCCTCCATGAGCACCTGGTCGTACTCGCTGGAGGACACCATGAACAGGATCGACGTGATCCCGTCAAAGCACTGGAACCACTTCTGGCGCTGAGACCGCTGGCCGCCCACGTCCACCATCTTAAAAGGGATTTTCTTAATAACAAAGTCATGTTCCACAATGCCCTTGGTGGCCTTCCTCGCCAGCAGAATGTCTTGCTTACTAGGAACGTAGTTCTGTAAACACAGGGGAGGAGAAATTTAGGAGAGGAGGTCGGTGAGGACCCGAGAACTCGAGGATCGAGGACGGGGCAGGAGGCAAGAGTCACGCGCACTCTGAGAGAAGAACCAAGTACCAACAGCAGCTCTGAGCTGTACAATTAGAAACGTGCCAGGAAACAGCGCGGAGGAAGCTGGAGAGCGCGTTTCGGAGTGCATGCGGGCGGTGGTGCGCGGTCTCCACGGAAACACTGCCTCCCGTCCTCGCCATTGGTGACGGAAACACCGCGTCCCGTCCTCGCCATTGGTGACGGAAACACCGCGTCCCGTCCTCGCCATTGGTGACAGAAACACCGCGTCCCGTCCTCGCCATAGGAGACGGAAACACCGCGTCCCGTCCTCGCCATAGGAGACGGAAACACCGCGTCCCGTCCTCGCCATTGGAGACAGACCATCGTCTTCTGTTTCTGCACCACAGCTACTCGCCAAGTTTCTAGCTCCCCGAGCAGAGGCCTCCCTTACTACACACTAATGTACCTCAGGTCTGCCCTGCAGTTCACGTGATTCCTGAGAAGCGCTTCAGGTCTGTAGCACCTCGGGGGCAGGTGCGGGAGGTCTCAAAGCCCCCCAGTGCGCACCGCTCTGGACCCACAGCACCACCACACGTGACGCTCAGGCTGCAGCGCCCCCCCCCCCCCCCCCGACCAAACGGGGACACTGCCACCCAGGACCGGCCACCAATTCGCAGGGCAGACAGGGGCCAGAGAAGACTCCAATCACACTGCGGATGGACAGGAGAATTCAACAGGACAAACAACCCAGCTATTTCTTTTTTTTTTTTTTTTTTGTATTTTTCTGAAGCTGGAAACAGGGATAGACAGACAGACTCCTGCATGCGCCCCACCAGGATCCACCCGGCACGCCCACCAGGGGGCGACGCTCTGCCCCTCCGGGGGGGGGGGGGGCGTCGCTCTGTCACGACCAGAGCCACTCTAGCGCCTGGGGCAGAGGCCAAGGAGCCATCTCCAGCGCCCGGGCCATCTTTGCTCCAATGGAGCCTCGGCTGCGGGAGGGGAAGAGAGAGACAGAGAGGAAGGAGAGGGGGAGGGGTGGAGAAGCAGATGGGCGCCTCTCCTTTGTGCCCTGGCCAGAAATCGAACCTGGGACTTCTGCACGCCAGGCCGATGCTCTACCACTGAGCCAACCGGCCAGGGCCCAACCCAGCTATTTCAACACGAGAAAGAGAAAAAAAGAAATGTAAGTGACCTGGACTGATGGCCACACACGAACTGGATGAGGGACCGACTCGCCCTCCCTGAGAAAAGCAGCGTCCCCACGACACATCAGTGAGACGGCCGGGGAGCCCCCAGCTGACTGGATGGGGCTGGTACTAAGAAGTTCCTGCAGTTCTCTGGGAGTGATGATGGTACTGCGGTTTTCAATTTTGGGGGCTCCACCTTTCAGAGATACACTCTACAGAGCTACTGATGAAATAATATACCAGTGACTGGTATATTCCTGGGGGCGGGGGGGGTGGGGCTGACGCAACAGGACTTCCTTACACTCTGCCTGTGTCTGCGTTTGCAGGCAAAGTGACAACGCCCGTCTCCTTTAGGGGGGTCCGGGCAAAGGGGCTCTGACAGAAACGCGACCTCACACATCATTTAGCGGTGGGGCGGTCTGCAGACAAGAGTGTGGGAATGCCCCCCACTGCAGCGAGGACATCCCCGCCCCCCTCCCCAGGCAGGGGCGCGACCCCTCAGCACTGCTCAAGGTCACCGGGCTCAGGGAGGCTCCCGAGCACCACAGCGAAGCAGGCCTCCCCTGAGTGGCTCCGGTTTCCACACCAGCGTGTCCTGATCTGACGGCAGGTCCCCAGGGCGGGCTGGGCTGTACTCACCAGCTGGCCGATCCGGTCCAGGTTGTCCAGGAAGTACTTCACGGACTCGCCCTGTCAGGAAGGAAGAACACACACAGCTCAGTCTTCTTCACCGCGGAGCTGACCTGGTGGACACACACGCTCACGGAGGTGCCGGTGTGATCCCGCCTCTGAGAGAGCGGGAAGGCAAAGTGAAAAGGCTAAGGGTGAACAGAGACTTTTTTAAAGTTAGTGACACTTTTTTGTTTGTTTGTTTAGGTTGAAAACTGCAGTTTCTCTAGCCCCAACCCCAAGATGCAAACTCGGACTGGTTTCCAGACTGCCCTGTTGAGCCGGGGGTGGGGGGCTGGCCCCGGAAGCAGGCTAACGCTCCTCTGAGGGTGCTCCAGAGCAGGAATCACAGACCCCGTTCCTGTGAAAGTTCTTCTGCCAGAGGGGACCCACTGATCTCCAGACGCTGTCCTTAGAGACGGAGCCCTTAGGACAGCGGTTCTCAACCTGTGGGTTGCGACCCCAGGGGGGTCGCCTAAAGCCATCGGAAAATACATAATGCATATCAGGTATTTACATTCCGAATCATAACTGTAGCAAAATTATAGTTATGAAGTAGCCACCAAAATTATTTTTTGGTTTGGGGTCACCGCAACATGAGGAGCTGTATTGCGGGGTCACGGCATTAGAAAGGTTGAGAACCACTGTCCTAGAAGAAGAGGCAGGTGACCACCTGCTCCAGCCTCCGGAACGCACTCCAGCCGGACTTCACGTCGGCACGAGCGGACCCGCAGTCTTCTGTCTGGACCTCCCTGGTGGGATGACGCGTCTTCCTTCAGCCCAGATGTCCTCTGGACTGAACTCCGACTGTCTGTCCCTGTCGCCCTCAATCACCCAGGCCCTGTTTTGGGAGCCGCCAAGCCCCCGAAAGCAGCGGCACTCGCAGGGGGCAGGGAGCGTCTAGGGGACATCGGAGCGTCGCCTTGATGAGGTCAAGCAGAGCACAGAGACGGCTCCCGTACAAGTGGACGCTGAGAAATCATGGCACTGCCGCACAAGGGACGCAGAGCTCTGCGACGTCACTGCCCCTGACCCTGAGGAAGGGCCCGCCAGTGAGGACGTCCTGGGTCTGTGCCCCCCACTGCGGCTCTGTGGGGGGGCTCCCGGGGAAAGTCCCCCGGCGCCGTGTCTCAGAAAGCAGAGTGGTGTGGCCACGCACAGGCTGCCATTCTGGACTTCGAGGGGGACGAGGTGAGTGGGGGATGTCCCCGGCGACAGCCTGAGCCTGACCTCACAGGAAGAGGAGGAGCCGAAAGGTGGAGCGCCAGCTGACCTCTCAGCCCACGTGTCCCGAGCGGGACACTTCAGTGAAGAGCCAGCCCTCCCACTGTAAAGGGAGGCTTTTTGGATGATCTGTGGTTTAAGAGGACAGAAACACACATTTCTCCCTGTTCGGGCACAGAGGACGGCGAGCAAACACATTTTCCTCTTTGACGTTAAGACGCTGTGAGTGGTCCGACCCCCGTCTGCTCTGGAGAGGTGAGTGGCCGCCGTGGGAAGGCTCCCACCACTCCGGGAAAACGCCTCGGTCTCCCGCAAAGCCTCGGGCCCTCCACGCGGCTCTGGGAAGTGGGGGAATCGGTGATCCAGCAGTGGGGAGGCAGTGCCTCCCTCCCATCCTGCCGGCTGCCGCCAGTATTGTTGCTTTGTCTGCACATCCCGCCTCCTCCCTCACCGGACAGGAAACAGCTGGTGAGGCACAGAGCAGCCCGGTCTGACTCCTCCTTCCTGAAATTTGCTCCTACCCCTGGTGGCCTCTCACTCAGCCCTTCGGGGCTTACGGGAATCGAGATGGCCTGACCCTCGACCGTGCTGCGGGGGCACACTGGCAGCAGTCTGCACGGAGACCCGAGTCACCCCCAGTGCCTCCACCATGACAGTCTCACCGAGCCAGCTGGCTGCTCAAGCACACACATCGCGTTAGTCGGTGAACGTAACGGGATCTGCAGTCCCTGAAATGTCCAGGATACAATCCCAGACTCCTTGCCACACGGAGAGCCAGGAAAACGGCCCTTATCCTCAAGGGGAAAAGCAGTCCGCAGACACCAGCTCAGACAACCCGGATACTGGACTTACTAGATGAAGACTTGAAAGCAGCGAGGGTTATGCTCCATTAGGTAGTAATATGCTTCTAAGGGATAAAGACGTTCAAAAAATAATCTGAGAACCAGAAATTTTAGAACTAAAATGTACAGTATCTAAAGTGAAGAATTTACTGAATGGAATGAATAACAGACTGCAGACAGCACAGAAAAGCAGGGGCCTCTGACATTAGAATACTAGCGATGACGGAAGATTAACACAAGAAAACAACAACTCTGGGGTCTGTGGGGCAACTTTTCAAAAGGTCTATTATACCTTCATTGGAACCCAACAGCAGAGAATAGGGAGAATCAGACAGAAAGAATGCTTAAGAAACAAACAAACAAACCTAGTTTTCCCAATAAAAGACAAGTTTACAAATTTCAAGAAGCTCCACAAATGCCAAACACAATAAACCTGGAGAAAACCACCCTCAGGATGTTACAGACACACTTCCAAATAATCCGTGGGCCAGAGAAGAAATCACGCTTTCCTGGTCTGACACATCAAGAGCTCTTGTTCTCACAACAGGGAAGAGGCCGAGTGCACGGAACAGCAGCCGTTCTTTTTTTTTTTTTTTTTTTTTTTTTTTTCTTTTTTTTTTTTCATTTTTCTGAAGCTGGAAACAGGGAGAGACAGTCAGACAGACTCCCGCATGCGCCCGACCGGGATCCACCCGGCACGCCCACCAGGGGCGACGCTCTGCCCACCAGGGGGCGATGCTCTGCCCATCCTGGGGTCGCCATGTTGCGACCAGAGCCACTCTAGCGCCTGAGGCAGAGGCCACAGAGCCATCCCCAGCGCCCGGGCCATCTTTGCTCCAATGGAGCCTTGGCAGCCGTTCTTCTTAGACTCACCGGAGAACCGACCTTAGAGGGCAAACTGTGCCTTCTCCCCACCCCCACTAGAGACGGGCACACACAACACAGACGGGCCCGTCAGGAACAAAGGGGGGGGGCAGCAACCGATACGTTAAGTCCAGCTTTCAACAGAAAAGCACAGACACGCTGAAAGGCAAAGAAGCCACAGTGTGAAGAGACAAAGCGAGCCTCAGACGTGGCAGAGGTGTGAACAGATTAGAGGTTCACAGCACGGCTGACACGGGAAAGGCGCTCTGATGGAAAGCGTGGACAGCGTGCGAGACAGACGGGTGCCCTGAGCAGAGAGGTGGACTCCCAGGGACCAAGAGGGAACGCTGGGACCCAGCAGCACAGGCAGCAGCCTGACTTGTGCCTGGTGTCTGTGTGAGTGTGTGTGAGTGACTGTGAGTGTGTGAGTGACTGTGTGTGAGTGAGTGACTGTGAGTGTGTGTGAGTGTGTGTGTGAGAGTATGTGTGTCTGTGTGAGTGACTGTGTGTGTGTGAGTGTGTGTGAGTGACTGTGTGAGTGTGTCTGTGTGTGAGTGTGTGTGTGTCTGTGTGAGTGACTGTGTGTGTTAGTGAGTGTGAGTGTGTGTGTGACTGTGAGAGTGTGTGTGTGTGTGTGTGAGTGACTGTGTGTGTTAGTGTGAGTGTGTGTGTGTGAGAGTGTGAGTGTGTGATTGTGTGTGAATGAGTGTGTGGCATCTTGTGGGACTGAGCCTTGAACCCATGGACCTGATGCCGTCTCCAGACGGACAGTGTCAGAAGTGAGTTAAGTTGCAGGACCCCCAGCTGTAGTCTGGAGAACTTGAGAACCGCTGGGTGTGGGGTGGACCCCACACTTCGGGTCACAGGAGTGTCCTGTGTGAGGGTACAGGAGACACAGGAGTGTGTTTTCTCGTACAAGTCAAACCCAACAATAGATGTAAAAGGATAATGCCTCCAAGACGTAGAAAATGAAAAACCATTTAAACCAAATGAGGAGGAAAAAAAAAAACCCCCGTGAACATTTTAATAGCTCCAGAAAAAGCATTCGATCAAGGTCAACATCCGCTCATGGTTAAAAGCTCATCAAACTATAGAAAACGGACTTTCTCAATCTGATCAAGGGCATCTATGAAAAACCCGCAGCTACCACTATGATTAGCGATGAACTACTGACTACGTTCACCCTTAGACTGGGCACAAGGTCAGATGCCCACTCTTACCACTTTCGGTCAACACCGTTCGAGAGCCTGGCCAGCACAATACAGCAAAAACATAAGCAGGCAAACACAGAAAAGGCGTAAGAATTGAAAAGCAAGAAATGAGACTGACTTTGCAGATCACATCACCGATTGCACATGAAATCCCAAGGAATCTAAGAAAGCTAACAACAGAGCCAACAAGGGGCGTAGCAAATTCACAAGATACAAGGTCCATATACAAAAAATAAGTTTATTTTTGTATACTAGAAGGAAACAATCGGGCCCTGACCGGTGGCTCAGTGGTAGAGCATCGGCCTGGCGTGCAGAAGTCCCGGGTTCGATTCCCGGCCAGGGCACACAGGAGAAGCGCCCATCTGCTTCTCCACCCCCCTCCCTCCTTCCTCTCTGTCTCTTCCCCTCCCGCAGCCGAGGCTCCATTGGAGCAAAGTTGGCCCGGGCGCTGGGGATGGCTTCTTGGCCTCTGCCCCAGGTGCTAGAGTGGCTCTGGTTGCGGCAGAGCGACACCCCGGAGGGGCAGAGCATCGCCCCCTGGTGGGCAGAGCGTTGCCCCTGGTGGGCGTGCCGGGTGGATCCTGGTGCGGCGCATGCAGGAGTCTGTCTGACTGTCTCTCCCCGTTTCCAGCTTCAGGAAAAAAAAAAAAAAAAAAAAGGAAACAATTGGAAGATAAAAATCTGAAAAGACTTATTCCGCTTCGCACTAAGAAATAAAATATTTAGGGGTAAAAAAATTTGTTTTTCTTTAGCTACACATTTTGTCTTTTGAAATGATTCTAGATGCACAGGAAGTTGCAAAGACAGGAGAGAGAGAGAGAGGTCAGTGGACCTGTGACCCCCATTCACCCCAACACTTCATCTTACATGGTGACAACGTCCATCAAAAGCAGGACCCCACACTGGTACGATGTGTGCACACAGTTCTAGGCGCTTTATCACGTCTGTGGGTTCGGGGAACACCCACTGCCTCGCTACCGAGACAGAAGTGATCACCACCGCCAAGATGTCCTCCCAGCTACTGCTTTATAGTGACACCCACCCCTTCCTCTCCCGCCCCTCAGCCCTGGCCACCAGCAACCTGACTCTGTCTCTCCAGCTCCTAGTCATGGACCTGACTTTTTTTTTTTATTTTTTTTTATTTTTAATTTTTCTGAAGCTGGAAACGGGGAGAGACAGACAGACTCCCGCATGCGCCCGTCCGGGATCCACCCGGCACGCCCACCAGGGGCAACGCTCTGCCCACCAGGGGGCGACGCTCTGCCCCTCCAGGGGGTCGCTCCGCCGCGACCAGAGCCACTCCAGCGCCTGGGGCAGAGGCCAAGGAGCCATCCCCAGCGCCTGGGCCATCTCTGCTCCAATGGAGCCCCGGCTGCGGGAGGGGAAGAGAGAGACAGAGAGGAAGGAGGGGGGGGGGTGGAGAAGCAAATGGGCGCTTCTCCTATGTGCCCTGGCCGGGAATCGAACCCGGGTCCCCCACATGCCAGGCCGACGCTCTACTGCTGAGCCAACCGGCCAGGGCTGGACCTGACTTTTCTAGGTGGCACTTTAAATGCAACAATAATACAGCAAGTGACCTTTTTCCACTCAGCAGAGCCCTGAGGTCCGACCGCTGCTGTGTTCCGGTAGTCTATTCCTTTTTATTGCTGGGTGGTATACCATACCACAGTGAGGATGATCCACCCTTCATTTAGCTGCTGACCCATCTAGAGACATCGATGTCCATGTTTCGTGTGGACGTGGTTTTCACTTCTCCGGAAAAATGGTCAGGAGCATTAACTGCTGGGCTGTGTAGGAAGTTATTACTGTTTAATTTTGAAAAGAAACTCTCGGTTTTCCAGATGGGCTGTACCGTTTTACGGGCCCACCGGCAAACATCTGAGGTCTAGCTTCCCTGCCTGGCAACCAGCCTTTGGGACTTCCATTCGATCTGCTCTCATAAGTATCTCAGTGTGGCTTTGTGTTCCCTCCATGGAGAGGGATGTGCCACCTGTCTGTCCTCTCAGCTGAAATCTCTTCCTGTCCTCTGCCCACTGTCTACTGGATGATCATGACCGTTGAGTGTCCAGAGTTCTTTGCCTCGTCTGGATAAGTCCTTCATTAGAGAGGTGGCTGGTAAGCACTTTCTGTGGCTCAGGGTCAGAGGGTCTTTTGTGGAGCAAAAGCTCTGAATTTTGATGATACCAAAATTGACGATGACACTCTTCTTCTACGGCTAGGACTTCCGGTGTCCTCTCTGAGCACTCTCCACCCGCGTTAGGTGCCAAAGACTTGGCACAGTGTTATCTTCTCACCGTCTTACATTTAAATCTCTGATCCAACCCGAGTTAATTTTGTTCAGAGTGTGAGATCCGGGTCAAGGTTCTTCTTTTCTCTCCTCTGGACGTCCGGCGGCTCCGGCTCCAGCTGTTGAAAGGCTGTCCTTCCTCCCCGGAACTGCTCTTGCAGTTTGGTCAAAAATCACTCGGGTGTCCTTGTGTGGAGCTACTGGTGGGCCTCTTTGCTGCTACCGGTGGCTGAAGAAGAAGTCTTGAAGTGAGGCAGAGCGAGTCCTCCCACTTTATTCTTCATTTTCAAAACTGCTTTGGCGGCCCTGGCCGGTTGGCTCAGTGGTAGAGCGTCGGCCTGGCGTGCAGAAGTCCCGGGTTCGATTCCCGGCCAGGGCACACAGGAGAAGCGCCCATCTGCTTCTCCACCCCTCCCCCTCTCCTTCCTCTCTGTCTCTCTCTTCCCCTCCCCCAGCCAAGGCTCCATTGGAGCAAAGATGGCCCGGGCGCTGAGAATGGCTCCTTGGCCTCTGCCCCAGGCGCTAGAGTGGCTCTGGTCGCAACAGAGCGACGCCCCAGAGGGGCAGAGCATCGCCCCCTGGTGGGCAGAGCGTCACCCCCTGGTGGGCGTGCCGGGTGGATCCCGGTCGGGCGCATGCGGGAGTCTGTCTGACTGTCTCTCCCCGTTTCCGGCTTCAGAAAAATACAGAAAACAAACAAAAAAGCTGCTTTGGCAATGCTAGCGCCCCTTCTATAGAAACATTTTACAATAATTCTACTTCTATCCACGAAAGATCCTGCTGGGATTTTAATAGGGGTCGTGTTAGCCCTGTACATAAATTTAGTGGACGGACATCTTGACTACGTTGGGTCTCCTGCTCCATGAACATGGGATGTCTCTGCTGTGTTTAGATCTACTCTGATGTCTTTAATGAGTGACGAGTGTCGTGTGGTTTTTGATACTTTCTTTCTTTTTTTTATTTTTTATTCATTTTAGAGAGGAGAGGGAGAGACAGAGGAGAGACAGAAGGGGGGGAGGAGCTGGAAGCATCAACTCCCATATGTGCCTTGACCAGGCAAGCCCAGGGTTTCGAACCGGCGACCTCAGCATTTCCAGGTCAACGCTTTATCCACTGCGCCACCACAGGTCAGGCCTGTCGTGTGGTTTTTAAGCACACAACTCCAAACAGAGTTTGCTAAATATATACCCGTGTTTCCCCTTTTTGAGGAACAATTGTAGATGGTTTTGCATTTCAAATTTCTTTGTGTTCATTGCTAGTATATAAAAATAAAATAGATTTTTTTTTTACATTAATCTTGCTTATATCCTGTCACTTTGCTGAACTGACTTTATGACTTTTTTTTGGTGGATTCCGTGGTATGTTCTGTCATCTGACAATAGGAACTACTTTAATCTGTATGTCTTATATTTCCTTATTATTTTTTCTTGCCTTCTTGCACTAGCTAAGAAATGCAGCATTTTTTTTTTAAGTAGAAAATCTCTTCAGTGGAAACTAGAGCACTAGTACAAACAATTCAAAACCT
The DNA here is from genome assembly GCF_036850995.1 of Saccopteryx leptura. NCBI lineage: Eukaryota > Metazoa > Chordata > Mammalia > Chiroptera > Emballonuridae > Saccopteryx > Saccopteryx leptura. The sequence continues at coordinate 194,467,437 of NC_089508.1, read as the reverse complement.
AAATAACTGAAGAGATATGCTATATTTCTGAATTTTGAAAGACTCAGTATTGTTAAGAGGTCAATCTCCCCAAACTGGTCTACAGAGTCAATGAAATCGCAATCAAAATCCCAGCAGGCATATTTTTTGGTAGGAACCGACAAGCTCCTTTTTAAAAACGTATTTTAAAAAATGACATAGCCTGACCAGGCGGTGGCGCAGTGGATAGAGTGTTGGACTGGGATGCAGAGGACCCAGGTTCGAGACCCCGAGGTCGCCAGCTTGAGCGCGGGCTCATCTGGTTTGAGCAAAAGCTCACCAGCTTGGACCCAAGGTCACTGGCTCGAGCAAGGGGTCACTCGGTCTGCTGAAGCCCCCGGTCAAGGCACATATGGGAAAGCAATCAATGAACAACTAAGGTGTCGCAACGAAAAACTGATGATTGATGCTTCTCATCTCTCCATTCCTGTCTGTCTGTCCCTATCTATCCCTCTCTCTGACTCTGTCTCTCTGTCCCTGTAAAAAAAAAAAAATGACATAGACCCAATTAAACACTTCTATAAAAGAAACACTTGATACAGCCTGATCTGAAGGCCTGCTATGCAGGGAGCCGAAAGAGAACCAGGTGTTGGTGGAAGAAAAGGCGTGTGAACAACGGGACGGAACGAGGGCTCAGGAACAGAGGCGCAGAGAGACGGCGCACTGCTTTTCGAAAAGGTTGTCAGAGTTAACTCCAGGGCGGGGAGAGGGCAGTCTTTTCCATAAATGGTGCTGGAAAAACCAGGGGTCTGTACGGGAAAGGAAAATAACACAGACCCTGTCCACGGCACATGCAGACACGAGCTCAAAACGGGTCACAGATCTCTGTGTAAAAACTGAAACAACAGACTTCTGCAGAACTTTAGGATGACTCAACCAGGTGGCCCATTAACAGCCTCCGGACCCTCCCCCTCCCCCCCCCCCAGCGTGGGAGGAGCCCCTGGCCAAGAGGGACAGGCCCATCTACCAGGGGAGCCCTTCAGAGGAGGTGTGCCCTGCCGGTCTGGAAGAAGGCGGAGCCGGCTGTGAGAGGAGGGGCCGAGGGCAGCTCCTGGGGGCTGGGAGGGGCCGAGGGCAGCTCCTGGGGGCTGGGAGGGGTCCCCGGCCGACAATGGTCAGTCAGTCCGTCAATCAAGCAAAGGAGATCTCAAACAACTGCAAGTAGATCCTACCAGGGACGGGTGAGCTGGCAAAGGAGCCCGTGCCCTGGCCTCAGCCTGGAGACCCGGGAGAGCGGGAGAGAGCCGTGGGCACCCAGACGCTGAGCAGGACATCAGATCGGTGTGGGGGTGTGACCTGTGACACTGGGATTGTTTGTTCCCAGCAGTAGAACTCAGACGTTTCTTAAGGCAAAATCCCACAAACCATTAAACTGCAGCTTCCCTCGGGTGTCCTCAGCTCCGACGGGGCCGTGCGCTCAGCGGGCACTGACGCATTGTTCAAAGCTGACCTGAATGCCAGCCCCAGTCGGGATTTCCTCCGGGAACTCGGTGCTGCCCAGGGCCTACCGAGAAAGCCCCCCAGGTCAGAAGGGCAGTAATAAGGCACGACTCCCCCCTCCCCCACAGTCATAGCTGCATGACGACCGTGGAGGGGAAGCACTGGGACCGGAAGGCCTCTTGCCCGGGCGTTCATCACCTCGCTCAGGACAGCAGGACGGGCCCGCAGCTGGTCGTCTCAGCTCTGAAGGGAAAGCCCGGGCATTTTCACTCACTTATTCAAATAAAGCAAACCTCTGCCGCGAGCCACATGGGGCTCTGTGGCCCCTGGAGCGTGGCTCTCCCACAAGATCCCACGTGCGGGCGCTACCTCGATAAGGAATGTACCTACCTGTATAGTTTCAGTTTAAACAATTTGTGGGATTCAAATAATTTAACAACTGGTACTTTGCTCTAATGATTGTTTGAAGTATAAAAAAAAAAAGATATACTGAAAAGTAGTTTATTATTTCATGCACTTAATACTTAAATAATAAAAATAAAAGAGGTAAACAAACTATACGTTATAAGAGTTTTAAAACATTAATGAAAAAATATTAAATACATGACAAAAAACAATAAAACTGTTATTTAAGATTAAAAAAAATTGGCTCTCAAAGGAAATTTCAATCATTGTACTGTTGATATTTGGCTCTGTTGACTAATGAGTTTGCTGACCACTGTCCCAAAGGATCACGAGTCACCATAGTGGACATGAAAACGGGGGAAATTAGGAAACACAAGAACGCGCACACATGTAGACATCAGGGACGGCATTGTCTAGGGTCCTGTGGCCCCTGGGGCCCTGAGCACACACCCTGAGGGGATGCGTGAGGAAGGCACCCGCGGTCTCGGCGCTGCGAAGAACCTCTGCCCGAGGACTCCAGCGGCATCCTTGCCGCAGCGGGCACCGCGCAGCCGCACGCGCACTGAGCGGATGGACACAGGGCCGCGCGCTCAGCGGATGGACACAGGGCCGCGCTGTCAGACCACAGCACACCGAGGGTGGGGCCAGGCTGAACACGAGGAACCAGCGCCGCGCCCCAAAGGTGACACGCTGGGTGAGCTCTGCACACCCCTGCGATCACGCGGAGTCTCTGCGTGCCCCGTGTCAGCCCCGTCAGCCCTCCCACGGACACGAGGGCAGGAGCACTGTGCTCCCACTTTACAGAGGGTGACACGGCTCCTCAGTGCTGTGTCGGCACCACAGGTGGGCAGAACACAAACGGAAGGGAACCATGCGCCCAGGTCAGCCTGGGGGGCGGCGGAGTCTGGACAGCCAGCCAGGGGACGCACAGGGCCCGTCGGCGACGCCCATGGTCCTCACGCAGGGTAGGTGTGGCCATCTCTGGCTCTGTAGCCTACACCGCACAGGTTTTCCACGGGCCGTAAGAAATATTTCTACAGTTTAGTTTTGAAATAGAGCCAGAGTGAGGAAGAAGCCCAGTGAGGGGCGCCACCTGACAACCCTGGGGCCGGTCCCTCCGGTTGGGTACTTTTTCAGGAAAGTGTGCAGCTCTCACGAGAGAGCATCTTCCCGCCACTCTGCTCAGAGCCCCACGACTGGGGGCCCCTGGCTCTCTCCCACCCCTCCTGCCACCCAGCTGCTGGGCTGGAGGCTTCTTCACGTGACCCTGGACACGTGACAACGACACAAGGACTCGGTCTTCACCGTGTTCCACAAGCAGAACACAGTGGTCCTTGCTGGCGGAGGGGCCAAGGTCGGGAGGAAAGGCCTGAGACAGGGGTGGGGGGGGCTGAGGACAGGCGTGCGCAGGTCCGTGGGCTTCCTGACAGCGGGTGTGTGTATGTGTGTGTGGGGTCTCTGTCTTTTTCTCTGTTGGTGCCTTGGGAACAACTAGAAACAAGGAGAGATGACTAAACAGTGAATTGTGAATTATCCAGGGTTTCTCTCACTTTTATCCAAAACTTTCAGGCTGACTTCTGTCTAAGTAGGGCTGCCCTCTGTGGGTCCACATTGTAGTTATTCCATTTTGTACACATCCCGTGTCAACCCACACGGTGACAGGCCGCCAGGGACAGGCCACGTCAGCGCCCAGAGCATGCTCCTCAGCGAACACTGAGCGAACCCGGTCAGCCCCACGGCCCTCCCCAGACACAATGGGCAGCATCGAGCCAAGAGAGCCCATCACCCGAGTCCACACCGGCCTTCCTCACTCCGGGCAGTTTGTTCTTTATTCCCAAGACACATCTGTGACACAATGGCCAGACCCGAGGACGCTGCGTCACAGCCTGTGAGAGTCCATCCAAGCACACACCCCACAAGGACCGGCAGAACAATCTTTTAAAACCTGTCACTGTCCCTTTAAGACTTCCCAACCCCCAGCCTCCAAACCCATGGTCACTTCCTTGTGCAGGCAGCTTATCCGGAGCTAAGTTTAGCTGCACCATTCCTGACCCTCCCTCCAGGGACGTCCCCAAGCCTTGGCTGGTGGGGCCTTCCCCAACAGACCACCAGGCTCTTGCTTGCAGGGACCCCATGACCGAGGGCTGTCAACCCCCCAAGGGGGCAGGAGGCCCGCCTGACGACCGTTTCTTTCTGGGGGGTGCACTCCTCTGATGGAAGCCTTCCCCACTCCAGCTCCTCTCCCGTTTCCCGTCCTGACGAGGCTGCCCGGTCAACCGCACAGTCCGTGACTCATTTTGGGACAGCTTGTTATTTTGGACCCAAAACAATAAGGTTTAAACGGAGTCACAAACACAGCGCGGACCTCACAAAACCCAACCACCCCATTTCCTCCAGCACCTGGACCTCAACCGTGAGAACCCTTTCTGAGCTGTACTGACCGAGGTTCAGGGGCAGCGCTAGCCCAGTTCGGCGGGCTCCCTGGGGACAGCCCGCTGCCCACGCCCCATCTCCCTGGGCTCAGAGCCGCGCTCAGGCTGGGGGGGGGGGCCGCCCCCCTGCCCACAGGGTCTGAGGAGGGCTGCAGTGAGGACGGACCCCACAGAAGGACAGGGAGCGTCTCCCCCTCACGCAGGGAGGGGCCGGCAGAGCGCCCTGCAGCCACTGGGCCGCGGCCAGCTGTCTCTGTTCAGTGTCCAAGGACAAGAACGATCCCCACTTCACATGCTGAGCTCCCCACCCTGCACGCAAACAGAATTTCACTGGATTTGCAATTTGGCAACTCCTGGGCCTTCCTTCACGGCCGTGAACGTGCTGAAAGCCCCTCTCCTGAACAGTCCCCAGGGCGGCTACCGGACACAGGACGGCCAGCCCACTGTCAGGAAGCGCGGACAGCTTGCTGAGAGCTCTGCCTCATCCTTCTGGGAGGCCATCCGGCTCCGCAGATGCCACTTAACATGCAGCTCTGTCACTGCTGCTGCCCAGCAGGGGGCCCCCGCTAGGCCTGACCCGCACTCAGACTAACTCAGAGCATCACACACGTCCATAACCCCGGCTCCGTCCCCCTCTCACAAGTGCAGCCTCCACCTCTGGCCGCCCGCGGAACACTGACCGCAGCGTGGACACCTGTGCCCTCCTGATGTGCCGAAGGCGCTGCTTCACAATGCCAGCCAGCTCTGGCTCCGAGGCCAGGGAGCCGGACACGGTGCGCGTCCGGCAGTGAGGAGGGCCTTGCACAGGGTCAGCCGACGAACACACAGCCGGGCCCTGGTCTCTGCCAGGTCAGGAGCGGCCGTGTGGCCCAGCACAGAGCCCTCAGGCGGCCTGGGGTGGGGGAGTGCCCATGCCAGCTTCTCGGGGACGGTGAGCCCTGCCACTGTGTCACACACTTGACAAATATCATCACATTTACTCCAAACACAGTGCATGACTGTTTTCCTCGCCGAAAAAGCCAGAGCTTAGAAGTGAACCTGCCCGAGGTCAGAAAACCTGCTCGACTCCAAAGGCCGCGCTCTCACCCGCTCACCCCGTGGGCACAGCTGAGTCACCAGTGGAACCGGTCACCGAAGACCACACATGAGAAGTCAGAACGAGGACAGTAATCCATCCTGACGTGGCCTGGCAGCCAGAGAGGAGACACCCAGGGGCGGGCAGAGCTCCGAAGCCAACCGCTGCCCCTGGCTGGTGGAGGAGAGCCAGGGAGGAGGGTCGGGGTGCTCCCTGGGTGCCCGCCCAGCCGGTGCTCCCCCACCTTGATGAACAAGGGGGACCGAGAGGGCTCAGGGCCGCCTCCCCGTGCCGGGGTCTGAGTCACCGCGGCGGCTCTCCAAAGCAAGAAGCGGGCAGCGCTGCCCGTGGAACCGTGGGAGCTGCGGCCAGCCGGAGGGAGGGAGACGGGGGGCCGGGGCAGCAGTGCCCAGCACTGCTCATAAAGGGCCCTTGTGCTCTCGGCCCAGCGCTCAGGGCTCCAGCGCCCGGGCCACAGCCCGCTGACTCAGCACTGCCCTCCACAAACACTCTGACAGTGTCCCCGCGGGGGAGGGGACCGCAGGTGGCCTCAGGAGACCCCTCCTCTCCTTCCATCATCGCTTCTGAAATGTCCTGCCGACTGACCGGGAGTTAGTGAGGTGGGGGTTGGGGGGGTACGTGCAGAGGAGACACCCGCCACCAGGGACATTCGCAGGGACACGTGCATCACCGAGACACGAAGGAGCGGAGGGAGAAGGGGGTGGGGCTGCCCGACGCGGCTCAGACACGGGCTCTGAGCGCACGCGCGCCTGGCTGGTCGGCTTCACCTGGCGGACAAAACCCAAGTCCTGGGAGGGGAGGCCATGGGGTTTCTTCTTTCAGCCTCGCCAGCTGTCTGAGTCAAAGCGTCACCCCCAGAGAACCCCCCCACGCCCCGGCCCGACCCTGTCCTGTCCTGTCCTGTCGGGCGGGCTGGCAGGAGGAGGCTCCCGCGGGCTGACCTGTTTCTCAGCTCCGAAAGGCCCTGTGATCTAATGCTAGCTCAGAACAGAGAGTGACTCCAAGCTCTCCTACCCGGAGGGAGCAGCCATGGGGACATTCCCAGTTCCCAAGAGAAGCATCACAGAGAAGGTTCTGGAAGCGGGCACCCGCTGCTGCTGCCCGGGGTTGTTGCACTTAGTACTGAATTGTGCCCCAAATTCGGCCCTTTCAGGAACTGCCTGCTCTTCCTTCACCTGAACAGATCGTCCTGGTTTACCTCTGCCTTAAAAGAAAAAAAAAAAGGCCCTGGCCGGTTGGCTCAGTGGTAGAGCGTTGGCCTGGCGTGCAGAAGTCCCGGGTTCGATTCCCGGCCAGGGCAGACAGGAGAAGCGCCCATCTGCTTCTCCACGCCCCCCCCCCCCTTCCTCTCTGTCTCTCTCTTCCCCTCCCGCAGCCAAGGCTCCATTGGAGCAGAGATGGCCCAGGCGCTGGGGATGGCTCCATGGCCTCTGCCTCAGGCGCTAGAGTGGCTCTGGTCGCAGCAGAGCGACGCCCCGGAGGGGCAGAGCATCGCCCCCTGTTGGGCAGAGCTTCGCCCCCTGGTGGGCGTGCCGGGTGGATCCCGGTCGAGTGCATGCGGGAGTCTATCTGGCTGCCTCCCCGTTTCCAGCTTCAGAAAAATACAAAAAAAAAAAAAAAAGGCCCTCACACAACGAAGCAGGCTGAGCAGACGCTCTCGGTGGAGAGCCTTTAAGAGTAGTGCACGGCTCAAGGCAGGAGGTTAGTCTGGGGAAAGGACTTCTGTGAAACAGACTTGCTAAGAAACATGGCGATGAAACTCGGTCAGTGACCGAGATCCCCGGGGCACCCCGTCTGTTCCCTCTGCAGCCACGCAGAGGACGGGCAGTCAATGGCCCATCAGCGTTCTTCCTTCAAGAACTGGCGCTGGCCAGAGAGGGAGCTCAGAACTTGGACCCTGTGCGCCAAGCGCCACCTACGGAGATGCTGCTGGTGGAGCGCCCACAACTGCATCAAACCCCCATTCAGGCTGCTTTTGGGGTGCCTCCTTCGAACAACATAGGGGTTTGTCCGGGAGCAAAGCCAAAGGCCAGGTCAGCCACCCACAGCCAGGGGCAGCGGGAGCCTCCCGGACAAAGGGGACATTTGAAAGGTGTCAATAAATGGCTTCTCAAAGCAAGATGTTTTCCACCTTCCCCAACGGAGAATTTTGCTTGCGATTTCCAAAGATCTGTTTTGAGCTCAGCAAAGAAAAGAGTGAACTGTATGTAGGGTTATTTCACAAGATCGTACTCCTTAGAGCTCAGGGAAGACAATATTCTATCACATTCTGCACTAAAATGAGGAGATGGAACTTCTTTTTTAAAAGAGAACATTTATTGAGAAGCTTAGATTTACTTTAAAAAAAAATGCTCTCAAACCAAAAAAGCAGTTGCTTGGTGCCTGTCCTGAGCTGGGCTGAGGAGCAGCAATGGGAAAGAGGGAAGGAGGGAAGGAGGGAGGGAGGGAGCAAGGGAAGGAGGGAAGAAGAGAAGGAGGGAGGGAGAGAGGGAGGAAGGAAGGAGGGAGGGATGGAGAGAGGGAAGGAGGGAGTGAGGGTGGGAAGGAGAAAGGGAGGGAGGAAAGGAGGGAGCAAGGGAAGGAGGGAAGAAGAGAAGGAGGGAGGGAGAGAGGGAGGGAGGGAGGGAGGGGGCAGCGAGCCCCGGGGAAGCCTGCCTTCCGGGGGCTCCAGAGTGGGCCTGGGAGGACAGCTCACTCCTCCCTCTCACTAACACCATCATCCAACTCAATGTCGGAAGAGACCCGGCTCCTGTGTGATGTCGGGTAGGAAAGAAGGGGATAAATAAAACACTGCTGATGGTAAGAAGCACCCCAAAAGGGTAAAGCTTGAGTTCTCTTGGAAGAGCCATTCACATGGTGATATTTCCTTTGAAAAAGCGGCACAAACGTGATCAGAGCAGCGTCATCTCAGTGGTCCAAACGTCCACCACACCACGGGCGAGGAGATCAGAACACGCAGATCCTCCACACGATGGAACCAGCGTCCAGGGATGGAAGTGACCGGGAAGTCAGCGAACCCAGACACGCAGGGCTCGGTGGGAAATGCCCAGACGCCCCGAGGGATGGCGGGCGACTGCGTGAGGATTGCCGCCCTGGGCCCCGGGACCTGACGGGGATGACGACGGAAATGCTCCCAACGGGTTGATGGGGGGATGGGGGGAATGCACAACCTGGTCAGTTTACCGAAGTTGCTGAACTGCACACGTTTAAAAAGCTGCAGGAAAAGAACCGTTTCCATGAAACCAAGTGACTTATGCAAGAACGCCCCGGTTTGCCCGCAGCAGGGGTCAGCCCTGTGTCTCCCCGGTAGCTCCGCCTCCCCGGTAGCTCCGCCTCCCCGGTAGCTCCGCCTCCCCGGTAGCTCCGCCTCCCCGGTAGCTCCGCCTCCCCGGTAGCTCCGCCTGGTGCAGGTTTAAGACTGCTTCGCGGGCTCAGAATTTTCAGGGCAGGTAAAGCCCTGACTGTAAAGTCTGGGGCTTTTTCGTCTTTATTAAAACCGCGGTTATTTAACCAAACAGCAGCTGGAAGCAAAACAGTCCCCAAATGTCGATGAGAAGGAACCCAAGTGATAATCCCTAAAGGGGGCGCTCTCGCCGTAGCGGGCGGGGCCGGGCTCCGCGCACCTGGAGAGTCTGCACCTGACCTTTGCCCTGTGCTGAGATGACAAAGGCAAAAGCAGATTTTTAGCTCAGTATACTTCTAGTCCGGGGACAGCGTGTCCTCTGACACCGCATCCTGGAAGGGTGGTCCCAGTGGGAGCAAATGACACCTCCCCCGGACAGCCAGCACTGCCACGGCGGTGCCCCTTAGCTATGTTTTACCCATTTCTGTCATGTTTCTTTACTGTCAAAATCCTTTTTCACAGAAGACTAAAAGCCTGCCCTCGTTTAAAAATTAGGAGGAAACCTCCCCCCCAAAAAACTTTACAATGTGCCCTTATGTAAAAAAAAATGGGGAAAATCATTATCCTTACAACTTATTAAAACATGTTGGCACCTGATGGAAAATAGATGAGGATGTCTGTCTCACAACTTTTCTGAAGTTGAAAAGATTTCCAAACAAAAAATTAAAATAGCGATTGGAAACACTGTGCTGTGGACACGCGTCCACTGCTATCTGACTGAGGCCAGTGGTTAGCAGTCTGTCACAAAGCCCGCCAATCAAATGCCCACTCAGACTGTTCCAGGAGTCTCTCCGGGAGGCAACACCCAGCTCCTTCTTTTTAGGACCGTGGTAAAAACACATTACATAAAATGTACCATCTTAATCATCTTTAAGCGTACGGTTTAGCAGTGTTAAGTAGCAGGCTTGCGCCTCCAAAACACATTTCTAGAATTTTTCCGTCTTGAAAACCTGACACCCTGTATCTATTATACACGACAGGTCCCCATTCCTCTCCCGGGAGCCTGACACCACTGCTGTCCTTTCTGCCTGTCCTGCCTCACGGGAGTGCATCCCGGGGACTTCCCTGCGGGTCTTCCAGGCTCCTCTGTGCTGTATGTAGCAGGTGCCCGCCTCCTTCCTCCTGAAGCTGAACCCTGTCCCAGCGTGTGGATGGACCACACTGTGCCCGCCCACTCTTCCGTCGATGGACGCCTGGGTTGCTTCCACCTCGTGGCTATTGTAAACAGCGCTGCTGTGGATGTGGGTGTGGAAATCTCTCTCTAAGACCTTGTTTTCCATTCTTTTGTGGATGTGTGCCCAAGTGGACTTGCTGGATCCTGTGGGGATTCTAGTGTTAATTTTGGGGGAACCTCACTACTTTTTTTCCACAGCAGTTGCACCATTTTATAATCCTACCAGCAGCACAAAAGGGTTCCAACTGCTTCTCATTCTCACCAACACTTGTTCTGTGTTTTTTTTTAACAGTAGCCATCCTATTGGGTGTGAGTTAGTATCTTGTTTTCATTTATGTTTCTCTGATGATTACTGATGATGAGCTTCTTTTCATATATTGCTGACCATTTTTATTTATATATTGTCTTTGGAGAAATGTCTATTCACATCCTTTGTCCATTTTTTTAATAAGGTGATTTTTGTTGTTATTGAGCTGTAGGAATTTTTAAGGACTATATTTGTCTTTTTTTTTTTTGACAGAGACAGAAAGAGGGACAGAGAGGGACAGAGAGACAGGAAGGGAGAGAGATGAGAAGCATCAATTCTTCACATTGTGGCACCTTAGTTGTTCATTGACTGCTTTCCTCATGTGCCTTGAGCGGGGGCTACAGCAGACCGAGTAATCCCTTGCTCCAGCCAGTGACCTTGTTAGTGTGTAAAAATGCAACTGAGTTTTGCTTGTTGACTTTGTATCCTGCTACTTTGCTGAACTCAATAATTAACACTAACAGGATTCTGTAGACTCTTTAGGGTGAACAGAGATAATTTTACAGATTCTTTTTCAATCTGGACGTCTTGTTTATTTTTGCTGAATTGCTCTGGCTAGAACTTCTCATGCCTGTGTGGGACAGACTGGAGAAAAGGGGCAGGCTTGTCTTGATCCTGATCTCTGGGGGGAGTTCCCAGTCTTTTACCATTTACTGTTACTACGTAGAGGTAGTTCCCTTTTATTCACTGGTTTGTTGACTGTTTTTATCATGAAAGGTGTTAAACTTTGTCAAATGCTTTTTTTGCATTTGAGATGATCATGTGTTTTGGGTTTTTTGGTCCTTTTTATGATATGTATACTACATAGATCGATTTTCATATGTCAAACCATAACCTGCATTTGATCATGGCATATAATCCCTGAAACATGCTGCTGAATTTGGTTTGCTAGTATTTCATTGAGAATGTTTTTTTTTTCTTTCTTTTTTTTGTGGCAGAGACAGAGAGAGGGACAGATAAGGACAGACAGACAAGGAAGGAGAGAGATGAGAAACATCAATTCTTCGTTGCGGCTACTTAGTTGTTCATTGATTGATTTCTCATATGTGCATTGACCGTGGGCCTTCAGCAGACCGAGTGACCCCGTGCTCGAGCCAGTGACCTTGGGTCCAAGCTGGTGAGCTTTGCTCAAACCAGATGAGCCTGCACTCAAGCTGGCGACCTCGGGGTCTCAAACCTGGGTCCTCTGCATCCCAGTCCGATGCTCTATCCACTGCGCCACCGCCCGGTCAGGCTTGTTGAGAATGTTTACATTATTGTTTATAAGGGTTATTAGTCTGTAGTTTCCTTTTCCTACATGGTCTTTGTCTGGCTTTGGTGTCAGGGTAGTACTGGCCTCACAGAATAAGTTGGAAAGTGTTCCCGCCTCAATTTTTTGGAAAAGTTTGAGAAGGGTTGCTTTTGCTGTAGGTTCCTTTTTAAATGTTTGGGAGATTTTTGATTACTGATAACTATCCTTACTAGTGAGAGGTCTTTTCAAATTTTCTCTTTGTACATGATTTAGTAGGTTTTGTGTTTTTAGGAATTTGCGCCATTTCATCTAGGGGGCTTCATTTGCTTACGTACAGCTGTTCACAGCACTCTCTTCAAACCCTTTTTATTTCTGTAGAAGTGGTCGTAACATCCCCACTTTCATTTCTGACCTTAGGAACTTGAGTCTTCTCTCTTTCTGTCTTAGTTCACCCTGCTAAAGGTTTGTCAATTCTGTCGATCTTTTCAAAGAACCAGAATTTGGTTTAATTTATTTTCTGGACTGTTTTTCTATTCCCTAGCTCCTTCATCTCAGCTCTTTATTTCCCCCTTCTGCTTGGTGAGTTTAGTTTGTTCTTTTTCCAGTTACTTGAGTTGTGAAGTTAGGCTGCTGATTTGAGATGCTCCCTGTCTTTAACCCAGGGGTCGGGAAACTTTTTGGCTGAGAGAGCCATGAACGCCACATATTTTAAAATGTAATTCCGTGAGAGCCATACAATGACCCGTGTACGGTACGCATTATCCAATAAAAATATGGTGTTGTCCCGGAGGACAGCCGTGATTGGCTCCAGCCACCCGCAACCATGAACAGGAGTGGTAGGAAATGAATGGATTGTAATACATGAGAATGTTTTATATATATATATATATATATATATATATATATATTTATAGAGACAGAGAGAGAGTCAGAGTGAGGGATAGACAGGGACAGACAGACAGGAACGGAGAAATGAGAAGCATCAATCAGTTTTTTGTTGCATATTGCGACATCTTAGTTGTTCATTGATTGCTTTCTCATATGTGCCTTGACCACGGGCCTTCAGCAGACCGAGTAACCCCTCGCTTGAGCCAGAGACCTCGGGTCCAAGCCCGTGAGCTTTTTTTTGCTCAAACCAGATGAGCCTGTGCTCAAGCTGGCGACCTCAGGGTCTCGAACCTGGGTCCTCAGCATCCCAGTTCGACGCTCTATCCACTGCGCCACCGCCTGGTCAGGCTGTTTTATATATTGTTAACGTTACTATTTTTTTTGTTGTTGTATTTTTCTGAAGCTGGAAACTGGGAGAGACAGTCAGACAGACTCCCGCATGTGCCTGACCGGGATCTACCCAGCACGCCCACCAGGGGGCGATGCTCTGCCCATCTGGGGCATCGCTCTGCCGCAATCAGAGCCATTCTAGCGCCTGGGGCATAGGCCAAGGAGCCATCCCCAGCGCCCAGGCCATCTTTGCTCCAATGGAGCCTCGGCTGCGGGAGGGGAAGAGAGAGACAGAGAGGAAGGAGAGGGGGAGGAGTGGAGAAGCAGATGGGCGCTTCTCCTGTGTGCCCTGGCCGGGAATCGAACCTGGGTCTTCTGCACGCCAGGCTGACGCTCTACCACTGAGCCAACTGGCCAGGGCCACTATTTTTTTTTTATTAAAGATTTGTCTGCGAGCCAGATGCAGCCATCAAAAGAGCCACATCTGGCTCGCGAGCCATAGGTCCCGGACCCCTGCTTTAACGTGAGCGCTTACAGGCACGGATCCCCCCCCCTTCAACGCCACGCCCACCGTGGCCCCTGCGTCTGGTGAGCTGTGTTTTCCATTCAGTCCTGAGCATTTTCTAATTTCCCTTGTGAGTTCTCCTCGGACCCACTGGTTGTTGAAGAGTGTGTTGTTTAATTTCCACGAACTTGTGAAAATTTAACTTCTGTTACTGATTTATCATTTCATCATGTTGTGGAGAAGATACTTCGTATCACCTCCATCTTTTACAATCTCCTGAGACTTCCTCTGGGCCTCCCCCGCGGTCGGTCCTGGGAAGAGTCCCACGAGCACTCGGGCGGAGCGGACCCTGGGCGGCTGCGGCTCCGTCACGCCTGTCAGACCTACTTCCTGCGCTGTGTCAGGTCCTCGCTCCCCTGGGTCTCCTGTCCGGTTCTCCCGCCCACTGCTGAGCGTGGGGTACGGAAGTTTCCAGGCACCGTCGCAGAACTGTTTCTCATTTCTCCCTCTGCTCTCTCAGCTCACGCCTCTTATATTTTGATTGTCAATAGGGGCATCAATGTTAATAACCATAGCTTCTTGTTGCAATAAACCTTTCATTACTATGTCACGTCTTTCTTTGTTTCTTGTAGCTGGTTTTGATTTAAAGTTGACTTTGGGCCTTGGCCGGTTGGCTCAGTGGTAGAGCGTCGGCCTGGTGTGCGGAAGTCCCGGGTTCGATTCCCGGCCAGGGCACACAGGAGAAGCGCCCATCTGCTTCTCCACCCCTCCCCCTCTCCTTCTTCTCTGTCTCTCTCTTCCCCTCCCGCAGCCGAGGCTCCATTGGAGCAAAGATGGCCCGGGCGCTGGGGATGGCTCCTTGGCCTCTGCCTCAGGTGCTAGAGTGGCTCTGGTCGCGACAGAGCTACGCCCCTTGGTGGGCGTGCCGGGTGGATCCCGGTTGGGCGCATGCGGGAGTCCGTCTGACTGTCTCTCCCTGTTTCCAGCTTCAGAAAAAAAAAAAAAGTTGACTTTGATATTAGTGCAGCCGACCCTCCCCTCCCCTCCCCTCCCTTCCCCTCCCCTCTTCTGGTTCCTATTTCCGAGGATTAGCTTTTCCCACCCTTTCTCTTTCAATCTGTTTACGTCTCTGGGTTTCAAGTGAGTCTCCTGTAGACAGGGCATAACGGGACCACGTGTCTTGGTCCACTGTGCCGATCTCTTTTTTTTTTTATACACAAAGGGAAATGAAAAAGAAGTTTAAACATTTGACCAGAGCAAACCAACTAAGCCCACACAACACAAAAAAGACAGTAAGGCAGGACAGGAGGGATAAAAAAGCAACAAGGTGTCCTTTCAGACTTAACAATTCATCTGTCCTTTTACCAAATCATTCTCTAATATGAATAAAAACCAAACTGTAAGAATAAAAACATGTCTAAAGCTCTTACTTCCTTTTTTAAAAAAAAAAAAAAAAAAAAATGTTGTACATATTTAGGAAACTCCACGTGCACTGTTTGGGTCTTGGTTCATGATTCACGCAGAGTGGCCGGCGCAGTAAGCAAGCACTCAGTGTTTGGGAGTCACTGTTGCTACTATTCTCAGGAGTATTCTGAACGCAGCATGAATTGTCTAATCTGGCTTACTGACATCCCCTTCCGGTTCGGTGGTAAAACACCTACATCATTTGGACTTCTATGTTACGAGTTCCTGCTACTCTATTATGAATCACTAACATTTTAGAATTAAAGTGACTGAATATATAATGTACAGATTTTAAAAAAATTAGTAGGGAGAGGGCGCACTGGAGAAATAAGCTGCCTCCCCCTCCCCCCTTACCTGTTTCTCCTCTCGACAGGTAACCCCTGTATCTAGTTTCTCGGGTGCTAAGGTTTTCTGTTAAAAGGCTTGATCGAGTTACCCCTCTCCAGGAGCTAATACACTGCCTTTTTTTTTTTTTTTTTAATTTTAAAACATTGTTTTGGGTCAAGATCTCACCATGTAAGTCAACTGGAATGAGACCCTGGTCTTGAGAGACTAGGCTCCCACAGGAAGTTATGTAGGATAAAGGGCGGCTAAGGGCTAATGGAGCGGAGGACAACGCCCACACAGCCTCCGGTCCCAGCCTGTGGTCAGCAGAGCCCAGAGCCTCAGAGCCGAGCTGCCCATTGGGTCCCGGCCTGCGGTCAGCAGAGCCCAGGGGCTCAGAGCCGAGCCGCCCACTGGGTCCCGGCCTGCGGTCAGCAGAGCCCAGAGCCTCAGAGCCGAGCCGCCCATTGGGTCCCGGCCTGCGGTCAGCAGAGCCCAGAGCCTCAGAGCCGAGCCGCCCACTGGGTCCCGGCCTGCGGTCAGCAGAGCCCAGAGCCTCAGAGCCGAGCCGCCCATTGGGTCCCGGCCCATGGTCAGCAGAGCCCAGGGGCTCAGAGCCGAGCTGCCCATTGGGTCCCGGCCCATGGTCAGCAGAGCCCAGGGCCTCAGAGCCGAGCCGCCCATTGGGTCCCGGCCTGCGGTCAGCAGAGCCCAGGGCCTCAGAGCCGAGCCGCCCATTGGGTCCCGGCCCATGGTCAGCAGAGCCCAGGGCCCCGGAGCCGAGCCGCCCATTGGGTCCCGGCCCATGGTCAGCAGAGCCCAGAGCCTCAGAGCCGAGCCGCCCACTGGGTCCCGGCCCGTGGTCAGCAGAGCCCAGAGCCTCAGAGCCGAGCCGCCCACTGGGTCCCGGCCTGCGGTCAGCAGAGCCCTGGGCCCTGGAGCCGAGCCGCCCACTGGGTCCCGGCCTGCGGTCAGCAGAGCCCAGAGCCTCAGAGCCGAGCCGCCCATTGGGTCCCGGCCCATGGTCAGCAGAGCCCAGGGGCTCAGAGCCGAGCTGCCCATTGGGTCCCGGCCTGCGGTCAGCAGAGCCCTGGGCCCTGGAGCCGAGCCGCCCACTGGGTCCCGGCCTGCGGTCAGCAGAGCCCAGAGCCTCAGAGCCGAGCCGCCCACTGGGTCCCGGCCCATGGTCAGCAGAGCCCAGAGCCTCAGAGCCGAGCCGCCCACTGGGTCCCGGCCCATGGTCAGCAGAGCCCTGGGCCCTGGAGCCGAGCCACCCACTGGGTCCCGGCCTGCGGTCAGCAGAGCCCTGGGCCCTGGAGCCGAGCCGCCCACTGGGTCCCGGCCTGCGGTCAGCAGAGCCCTGGGCCCTGGAGCCGAGCCGCCCACTGGGTCCCGGCCTGCGGTCAGCAGAGCCCAGAGCCTCAGAGCCGAGCCGCCCACTGGGTCCCGGCCCATGGTCAGCAGAGCCCAGAGCCTCAGAGCCGAGCCGCCCACTGGGTCCCGGCCCGTGGTCAGCAGAGCCCAGAGCCTCAGAGCCGAGCCGCCCACTGGGTCCCGGCCTGCGGTCAGCAGAGCCCTGGGCCCTGGAGCCGAGCCGCCCACTGGGTCCCGGCCTGCGGTCAGCAGAGCCCAGAGCCTCAGAGCCGAGCCGCCCATTGGGTCCCGGCCCATGGTCAGCAGAGCCCAGGGGCTCAGAGCCGAGCTGCCCATTGGGTCCCGGCCTGCGGTCAGCAGAGCCCTGGGCCCTGGAGCCGAGCCGCCCACTGGGTCCCGGCCTGCGGTCAGCAGAGCCCAGAGCCTCAGAGCCGAGCCGCCCACTGGGTCCCGGCCCATGGTCAGCAGAGCCCAGAGCCTCAGAGCCGAGCCGCCCACTGGGTCCCGGCCCATGGTCAGCAGAGCCCTGGGCCCTGGAGCCGAGCCCCCCACTGGGTCCCGGCCTGCGGTCAGCAGAGCCCTGGGCCCTGGAGCCGAGCCGCCCACTGGGTCCCGGCCTGCGGTCAGCAGAGCCCTGGGCCCTGGAGCCGAGCCGCCCACTGGGTCCCGGCCCATGGTCAGCAGAGCCCAGAGCCTCAGAGCCGAGCCGCCCACTGGGTCCCGGCCTGCGGTCAGCAGAGCCCTGGGCCCTGGAGCCGAGCCGCCCACTGGGTCCCGGCCCATGGTCAGCAGAGCCCAGAGCCTCAGAGCCGAGCCGCCCACTGGGTCCCGGCCCATGGTCAGCAGAGCCCTGGGCCCTGGAGCCGAGCCGCCCACTGGGTCCCGGCCCATGGTCAGCAGAGCCCAGAGCCTCAGAGCCGAGGCGCCCACTGGGTCCCGGCCCATGGTCAGCAGAGCCCTGGGCCCTGGAGCCGAGCCACCCACTGGGTCCCGGCGGGCCTCGAGCCGAGCTGCCCAGAGCCCACGGCACTAACAGACGCAGCAGAGAAGCAGAACTGCTCCACCCGCGTCCTTCAGAAACCTCGGAAACGCCACGCCTGGCCACAGCCACGCGGCCTTTCTAAAGTGCCAGGTCGTCTTCGGAAAGGACACCGAACATTCAGTTCCACCTGTGAGCTAAGGCAGGAGGACCCTGGACTTCAAATCACGTCAGGAGTGGAAGGGACCTCAGAGGTTGGGCAAGGACTCCTGGACAGGCTGGGCATCTGAAACACCTATGCACACCCCGCACAGAGATGCCCCCCACCCCACGAGACCACTGGACCAGACGGCCGAGGGGCACAGGGCCCGGGTGGGCACTTGGAGAGGTCTGCAGAGCTAAGCGCGAGGGTGCTGGGTGCCTGGCACAGCACCACAGTCGCAAGTGTAGGAACTGGGCTTTCCCACGCTTCACTGGGACTAGTACTAGGGATGGCTCTTTTAGAGAGAGAGGAGTAACCCACGGGTGGGCAAAAGTAGGTGTGCAGTTGTGAGCACATGGAATAGAGTTTATTCTTGTATTATCATTTATTTATTATATTATTTATTTGTATTATTTATCTTATTACTATTGTGCCATGGTGACATTCTTTTGGATTAATAAAGCTATTTTAATAATCACAACCTGCATGTCTTGTGTTTGTGTGTGTGTGTGTGTGTGTGTGTGTGTGAGAGAGAGAGAGAGAGAGAGAGAGACAGAGAGAGGGACAGACAGGAAGGAAGAGAGATGAGAAGCACCAATTCTTCGTGGCAGCACCTTAGTTGTTCATTGATTGCTTTTTCATATGTGCTTTGACCAGGGGGCTACAACAGACCGAGTGACCCCTTGCTCAAGCCAGTGACTTTGAGCTCAAGCTGGTGAGCCTTGCTCAAACCAGATGAGCACGCGCTCAAGCAGGCGGCCTCGAGGTTTTGAACCTGGGTCCTCCGCGTCCTGATCCGACGCTCTATCCACTGCGCCACTGCCTGGTCAAGTTGCACGTCTTTTCCCATGCAAAAACTGCGCACCCACTTTTGCCCAGCCCTGCATTGTGACTTATCCCCAAATCACTGGTGTGGCAACTTCAACAACCCAAGCGTCCTGTGGGACTTCCGGGCAAGATGGAGGCATTGTGAACGCGGTACTTGCCTCCTCCCACAACCACATCAGAATGACCAAGTATGGAGCCACCATCGCTCAGAACCGCCTGAGATCTGGCTGAATGGAAGTCCTACAGCTAGGAATTAAAGAAGGTACATGGAAGCTGGTAGGAGAGGCGGAGACCCGGAGCTGGTCCCACACTCACAAGCGGTGGATACAAACTGGGGGGGGGGAGCTCTCAGCTGCAGAGGTCCCCCCTAAGGGGCCAGGGGTCCCAGCCCTACACCAGGCCCCCCTGCCCAGGGTCCCAGTGCCAGGAAGAGAAGTCCCCATAACTTCTGACTGTAACAACCAGCTGGGATTGAGGCTGAGAGAGACAGAGGCTGCTGGGGTCCCAGGCAGCTCCTCTTAAAGGGCCCACAGATGGACTCAGACTCACTCCTTCTGAGCTCCAGCTCTGGGCAGCAGCTTGGAAGGCACCAGAGACGTACGGGGAGGAGCTGGACTGTCCAGCATCAGGGCGAGGGCCGGGGGGCAGCCTTCTCCTGGACAGAAGTGCTGGCGGAGGCCGTGTTCCTGGGATGGCAGATGGGCACCATACCCGAGACTCCGCCACCCTGGCTCCCACTCTTCACCCTGCCCCATCCCACCCCGCGACTCCCCAGAGGCCTCGCCCCACCCCGCCCCACCTTCAGGCCCACCCAAGCAGTTTCCAGTGGCTTGTTCAGACGAATGACTGGTCTTGGCTCATGTTTCTGATTCTCTGAAAACCTCTCAGACACGCAGCATCTGGCCTCAGTGAGCCCTGCAGCGCTTGCTAAGTGGCCCCAGGCCCCGCGCTGTGGCAGCCGGCCTCGCCTCACAGCTTGGCCTCGCCTGGGCACCTCCAAGTCCAGCACAAGGAGCAGCCATCTGCCCATCCTTCTGTAGCTCGTGCTGGGTGGCCCCGGGCAGAACACAGGTGGGATGACCTCCCAGGAGGCCCCAGGGCCAGCACACCCAGTGGACAGCTTCCGACCGGTCAGAGCACGGCCACCCAGCCACCTCTCTCCTTTCCCTCCCCCCCCCCTCTCAAATCAATGGAAAAGACAGATAAATAAATATATAAATAAGCTCCACATGTCAAGGATGGGATAGTATGTGATATATTTGGGAAAAAGTTCCATTGAAAGGGATCTGAATAAAAAAGTGCTAGGGCTAGAATGCAGACAACTCAATGTGAATGATGTTGATGATCGGCCGACAGGCTGGTTTAATGAAGTATTATTATGCTGGCAACAGCTCTGTGCCTTTCCTTGACCTCAGAGGACTGTCACAGACGCTGTCCCGTCCGGATGACCCGCCTTCACTATAAGGAAATGCGGGCTCTGAGGCAAAGGGCTAAGGTTAGTGGCAGAGAAGGATAACTCTGGCTCCCGCTTAGCTGCTGCCTCCTGCCCACCCACGGCCACCCTCTCCGTCCCAGCCGCCCCCAGCCCTACCCTAGGATGACCCCTGGGAGGGGCTAGCCAGCACCGGTCTTTCCTGGCTGGGGCGTGCTTCCACAGTTCTACAGATGCCAGGGCACCAGCAAAGGGAGGGAAGGAACACACAGTCACGGCGGCTAACCCCGGGGGGACGAAGGTATCCCGAAACGGAGGCACAGGATCAACTCTGAAAGGTGAGAATTAGGCGGGAGCCGATGAAAAGGAGAGAGCCGGCCAGCAAAAGCCTGGATGAAACACCAACACTCAGGCCCGCCGGCGGGGCTGGGGACGCGGGCATTTCAGAAGCACTGGGGACGGCAGGAGCCGCCCCAGACTTCCTCGGCGTGGAGCCAGAACTCTAACGAGTTACGTTTGGCTGGAAACACGTCTGTGAGACATGCAGGCTTGTCCCATCGTACTGCTTGGGAAGTGTCAGCTCAGAAATGAGCCCTAAAGAATGCGTTAGGTTGCCCCAGAATGAGGTGAAACCCCGACGGCCACACACCACAGCCAAACTGAGTCGTCCCCCCCCACACACACACCGGGTTGGGCAGGCCCACCAGGGTCTGCGGCTGCCAAGGCATGTGCCCCGCCCGCACGGGGGTCTCTTACGTGCCCCGCCCGCACGGGTCTCTTACGTGCCCCGCCCGCACGGGTCTCTTACACGCCCCGCCCACACGGGCCTCTCACACGCCCCGCCCACACGGGTCTCTCACACGCCCCGCCCACACGGGTCTCTCACACGCCCCGCCCACACGGGTCTCTCACACGCCCCGCCCACACGGGCCTCTCACATGCCCCGCCCACACGGGGGTCTCTCACATGCCCCGCCCACACGGGTCTCTCACATGCCCCGCCCACACGGGGGTCTCTTACATGCCCCGCCCATACGGGCCTCTCACATGCCCCGCCCACACGGGGGTCTCTCACATGCCCCGCCCACACGGGCCTCTCACTGCCACCAGGACAGCCTGGTCCTCAAGGACTGCACAGCTAACCTGGACCAGGGAAGGCACAGAGGCCTAACTGTGAATAAAAATTCCCACAATTAAAAGTAAAAAATAATTCTTTAAAATAAGTTTCTGCCATTATAAACTTATAAAATTAAAGAAACTGAAAGAGAACCACCGAGGCTGCTTACTCCGGGTTTGAATTTCCCGTGTGTTCTTCGCACACCTGAACGTTTCTCTTTCTAAACGGAAACGGGGCTCTCCTCCCCACGCTCTGCCCGACCCACCTGCACGTGACGGAGCAGCGGCCTCTCTCTGTGGCAACACACAGCTGCCCTCCGCTCTGCTGACCACAGCACAGCCGCCTGCTGTGTGATCAGGGCTCTAATTACCCCACTGGGGGGGGGGGGATATTTAGGTCATTACTTTTTGTTTTTGCTCTGACAAGCAATGAAATCGACATTCTTTACAAATAATCTTTGCCCATTCATCTACTGTACTGTTCACTCCATTAGACGCACTATTTCCCCCCCCCACAAAAGCGGAGGGGAAGATGCCTGTGCGTCCTTATGAAGCGAAAAATACGGTAATTATTATTTTCCCTTTCCAATACTTATCATCACTGTACGTTATAGCATCGCATAAGAAAAGTGCATGAAAGATAAACGTGGAACTGAACGGATAAAATGGCAGCCAGCAGGGTCGAGAAGCGGGGCAGGACCAGCCGCCCGCTCCGCCGTCCAGGGTCCACCGCCGTCCAGGGTCCACCGCTGTCCTGACGCCGGCGATAACACCTCCTGCCGACTCCTCGCAGCTCCCACACACGCGCACGCACTCCGCAAGAATGTGGCTGAGCTGTCAGGCCACCGCGGCAGGGACGCCCGGTGTGAACCGGCGCGCACGGTGGGCGCTCTCGTGCCGCCCTGGGCTCCGCGTCCCAGCGCTCGCCGAGGGTGCTGTCCCGTGCCCGTCTCCCTGCGGTGCTCAGGAATCAGAACAACTCCTTCCCCTGCTTCGCGGCTGGACTGTTTCACTTGGGTGGTTTCCACTGGTGAATATTTTGCTCAGGACACTCACGCGCGTGCCTTTACGGACAGCTAGGAGCGGGACCACTGAGCCGCGGGGACACACGGCCTCCGCTTCAGTCAGTTAACGCCAATCTGCTTTCCTGACCTGGCGCACCAGCCTGGGCGCGAGTTCCTGTTCCTTCCACATCCTTGCCAAGTCTGGGAATTGTCGAGTGTTTTAATTCTGCAAATCTGGCGAGCATGTAATAAAAACCATTTCCTCCTCTCAGGGATGCCTGTTCAAGACTTTAACCCATTTTTCCACTGGATTAATTGCCTACTGCTTGTGAATTTGTGGGAGTTCTTTCGATACCCTGGACACGCTGCCTCTGTGGCTGTCGGGAGCGGGTGTGTTCTCTGCGCCCACGGCCGCCGCTGTCTTTGGATGAACCGACGTTGTCCGTTTGATGCAAGTCTCTTACTAAATCTTTTCCTTTCCTCCCTGCACCTCTGAGGACTTGGGGAGCTCTTCCCCGCACCCGGACAATGACGTTCTCTCACATGACCCCTTCTGAAGGGTATGTTCCTCTGCTCTACCTGTTTCCGTCTCTAGTTCCTGTGAAATCGGGTGTGTGTAGGGGTCCAATTCCATTCTTCTCAATGTGGTCCCACCCATTTACTTACCGAATTCTCCACCAACACCTCGGGTTGTATTAAAGTTGTATTTTTTAAAAAACAAAACTTAATATCTGATTTTATTAGACAAGGGGTGAGCAAACTCTTCAGGAAAGGTCCGGATGGTAAAGATACTAGATACTAGGCTTTGTGGCCCAGAGACAGTCGTCTTTATAAGCCTTTTAAAAACATGAGAAACATTCTCAGCAAGGGGTCCAAACAAAAACCAGCCACGTGAGAGCTGGCCCTCCAGCCAGGGTGCTGACCTGGGGAAGAAGTCCCTCCCACTCTGTTCTCTTTCACCTGCGGCTGCACAGCCCTGAGTCCTTGGGGAGAGCAAGTCAGAACCACTCCGGGGAGAAGCAGAAACCAGGTGTGAGCGGGAGTGCAGCGCAGCACGCTTCCTGACTTTGGAACTCGCTACAAAGCTGCAGTGATCAGAACAGTGTGTCAGGGGCATCAGGAGAGGCATCCAGGCTCACTCAACAGAATGGAGAGTCTAGAAACACACCCAGCACACACAGCCGAATGGTTTTCGTCAACAGTGCCAAGACCTCTCTCAACGGGGAAGAACAATAGACGGTCAACAAGTGCGGCTGGAATAGCTCAGTGTCCACATGCAGAACAATGAAGCTAGCTAGCCCCCAACCTCACTCCACACCCCCCAAATTAACTCAGGGCGGATCCAGCTAAATACCAGAGAACCCCCTAACTGTGAGAAGAAAAGGGTCCTGGTAAGCCCTCCCGACTGTGGATCGGGCAATGAACGCTTAGATCCGACGCCAAAAGCATGGCCAACAAAAGAAAAAAAAGTGATAAAATTAGTCTTTGTCTCTCTTGTTCCGAACCCTCCGCCCGGAACCACCCTCCTCCTGCTGAACTGTGTGTAACCCTTGTGACTCCTGCAGCGAGGACTTGCTGATGGCCACTCGCTGTCTCGACACTGCCCGCGGCTTTACAGAATTCCAGACCCTCTCTGGCGGAGGCCACCTGGAAGCATCCCCTCTCTCCGGTTTCTGTCGTAGCTTCGGGGGGGGGGGGGCGGGGGGAGAGCTGTCACGAGTCGCTATGTTTCTCGGTAGCTGCGTTCAATAGGAGACTTTTCTATCTCCGGTTTTCTGTGGTGTCACTATGCTAGTCTTGTTGCTTCCTACGTCTTATCAGCCATTCCCTCTTGGTACGTGGCCCTGCCCCGCCCCCCGCCTTCCGTCCGTAACTCCCACTTAACCGTCTATCACATCCCCTCCCTCCGCCCACCGCCCCTCCACCTCCCTTCCCAGTTTCCCCGCTTCTGTCTCTGTCCTCTTGTCCCCTCCGCCCTTCCTACGTCCTCCCCGCAGCTCTGGTTCCACCGACTGCCTGATGTACCCAGAGTTTTAAAGTTTGGTTTCTATATTTTTTAACTCTAAAAGTTCTAGTTTGATCTTTTAAAACATTCCACGCCACGCTGAACAGTTCCCAGTTTTTCCTGAAGGTATTTTCTAACTTGTATTTCTTTTAAACACATGAGGTATGGTTGTTTTAAAATCTGTGTCTGATAAAATCCAACTCCGGGAGACGGTGGACCTGTTTCTGCTGCCTGTTGTTTCTCCTGGTTCTGGGCAACGGTGCCTGTGGCCTGGTGACTCTGGCCGGCTCTGGGATGCCCCGTCCTCACACGGCATTTGCGGGGAACCGCCAGAGTTCAGGCTGCGGTGTGTGTCCCAGGTCTCCACGTGCTTCCACCGGGCACTGAGGCACGTTACCTGCTCGGTGTCACTTTGCTCTAAATTCACAGCGCTGGGTTCTTGGGCGGCTCCTGGGAACCTGGGCCCTGCGTCCCCAGGGGGAGCCGGCCCCCAGGTGGCACTGTGTCCTGCTCTCGCCTTGCTGTGGGTCCACTTATACCCTCCATGGTCCCAGCTCATTACAGAGGCGTCCCTCTCAGATTCCTCAGCCTGGGCCATCTTAAACCCCCACCTCCTTCCGAGAGCCTGAAAAGTCCATTACACATGGCAGCTGAGGGGTGTGGTTCAGGCCACCACGCACACATCTCAGGAAAATGGACTTCTGAGGCGCTCTGTGTACCCGTCGTAGGGTCTGGCCCAGGGGTTCCTGACCATCTTGTCCGGCCTGAGATGCTTTCGTGAAGGGATTTTTAGCATTTTAAATGATTTTCAGCACAAGTCTCTAAATAACTAGTCCACTGTAAGCAGAAGCTGGACATCTTAGTTGTTACTTTAGGATAAAATCCTTGGAAAGTGAAAGGCCGCCAGGGGACAGAGCACCCCCGTGCTGACACTGACACAGACCGAGGAACCGAATCACGCTGCCTCCCGCCGCCACACAGGACAGCCCCGTGTCCACCACCCCAGTCGGCCCAGGACGTCCCTCTTGGCAACACTAACAAGCGACTGAGGCGAAGTGGCCGGGTGCTGCTTTACTCTGTTTTCCTACCGCCGGCTGGGGGTGGGAAAGGAAGGCTGGGGGGGGGGGGTAATCTTGCTTCTTCTTTCCCGCAGAGAGAGGGGGAGAGGGGGAAGGCCCTCATCTCACAGACACTCCCACTCACACACACTGCAACTGCTTCACACTCTCAACACATCAAAACCCCCCTCCTTAGAAGTCGCACATCCCGCCCCCTTCATTTGTTATTTGCTTTTTTTGTTGTTGTTGTTATTTGCATTTTTAAACTTTCTTTATGCTGGCGTTTGCCAGACACAAGCTAAAAATGTTTACCCGTTCAAATCCTGGAGCATTTCTGTTCGCCCAACCCCCACCTCGAAATAGATCACATTTCCACCGCAAGCCATTATGTCACCGGCGTACAGACCTCCAGACGTTAAAGCTTTATTAGCAACTTTTCCACAAGGGTCTTTGTTAAATGCCTAACACTTTTTTTCCCCCCTCAAAGAGTAGATTTTTGAGGTCTGTAAGTATATAATACTATGCGTGATTAATGAAACCAAGGGGAAAGGCCAAGATCATGAGCAGGAACACTAAGTTTCTCACCAGTACGTGATCCAAGAATAGCAAATACCTCCGCTTCCTGCTTCTGTGTCCTCGGGCCAGAGCCGCCCGGAGGAAGCTTGGTGTGCCCACCCCAGAGCCGGCGGCCAGACAAGCCGGGGGCCTTGCACATCCCTCGCACACTGACCCCGGCCAGGCCCTCCTCCTCCCCGAGCCTTGTCACTTGGTCACTCCGAGCAAATGGTCTCATCATCAAATGGGGGGCTGGGCTAGGGGACAGGTACCTCAAGTCCCTTTGAAGAAGGCTGGGCTCTGCCTTGTGCGTCACAGGAGGAAGTCAGTTTAGTTGGACAGGTTAAAGACTCACATGGGCACCGTACCAAACCCGAAATGAGCAAGTCCTCTCTGACCTTCCAGTATCTGAACTGTACCTCCGGTTTGCTCCAGAAACGACTCCCTGACGTCTGACACTTCTGACCTATCCTACAAGATAAAAGTGATGCAGGCTCCCATCTGGATGTATATGTGTGCACGTATGTGCATGTCTACCTATTTATCTAAATACACATATGCGTAAAAAACTGTTGATACCTCCATCCCATGAACGACTACTCAGAAATATGCGTGTGTGTGTGTGTGTGTGTGTGTGTGTGTGTGTGTATGTATGTATCATTGGGACACACACAAATTTGGATGGATTTCAAGGGCATTATGGTGACAAATGTCAACCTCGACGTGTCACATACTATACAGCTCCCTTGATATAGTCTTCTTCACACAGCATTTTAGAGATGGAGGAGAACAGGAGGGGGTGGCAGGGGTGGGGATGGAGGGGAGGTGACTATACAGGGGCAGGAGGGAGGTCCCTAGGGTGGGGACACTTCTGCATCTGGACGGCAGCGGTGGACACAAGAACCCACACAGGAGGATGAGACAGAAGCGCCCACGGTACCAATGTCACTCTGTGGTTTTCACAGGACACTGTCGCCGTGTAAGACGCAGCCGTGGGGGACACAGGGTGAGGGAGGCAAGGGACCTACATCTCTGCACTCACTATCTTTGTAGTCTCCTGTGAATATGTAATTATTTCAAAGTAAGTTTTTTTTGTGTGTTGGAAGAACGGGCACCTGGTGCGGGGTGAGCAGAAATCTGGAGAAATGTGTCCCCAACAGATAAACAGAAGCAAAGGGCGTCGGCAGCGGCTCACAGGGGACGACCATGAGCGGCCAGTGAACACAGGACAAGACGCCACGGTCAGGGAAGTTGTACTTGTCAGGAGATACGACTTCCAGGAGGATGAAGAGGCGGCCAGGGGACCCTCCCAGAGCCTGGCGAGCAGGTGTGCGGGCAGGAGCATGACCTGGACCGGGCTGGGCTGGCCTCGGTCTCTGGATGCCGCCCGCGTCCCCTGCTAACTGCAGCCCCGACGGCACGGAGGGAGGGCGCTGCACGGGGGTCTGCGCTGCCCTCGCCTGGCCCTCTGCCTGCCAGGCCGTGCTCTCGGCACCCCTGACGCTGAGACCGGAGTGCGGCTTCTCAGAGGGGCTGGGACGGGTGCTCTGTGCCGTGTCTCCTGGACGGAGCAGGGACCTCGAGGAGTAAGACAGCAGACGCGTGGGGACAGTGACGCTGCGAGCACAGGGTTTCCTTCACCTCGTTCCAGGGACGGGTCCCCACTCGGAGCAGCCTGGCAGCCACTCTCAGAGAAGAGAGGCGGGCTCTCCATCCGTGTCCGTTTTATACTGTAAAGAGCTGGGCTCTGTGTTAGCCGCCAGGCCGAGGGAACCCCTTGGCAGGCTGGGCGGTGACACTGGCTGACCTCCCAGCTCCTTGCCAGTTCTCAGCCACACAGGCCTGCCCACTTCTCATCGCCCATCACCTACCACCTCGCCGGCCTGAGCCACTGTCATCTGCCACCTAGAGCACTGCAATCATGGGTCCGTTTCTGTTATTGACACAGCTGCCAAAATGATCCTATCAATTTCTAAGTCAAACCACGTCACTTCTGTCCCGAAAGCCGAGTCCCTCCCAGGCCCTCGGCACCTTCCTGCTCCGGGACTCCTCCTCACCGCCCCCCCCCCACGCTCCCTCACCTCAGTCTGACTGACTCCCGTGCTGCACTCAGAAACACAAAGCTTGCTCCCACCACAGGGCCTTTGCACTTGTTACTCTCCAGGGCATGAACACTCTTTCCTCCCCTGCTCTTCCCCCAGACACCTAGAAGCCTCCTTCAGGGCTCGCTCACATGCCCCTCGGGGAGGCTGCCTGAGAATGAACACCAAACAGAGCCTGAAACCGTACGGGCACGGGGCCTCTGACCACCTCCGTGTGTGGTTTCCACGCGTGGGTTTGCGCTGACCACCCAAGCTCTCGACATGGGTCAGTCCCTGCAGGGGAGGAGGGGGGCTGGGCCGACACGTCCAGCCATCGTAAGAGCAAGACTCAGAACTCAGTCCCAGGGCTGCATCAAACCGCAGAGAGAACAGAACATGCAGCCTGGCTCTGTGGCCCAGCTCCAAGCTCGGTCACCACGTGAGAAGGGGACACAGGCGTGGGCAGAGCCGAGCGTCTGGTGCAGTATGTGTGTGACCAGCTCTGCCCCACCCAGGCTCCCCCCCAGCTCCCGCCCCACACGGAACACGCCTGCTTGTGTGCATGAGCACTGGCCCACGTGCACACACGCACTCCCCCCCCCCCCCATTTATTTGCTGTCGTCTCCTCTCGTCAGAGCGCCAGCTCCACGGGGCACAGGTCTGTTTTTGTTTGGTTGCTACTGTCTCCCGGGATCTGTAAGAGTGCCCGACACATGGTGTCTGCTGCACAAATATTTGCTGAATGAATGAATTCCACGAAATTAAAGACCCAGGTCCGAGGGCACAGATCCGAGGTGGCTCCGTGAGCCAGAAACTCTTCATCAGACACACGGCGTGTCTGCGACGGAAGTGTCCTTTGCTCCACCAAGG
This sequence comes from Saccopteryx leptura, assembly GCF_036850995.1. NCBI lineage: Eukaryota > Metazoa > Chordata > Mammalia > Chiroptera > Emballonuridae > Saccopteryx > Saccopteryx leptura. Next base: position 194,438,917 of record NC_089508.1, on the reverse strand, counting down.
AGTTAAAACCACGCGCAGAACCCACGCTGCCTCCCAGACTCCCACGGGCCCCACCCGAAGGACCGCCCCGCCCCCGCCATCGCAGGCAGAAGGTCCCCAAGGGCCCCTGGCAGCGGCTGCTGGCTGCTTCTCCGGGACGGGCGCAGCCTGAGGGGCACGTTGAGCAGCCTCCCCGTAGCTGTGGCCACGTGACCACGGCCCAGCAGAGGAGCTCCACCAGGACTGCTGCAGGGTGCTCGCTGGGAGTCGCCCCGAAAGGAGGAGGGTGGACGCGTCTTCCGCACCAGCCCCCGTCCTGTCTGGGATGCACTCTGAGCAGTCGCCTGGGGCAGAAGCCAGGCGTCAGGGCCCCGCACAGCCAGGGACAGGTCTGCGCAGAATCCCGCCTGTCCTCCTGGACTGGTCACCTCAGAACTTCTTCATGGGTGTGCATGCGGGGGGGGGGCAGTCACTGCTGTTCTGGGTTTCCCGCCAAATCCAACCAAACTGCACAGTGACAGCGGACACCCAGGTACACTCAGCATCTGCCACCAGCAGCAGGACACCACCGGCGTCCCAAGTGGAAAGGATGTTCCTACCGGAACGTCCCAGACTGCACCACACCACAAGAGACCTCAGAGGTTGAGGGCACCGTTCTCATCGCACTTTCTGGGGGTTCTCCTCTCTCTTCTGGTCTGAACCCTTGAATTGCAGCATTGTAAACAGTCAAGTCTTCAGGGTATCTCAGTAGCAGAGTGAAGAGGGAAAAGATCACCACTCAAGCCAGGGTGCCTGGGTAAGACTCAGACAGGAAAGGAGGCGGCCGGACCAGTCACAGCCCTCAGAGACGGCGGGAAACTCGAACACGACCCCAAACAGCCCGTGGACACGAGCTGCCATCTGCCAGGCAGGCGGCTACTTCCGGTCTTACACGCCATCACCCAGCTCCCATGAAACTTCCCCGGGTTGCCCTAAGTGACCACTGTAGGGCTGACGTCCTTCCTAGAGGGACAAGGGACCAGTCACAGAACACGCACAAAACAGCCCTTTCAGTATATGTCACTTTGTTTCACGTGGCCTCCAAGAAAGATAGTCACTGTCGCTGCTACAAGTCACCCCACCTCCCATTTGGCCCAGCCCTCCCAGCGTCTCAAACGTTTGGAGAAAGTATTTGGAAGACTCCATTAAAATAACAGCAGCAGAGACACAGGCAAGCTTCCAAAGGAACGCGCGTCTGCGAGGTCAAGCCTGTTTGAACTGACCGGTGTGCTCTCTGCTGAAGTGAGAACCGCCACGCGGCGCGAGCCGGTGTTTGTCTCAGGAACGCAGAGGAGCGCCGCAGGCACTCCTGTGTGCCAGGGCTCCGCCGAGGCAGCATCAAGCCCGCGAGTGTGCACCCCGTGTTCCCACAGCCCCGAGAAAGCCCCCGTCCACTGCGCGAGGGCCGGGGAGAAGGTGATCGGCCCCGCTGACCCCAGAGGCCCTCTACATTAGCATGTTCCCGTCCACGGGGTTGTGAGGCGGCGGCACCCACCCACCGCGTGATGGTAACTTCCCTCCCTGTCTAAAATTCAGCCTATTCTGCCAGCAGTCTCCAGCCGTGTGAATTCCAGGACTCAATTCCTTTGAACATGACAGGAAAAGAATCTGCTAATGGCAGAATCACTGACTTCCAGAAATCAAGAAACACTGTGCTGTCAACATAAACACCCCGCTCTGAACGGGGCCTCCGACCCTACCGTCAAGAGCCCAAGGAGAACGAAGTACGTTTCAAGAAGGCACCCTGCCCTGCCACTCTGAAATGGTGAAACGATGTTAAAAAAGGATTCACAGCTCTGAGTTTGTGTTCACAGCCAAGAAGCGTGAAGCAGGAGGGTAGGGGAGAGGAAGCGTGTGCCGTGTGCCGCTGTGAGAGGTCTCTCCTGAAGCAAGTGCTCAGCTGGTGACCCGGCCATGGGAGGTCAGGTGAGGGCTCTACTGGGCTGAGCTGCCAGGACAGCTGGTTCAGGCCTCCCTAACCTACAGAGAAGCTGCCGCTAACCTACAACAATGTTGCGAAATGGTCTGATCCACCCTCACTTAGGGAACAGGACGGAAAGCAAAGTTCCCCAACAGTGATTTCCCAGGCTGCTCACTCAGCATGTTTGGGGGTGGGGGGGGGAGGAGTCCAATGATGAATCTGAGGAGCTAGATAACAAGCAAAGAGCTGGGCAAAACCCAGTAGCGGTCAATCATAGGACATGATGAGGTCAAGTCTCCAAACCACTGCTGCCCTGGTTCAAGTTCAGCGTCTTAAACGGACTTGCGCAGAGCGCACCGTCTGCCTGCCCCTCCCTTCGGTGCATCCTGTACCGGCCTCGCCCTCCTCCTGCCGCCACCCCAACCACGGGGCAGCCAGAGCACAGGTGACCAAGCCCAGGGAAGCCCGGAAGAGCGTGGAGACACCGTTCAGAGCATACACAATGCTCCCACCTCATGCGCCACCCTGGTCAGTGCCCAGCCGCTCAGGTCCCTCCAGGCAAGTGGTCTGAGCTGGGGGGGGGGGGGGCTGTCACCGGTTACAACAGCACACGACAGGGTGCAAGGCTCTGCGGCCTGCCCATCTCTCCGGGGCAGCACCCACATTTTCTGTTTCTAGATTCATCCTCTAAATGAATCTAAGTGACCAAGATGACCAAGCGTTTTGAAACTTCCAGACCTTAAAGTGGAAGCAAAGAATCTGGACGGAATAGCGTGGAGGGTTGAGACTAGGTTCCAGGGTGCTGACTGGACACATGCATGTTCTGGCCGGCAGGCAGCCCGCCCACTGAGAAGCTGTGCTGAGGACGTGTTCCTTTCCGGCTATGAACAAGATCTAAGACGTCGGAGCCTCTGAGTTCCGCTGACCCTTCATGTGTCCAGAGTCCTTCCCAGTCCTGAACAAAAACACTGACCCCCGCCCGCACGAGTTAATTCTGCCCGGTCTCTAAGTATTTACGTAGCTTAGTCCGCCTTCGTGATGTGTTTTTGTTGTTGAATTTTAGGATGTAATGCGATTTCCAGCTTGCCTGGGCTCTTACGGGCCTTCAAGGACATCCCACCCAAGGTCACCGTCGTGTGCCACAGTCCCGTGGGGGGCAGGGCAGGGGGGAGGACTCACTCACCAGCTGGAACTCGCTCCTCCGGCTGAAGGCCTCCCTGATGCCGGAGTCCCCCCAGAGCGCGCTCAGCGCGGGGACGTACAGCTGGAAGGTGACCGGCTCCACGGGCAGCCCCGCCTTGTTCTCGAAGGCCATGAGGAACATGCCGTGCTTCTCGTTCTCCGAGTGCTGCCACGGGATGCCGAGCTTGTCCCGCGCGTCCACGAGGACCTTCGAGCCCTGGGAGACGGCAGAAGTAAAGAGGAGTTAACTGTGCTCCGGAGACGAAGCCACCGGGGAGAGCCTCCGTCTGGGCACCGCCCGTCAGACAGCAGGACACTCACAGGCTGGCCCACGTGCAACCACGGTTCGTCTCAGCTCGCCAGGGCAGGGCACGCGTGCCGTCACTCCCAGAAACACGCCGGCGTCCCGACACATGCATGCGTACCGTGCAGGGGGCCTGCTCCCTGCGGCCGTGCGTGCATTTGGAAAGGGCCTGGAAGGGGCATGCCGAAGGGGCAAGAAGTTGTAACGAGTTGGGCAGAGCCAGCCTCGGAGAACAAACCGCACCAGCAAGCAGCAGTGACCGGGATGACCACAGCCAGCCCAGTGCTGTCGATCGCTGAAGTCCGGCAGCGCCTGCACAGCAGGACTAAGCGGGAGGACACGTGCGGGCGGGGGGGGGGGGCACCGGACGAGGCTGGGAGGACACGTGCGGGCGGGGGGGGGCACCGGACGAGGCCGGGCCACTGTCTGTGCTGACGAGGAGCGAGCCTGCCTTCTTTTCCTCGTGTCCTCACTGTGAAAAGTAAAGCGAGTGTTTTCTTACGGCGCAGACGGGGGCTGGGACGGGGCGAGCCTGCACAGAGCACCCTGGGGACAGCGCCCACACAGTCCTGGTGACAGTGGCCCCCTCCCCCGGGAGGTCGGCGGGTCTGCGTCGCTGTTTTCAGGTTTAGTGCGTCAAGACCAGCAGCATTAGCATCTCAGGGGCTTTCTGAGCTCGTCTGAGGGGACACACTGCGCCATCAATTCTGGGGCAGTCAAGGGACAGTGGGGCCCTACCCTGGAAAGTCGCCACAGCCCCAGCACAGACAGCAGCAGGACACTGCCCGGCTGGCACTTTCTTTTTTTTTAAACTAGAGACAGTATCTTTTTTAAAATTATTTTTATTTATTTATTCATTTTAGAGGAGAGAGAGAGAGAGAAAGAAAGAGAGAGAGAGAGAGAGAGAAGGGGGGAGGAGCAGGAAGCATCAACTCCCATATGTGCCTTGACCAGGCAAGCCCAGGGTTTTGAACTGGCGACCTCAGCATTTCAGGTCGATGGTTGATCCACTGCGCCACCACAGGTCATGTCTGGCTGGTACTTTCTTAAAAGCACAAAACAGTCTGACCTGTGGTGGTGCAGCGGATAAAGCATCGACCTGGAATACTAAGATCACCGGTTCAAAACCCTGGGCTTGCCTGGTCAAGTCACATATGGGAGTTGATGCTTCCTGCTCCTTCCCCACCCTTCTCTCTCTCTCTCTCTCTCTCTCTCTCTCTTCTCTAAAATGAATAAATTAAAAAAATAAAAATAATAAAAGCACAAAACAAAACCCAGCTTCACTGGACGAGCAGTTACACCACATACCAGCCCCTACTTCCGGCTCAGGACACCCTGGCTCGGAGGGCAGTGACCTCAGAAAGCTCCACTTCTGACACGGACAGAGTGAGGAGCAGCGCCTTCCTCTCGTCTCCGCTGCAGCCGACCACACCGTTTCCGCCAGAACCCGGGTCGGGATGGTGACAGTGACCGACGAGAGCCCTGCCACCTGTCCCCGGACCTGGAGGACCAGATCGTCTGCTTAGAGGGGCTCTGAGGGCTCCCTCCTCAGGGTCCACACCCGTCCGCCAGGGCTGACATGCCCAACCCCGCTGACCAGTAGGGAAAGGCAAGGCTGAGACAACCCTCACTGGAGATGGCTCTCTAACCACGCTGCTGGGGGCGGGTGACTTCCGACAAGTGGCCACAGTGGATTAGGACCTGTCCAGAGGGGAAACAGGACAGAAAAACAAACAAACCCTCAGCTCTCCTCGCCCTCTGCCCCACTCCACCCCTGCGTCTGGGTCCTTCCAATCTCCCCACATCCTCTGACCGCACCGTGACAAACCCCCACCTGCCCGGAAAGACAGTATCGAAAAGGTTCAAGAACCCAAGGAAGACGTTGTGTGTTGTCCACGTCACGCAGAACAAAAGGTATGTGAGCGCACAGAAGGGAGAGACATTTCTCTGGTGAAGTTCTTGGCAAAGGGTCACAGCAACTTTGGGCACATCAGAGAAAGGCTGCCCCTACCTCGGCAGAAGGAGCCGGGCCAGGATTTCCGCCCCACCTGCCCCGGCCAGGTGCCCAGCCCGCCCACCACCCACGAGGGCCCTGCTTCACACGGCTCACACAGCACGCCAGGCTGGCACACGGACCTCTCTTCACACACTGGGGAGGGCAGCCGCACAAGTGCACAAGTTCAACTGTTCACTTCTGTACATTGGAGATGAAGGCAGGAACCAAAACTGACCGGAAGGCCTGAGCCATCATTTACCAAGACTGCTTTTATTTTTTTTTTAATTTATTTTTTTTAAGATTTTATTTATTCATTTTAGAGAGGAGAGAGACAGAGAGAGAGAGAGAGAGACACGGGGGGGAGGGGAGGGACAGGAAGCATCAACTCCCATATGTGCCTTGACCAGGCAAGCCCAAGGTTTTGAACCAGCGACCTTAGTGTTCCAGGTCAATGCTTTAGCCACTGTGCCACCACAGGTCAAGCCTACCAAGACTGCTTTTTAATTTTTTTTATTTTTTTTTAATTTTTCTGAAGCTGGAAACGGGGAGAGACAATCAGACAGACTCCCGCATGCGCCCGACCGGGATCCACCCGGCACGCCCACCAGGGGCTATGCTCTGCCCACCAGGGGGCAATGCTCTGCCCCTCTGGGGCGTAGCTCTGCCGCGACCAGAGCCACTCTAGCGCCTGGGGCAGAGGCCAAGGAGCCATCCCCAGCGCCCGGGCCATCTTTGCTCCAATGGAGCCTTGGCTGCGGGAGGGGAAGAGAGAGACAGAGAGGAAGGAGGGGGGGGGTGGAGAAGCAGATGGGCGCTTCTCCTATGTGCCCTGGCCAGGAATCAAACCCGGGTCCCCCGCACGCCAGGCCGACGCTCTACCGCTGAGCCAACTGGCCAGGGCCCCAAGACTGCTTTTGACGCTGTGTAAACCAGGTCTGATTATTGGGGTGAACATCGGTGTGGCTTAAAAAAAAAAAAAAAAAAAAGGTCCATCCGAAGGCAGCCTGTGTTCCTTGGACACTGCCAACCAGGCCTGCTTGGAACTGTTCCAAATTAACTTCGCCAAAACACAAAGAAATTCTCTCTTTGAAATCCAGGGAGACTAGCAAAACTGCTGACGAACTCTGAATGATACCAGTGAGCTCTACTGCGTTTTCTGTATCTTGTTCACCTCATTCGGAGGAAAAAAGGCAACAAGAAAAAAAAATGTTTCGCTTTTGTCCTGTTAAATTATCCTCGTCAAAACCTACCGGTGGCAACTTTATTCTGAATATCCTAACTGATCTAGGGGCGTTTTCTGCTAAGAACCTGAGCCCACTTCTTCCTTTCTAGAGAGAGCCTGAGGTCTTTGGAAATGCTATGTTTCCTGTTCCTGTGCAGAGCTGAGGGTCACACCTATTGCCATGGTTACAGAGAGCTGCTAATGTCTTCAAAGTGGGATACTCATCTAGCAGGCATAATAGAATAAAAAACAAAACCCCAAAACATCTTGCTGCTATTGTTTTCCAATTAAAACCCAATTTCCTAAAACACAAAAGCAAAAAAACAACAACAAAAAAAACCCCTAAATCCATATATAATAGCACTCAAAAGAAAAAAAAAATTAAGGCAGAGGACAATTGACTTAAGTCTTGTCAAGGGCTGTAAGGAAAACCCCTGTCAGTAGTGTTACTAAAGTATTTTTTCCATAATGATACATTTTATCCAGTCGCCCAAATATACACAGTTACAGCCTTAAGCAGTTTGATGACTTCATCTCAATACCATGTAACACTTTAAACTGTTCAAATAACACATTTTTAAGACAACTTATAAATCCAGCAATTTAAACTTCTAGTCAAAGAATAGATTCCCTGTCTGCTGAGGATGTAGATTTGGGGGCAGGAGGGGAGTGTCAGTTTTATTGGATGAAGACCAAAAACTGCAAATCCTGTTATCTCATTTCAAAATATATTTTGTTAGTTTAGCCCCCTAATCAAACCAAATCTTCCTAGATGAGCCATTCTTTACTAAAATCTTCCCACAGTAACTACTAACGCTAAGATAGATATGAAATGCCGGCAGGCCGCATTCGCTTTTTCTACAGAAGGAAACAGTTACATTAAGAAAATCTGAAGGTCCTGAACGTTCACCCATTAGACAACAGGCGAATGCACTTGGAAAGCTCTGTTTTTGTTTTCAAATCCACTAGGCTGAGTTGTTTGCCTTTGGCCACCATCCAAATAAAAGAAATGTGCCAGAAATGTAAACAGGACACATTTCTTGAAGTTAGCGAGTCCAGCAGCCCAGGCAGATGGCTCCTCTCAGTTTCTGGCCCTGAAGGGAGGTACCTCTTAATCCAGAGGTTGAACAAAGAGCGGGAAGGGAGTGTGGCCTAAGGACCAACAGTCGTCAGGGCACGGTGGCAGAACCGGATGGCCTCCCGGTCTGGTCCCTGCCCAGCCCACTGCCCCACGAAGCTTTCGGGAACAGATGCCTGTTCTAATGGAACGAGCTGCTCCTCACCACACCCCCCTCGAGGAAAGTCCTCGACTGGTGGCTCTCGTCGTGGTCCACACAGGGGCCCACTGGCGAGCTCGCACTACAGTCACGTCACGGGAGCAGCGTCGCACGCCTGCTGCCAGGCTGGGGTGGAACGCCACAGTCAGAGGTCAGAGCTGTGTCGTGGGGCAGCCGGAAACGGCACCGTGGGCGAGAGGGGCGGGCCAGCTAAGCCTGGAACTGGCTCTGTAAGAACAAGGAGCGACTAGAGGGCCGGAAAGGCACTTGACAAGCCAGTGCTCTGGCCTCAGACGTGGTGGTGGCTGCAAGGGTCGGGGTGAGTGCAGGTGGGGAGGGCTGTCGGGAGGGACCAGGGGGCTGTCCTGTGAGATGGCACAGAAGGCAGCTCGCCGGCCGGCCGGGGCAGAGGCACGCCGAGGTTGCCCAGCAGAGGACCACCAACCCACCGGCTCTCCCGGCTGAGTCCGGAGGATGGGCTGGCGTGGGAGGTGGAAGATTGTGGTAAGTTATGACCAATTACACTTAACGGAACAATGGGACGAGCACGGCAAGCCCTTCAGGAAATAGACGGAACTGTCAGAAAAACCCTGGGTTTAAAAAGTGCACGCGAAAAACAAACTAGTATCAGCTTTTCTCTAGCTGTCTAGAAAAGGCTGGTTCTCCCGAATGTTAGATCAAAGGGGGAGGGGTTCAACATCGGTTTAGAATTCCCCAGGTGTCCTAATGGTGGGCGGTGGCGACCCACGCCGGTGTCCAAAGCCAGGGCCAGCAGGGCAGCCGAGCCCAGAGCACACTGCTCCTCTCCCGCTCTCCCCCGGGGTCAGGCGGAGGTTAGCCCTGGAACCTACTTGAACTCAGCGTTTCCCTAAATGTCCCAAAGACAAACACGGTGGGAGGGAAAGGAAGCCTTCCCGGGGAACCCAGAAACTACTCCACAGATCTGCAGAGAAACAAACATGACACAGCATTCCAAGGGGAAGCGGCCCGCAGACGCCACAAACAGGTGACAGCATCGTTAACGCGCCCATTCAGGCTCTCCATATCTAAGTCAGGACCCGCGCCGTGACACGGTTTAGCAAACACTTAAGAATGAAATAGACGATCATGGCAAACATCTGAACTGTACCCAGTCAGAGGTCGGTAAGTGTCTCACAGGAGGTCCGTCTCACTCAAAGCAGACATCCATCTAGAGGGGTACGGATGAGTATGTACACACATGCACACACACGCGTGTGCACAGGAGTACTGGGCGCCAGTGGACGGGACTCGGAAAGGCCTGGCCAGCCGCCTGCGCCGTCTGCTCCGAGGCTGGCCCTTTCTCAGGCCCCCAGCTCACGTCTCACAGAGAGGGGCCGAGCGTCAGAAGTGCACACAGAGGGCAGGGAGTCGGGTGTGGGAAGAACTGAGAGTGTGAGGAAGCTGTGACACCGGTGTCCTTGGGGACGGTGTTGCTGGACTGCATTCACAAAACCCGATCTCGGCCATTGTCAGGGTCGTCGACTGCCACTGTCAGGTCTGGGGACCACAGAGCTGCCACACTTTTCTGACCCTAAACACACTGATGCGGGTCAGTGGATAACAGTCCTGGAGAAAGACGGCCTTCTGACTTGTCTGCGGGTCAGGTGGGCGGAGGAGCGCCTGGCGGTGGGGCCCCCCCGTGCGGTGTGCACTAGAACCCCATTCCTGAGTAACTGCGGCTCCAACCTCACCTCGCGTGGCGGCCTTGGCAGCAGACTGCGGTCAGGAAAGGCTCCGAGGTCACCAACATGCCACCTTTCTGAAAAGCCTTCCAAGTCTGATCAAGGGGGGGTTGCATGACCAGGTTGAGGATTCGGACGTGCATAAAAATTCATTCTCTTCCAACAAGCCCTAGAACAGTGGTTCTCAACCTTTCTCATGCCGTGACCCCGCAATACAGTTCCTCTTGTTGCGGTGACCCCAAACCAAAAAATAATTTTGGTGGCTACTTCATAACTGTAATTTTGCTACAGTTATGATTCGGAATGTAAATACCTGATACGCATTATGTATTTTCCGACGGCTTTAGGCGACCCCGCTGGGGTCGTGACCCACAGGTTGAGAACCGCTGCCCTAGAAGCTGCTCCAGAGATGCCCCAATGCCAGGTTATACCGACCACACTGGACATCTGCCCCGTGAACAAGACTGCTGCGGAACACGTGCTTAACAGCCGCCAGTGCCCTGCACTTACAGATGAGCCCGCTGACGCTCAGTGACTCAGCGATTCCAACGCTGGTGGTGGTGTCTATTTCTGAACCTCCACTCTGTATCTCCATGAGTCTATCTGGGGGGGGGGGGAGAGGCAGGAGGGGGGGGAGTCCTGTCTGCTGCCTGTTCTCACCCAGCTGACAGCAGGCACCGAGGCTAGAAGCAGATCTGAACTGACCTTTGAGGACCCAACCTCTCTGCTATTCTCTCGAATGGTTTTTTTTTTTTTTTTTTTAAACCAGTAATTAAGTCTAGAAGCAGGGCGACACTGTGTGCCCGGCTAAATTAGAGGAAACTTCGTGAGCTCACACCCTACGCCATGAACAGTGAAAGCCTTCACTCATCCGCGGTGTCGGCCGCACTGACCTGGGCTGGGCTGCTCCGTCCGGGGAGGCCCCCAGCCACCCGGGGCTCTGAGCGCCGGACCCGTGGCCAGTCCGAACTGCAACGTGTCAGGACACAGACGGGATTTCAAACACTTGGCGTGAAAAACAAAAATGGCAGTTTCTTTTAATTTGTGGACATTTGATGACATGTTGACACGATCATAGTTTGGATGGTTTGCGTTCTTAAAAAATATACAATTTTACCTATTTCTTTTACTTTTTAAAATTAATGTGGGTAATTTAAAGGACATTATGTGGTTCACATGACATTTCTGTTGGGCAGCACAGCTGCGTGGGAACACTTCTTAGAATGAAGTTCGTTTCTTTTCAAAGACAAACATATCACTTTTTTTTTTTTTAGTGTAGGAAACATGGAAATACACAGAGAAGCAAATTAAACCGACAAAAATATAACCATGTAGAAATAGAAATTTTTTTTAATATCTGAGAATGTTAGGTCTCATTTTTTTTTATTACAGTTTGCATTCAATATTATTCTGTATTAGTTTCAGATGAACAGCATAGTGGTTAGGAAATCATGAACTTTACAGAGTGGACCCCCTGTCCCCACCACCCAATGTCTCGAGTACGCACCTGGCCCTATACACAGTCATCACAATATTACTGACTGTATTCCCCATGCTGCAATCCAGATCTCTGTGACTGTTCCTTTTTTTTTTTTTTTTTTCTTTTAAAGTGAGAGGAGGGGAGATAGTGAGATAGATTCCCACATGCACCCTGACCGGGCTCCGCTTGGCAACCAGTTTGGGGCCGATGTTCAAACACTGAGTTATTTTTAGTGCCTGAGGCTGATGTGCTCCAACCCAGCTATCCTCAGTGCCAGGGGCCAGGCTCAAACCAACCAAGCCACTGGCTGTGGGAGGGAAAGAGGGAGAGAAGGGGGTGAGGGAGGGGAAGAGAAACAGATGGTTACTTCTCCTGTGTGCCCTGGCTAGGAATTGAACCCCAGACATCCACATGCCGGGCTGGCGCTCCATCCACTGAGCCACTGGCCAGGGCCTCTGTGATTGTTCTGTAACTACCAATTTGCACTTCTCAGTCCCTTCACCTTTTCACCCGGCCCCCAGTCCCAGACAGCTGTCAGTCTGTTTTCTGTTCTCAAAAGTATCACTATCTAGAAATAATTTTTGTTAACATCTCAGAGTGTTATCTGTCTCATTCTTGATAGAAATTCTCTCTTTGTGTGTCTACCTTAACATTTTATAAATCTTCAAAACCATCTCTAGCCATAGATCATTTTCCTGTGTCATTCATGACTATTTCAGGGTTTCAGGATCTGCACTCGCTGCAGAGTGAGTGACCTGGCGTGGCTGAGCTGGTCCCTGTGACTGAGAGGGTGGGGCGTGGCCACCCGGGAGGCCCCATGCAGGCACCTGCACATACCTGACCGCTCTCCTGTGACAGATTCCTGGAAGCCGAATGATGGAATTGCTGGGACGACAAGTTACGCACACATCCTCTGAGGCTTTTGGTAAATAATACTAAACTGCTTTCCAGAAAGGCTGTACCAATTTGCCCATTTATATGGGTAAAACTTTTCATTTTACCAAAACTGTTTTTTTCCTTTTAACGGGTCTGTCTGCTTCACTAGAAAGAGCTCCTGCAGCTCGTGGACAGGCCGCTTCCTTGCCCAGAGGAGCGATGGAAAAGCCAGGGAAAGAGCCCCTCGCTCTGCTGTTCCCTCTGTCCTTCGTGCCAGGACTCGGGCTGGTCAGCACCTGTCTCTACGGATGGACCAGGAAGAGGTCAGGTCGCTGACAGCGACAGTCCTAACTCATCGGCCCTCACAGGGGAGCGGAGAGGAGGCCTTTGCGGTTCTCAACGTAGATTTTGTGAGCCGGCTCAGACGCGGCCTTCTCACCCGCCCCACCTCCCCCTCTAAACACAAGGGTGCCGTGAGGGGCAGCGCCTTCTGCTCCCCGCAGAGGGTCGGCCGGCTGTGCACGGGCTCTGCCACGCCTCTGGCGAGGTGACTTCAGGATCCTCTGCAGGTCACCACGGCAGGTGCCAAGGGACCGACTGGCCCTTGGAGCTCGCACCTCTCCTGCACGCTGGCCCTGGCGGCAGCCACCCTGCAGGCCAGCGTGCAGAGGGGCCCAGGGGTCTGTCCTGGGCGCAGACCTCACTCCACGGGTGCCCCGAGCAGGCGCCGAGGAGCCTGCAGACAGGTCACGAATATGGCGGTCCCCCCCCCCCCCCCATCCAGTCGTCCGTGACCTTCAGATCTCTAGAAGGTGACTACTTCCTGCCACGCCCCCATGGCTCCGGCTCTGGTCCGGCCCCACCGCTCTCACCCGGACTCCTGCAAGGCTTCTAGCCGGCCTCCTCATGTCTGCACTTGCCCCTCCAGTCTGCTGTCAGAACAGGTCGCCACCGCATTCCTCTGCTCAACGCCTGCCTCGGTCTCCCTCTCCTCAGAGTCAGAGCTCGGTCCTTCCTGAGGAAGGCCTGGGTGACCCCCTGGCCCTGTGACATCTGACCTCCTGTCCTCCTTATCTCCCCAGCCTGCTCCAGTCTGCCCACAGGGCCTCCGTGCTTCTGCCGGGACCTCTGCCTGCTGGTTCCTGGGGCCTGAACCCCTCCTGCCCCAGAAGCCACATGACTCACTCACTCACCTCCTCTGCATCTCCGCTCAAAGGTCAGCTGCTCAGCAAGGCCTTCCCCTGGCCATCTTATCCCAAATCGCCATCGCCCCCACGGCAGGCCGTGACCAGCCGCTCGGGCCAGCACCCTGTACTTTCCTCAGCTATCTGCTTTCCATCTCTCCCCCACTGGAAGGGAGGCCTGTGAGGGCAGGGCCCTGGTCTGGTCTGCTGACTCCGGGTCGCCCGGGCACATACAGAACGTGGCGCCCTTGGTGACAAGGGTGCCGGGGTCTCGGGTCCCTTGTGGGCCACACAGAGGACAATCCTCTCCCCCTCGCAGGCTGCAGCGAGGACACCCGAAGGCATAGAGGCTGTGCTGTAACAAGGAGCTCTGCCTTGTGCCCACACAGATCCACAGGACTCAGACCAAACACCCTCAGTCACTTCCGTGACCCTTGACCGGGAATCTGACCACACGAGGAATCGTGACTGAGGTTAAAATATTAATATTGGTCCATGCTTTATTTCAAAGCGATTTAGTTGTGTGATGGGGTTGGAAATTCCTTCTAAAACTATCTCCTTTTAATATATAAAAGGAAAAAGAAAAAAAAAAAAGCCCGTTTACAGGAAAAGTTCAAGCCCAGAAACAAGCTCGATTTACTGCGGCGTGTGAATCGGAACGGCAGAGTGGCCGGCAGCGTTCCGGTGGAAGCCACTTTTCCCATGCGTGCAGCAGCCTTTCCGGAGCACATGGACGCATCGCCCGTGAGCGAGCCGCTGTGACTCTTCAGAGCTCGTGGAGCCTGGAGCAGTCTGCCGGCACCACACCTTCTCCCAACCCACGGAGCCCGCCCTGCGCTCAGTTCCTCGTCGTCGGGAGAAGGGCTCACCCCAGAGAGGGGCAGCCCCCGAGCGGGAGGAGAGCTCTACAAAGAGGCTGGCCGAATGTCCGGGCAGCGGGTGAAATCAGAACGGAGGCCGTAAAAGTCACCACCACCACCACCACCAGGGCGCCATATCCTCCGGAGGAGCTTAGCTCAGGGCACCGTTAAGAATGACGTGATAGCCTGACCTGTGGTGGCGCAGTGGATCAAGCATCAACCTGGAACGCTGAGGTTGCCGGTTCGAAACCCTGGGCTTCCCTGGTCAAGGCACATAGGGGAGTTGATGCTTCCTGCTCCTCCCCCCTTCTCTCTCTCTCTCTCTCTCCCCATCTCCCCTAAAATAATAAAAAAAAAGAATGATGTGATAGTGATAAACGCTGGGTCCCCGGAGGCAGATGGCAGCAGGTGCTGGAAAGAGAGCGGAGGGCGCACAGGAAGCAGGGCCCCGGGAGGCAGATGGCAGCAGGTGCTGGAAAGAGAGCGGAGGGCGCACAGGAAGCAGGGCCCCGGGAGGCTCTCACTGGCCGGGTGGCCAGCAGCAGCTCAGCCTCTCAGACGGTGGTCGGGAGAGAACCAGAGGAAACAGATGTCTGGCAGAGTCCCGTGAGGGGACGTCACCCTCCTACAGTAAGTAACACACTTACAGGAAGCCCAGGCCCCACACTCCTGGGCTGGGCGGAGAGGACGGGGCCCAACGGGGTCAGGGGGCAGCGTCAGACCCAGAGAGGAAGGCTCGGGGCGACCCGGGTGGGGCTGGCCCGGCTCACGCCGAGCACCAGGGCCAGGCCAGTGCGCGTGGCACAGGGAAGGACCACAGAGCGGCCAGGGGCAGCCCCCACGGCGGCAGGGGGCCCGAGACGAGCAGAGGTGGACCAGGTCCCCAAGGCGATGTCTCCAGAAGTCAGCGTTCTGCGAGGATTTCTTTTAAAAGCGTGTGGGAAACGAGCTCAGAGTAAACTGCACACCTGGGAGTGCGCTGCCTGACCGCGCAGGCTGCGGAGGGGTGACCAGCACGTCAAAGCAACAGTGCTTCCCACCCCAGCACCTCGTGGGATCGCTGCCCCCGAGCGGGGCTCTGCGTCCTGACCCTCTGCACACAGCCCAGCAGGATCTCACTTTCAGAAAAAAGAGTTTTATTCACTGATTTCATAGAGAGAGAGGAAGGGGGAGAGAGAGAGAGAGAGGAACATGGATCTGTTCCTGTATGTGCCCCGACCAGGGATCAAACCAGCAACCTCCGCACAGCGGGACGGCGCTCTAACCACTGAGCACCCCAGCCAGGGAGGGCAACTCACTTTTTTTTTTTTTTTTTTAATTTTTTTATTTTTCCAAAGTTGGAAACGGGGAGGCAATCAGACAGACTCACGTATGCGCCCGACTGGGATCCACCCGGCATGCCCACCAGGGGGCGATCCTCTGCCTATCTGGGGCATCGCTCTGCCGCAACCAGAGCCATTCTAGTGCCTGAGACAGAGGCCACAGAGCCATCCTCAGTGCCCGGGCCAACTTTGCTCCAATGGAGCCTCGGCTGTGGGAGGGGAAGAGAGAGAGACAGAGAGGAAGGAGAGGGGGAGGGGTGGAGAAGCAGATGGGCGCTTCTCCTGTGTGCCCCGGCCGGGAATCGAACTCGGGACCACTGCACGCCAGGCCGACGCTCTACCACTGAGCCAACCAGCCAGGGCCGAGGGCAACTCACTTTTTAAAGAGCACCTTCTAGCAGAGCCACACTTTGCTTCCTGTAACACCGAGTGACACCTGACATGTGCCGCAGAAAGCACCGGTGACTCAGCGCAGGGGGACCTCCCGGGAAGCTTCCGGAAGGCTGCCGGCCGCCCCACAACCTGGGCCGGGCGTGAAGACTGGGGGGCGCTCATCGGAGCGCGGCTCAGACTGCTCTCCTAGGGCCTTTGCTACCAATTCTAGGAATGCTATTTCCAGCTTTCAGTAAGTCAGCATGCCTCCTTAAGGACTCACATCTGCTTCTCCTCAAAGTCACGGTAAATCACCCAGACAGTGTTTTTCTTAGCTTTACTTTCTTTTTCTCCTAAAGCAACAAGGACACTCACATAGAGGCTCTAGACCTTGGTTCCTTGGCTAAAACTGGGGGGGTGACTTCAATCTCCTGGTCCGTCCTGCCCAATTTCTACGATGGCACTTCGCCCAGGCCCTGTGAAGGCACCAACAACGATCACGGACACCCAGGTCCACCACGTGTGGGGTGGTGACTACAGAAACAGAACAAACCAGCCAACCCCCTCCCCCCCCCCCACGAAACCTCCACCCGACTGACGACAGTGGCGGTTAACGTGGACAGGCACTCTACATTTTCACACGGGGTTTGGATAAATGCATATAAAATCAGAAGAACGCTGTGGCCTTTGAAATGGAATGGCTTTTACCCCGGTAATAACCTCTCGTTCTATAGTTCCTGTTTCCTAGCTCTGAGATGAAACAAAGTTTGAAAAGGATAAATATCAGCGTAAAAAATCAGAATACTGTAGGATGATTAAGAAAAAAAATTTTTTTTTTTTTTTTTCATTTAAAAAGTCGGTGGTGACATGCCCATGAGGACAAAAGAACACCTGTAAAGTCCCTGGCCTACCCCGGGCCACTGCCGCCGTGTCCTCCACAGGGGAGCGGCTGTCCCCGGTCAGGGAGGCTGGTTTAAAGGGCTCGCGGGCACTAAGGAGATACTGCTGTCGACGTAAGTGAAGTGCACCTGTGACGAGGGACCTGCTGTCTCTGCTGCCCTCGGGAGGGAAATGCCGAGGCCGAGTGACAGTCCCTTGGGTGAGTGCCTGGGGGGACAGGGGGCCCTGGCCCTGCGGGAACCTGGGGTCAGTCAGAGGCTCCAGGCAGGGATTCCAGGTCGCGCCACAGGGCGGGGGGCAGAGGTCAGGGCATCGCCCGGCTGGGTGCGCTCAGGACACGGCTGCTTTCAGTGACCACCTGGCCTCCTGACCCAAGCGAGCCGACCTGCCTCTCAGAACGCCAGCACCCTCAACTAAAGACAAGTGAGGCACCTCTCAACGTCGGCCCAGTTCACAAAATCACGGTCAGAGAGGGAGACTTCTCAGGGACTTCCTCAGCAAAGTTTCTGTTCAAAAGTTACCTTCTCAGAAAGCCCTTACCCGAGACCGTCCTACTTAAAAACACAAGCCCACTACAGAACTCCGTATTTCCTTTTCCCGCCTTTTTCAGGGCCCAGAACGTCACGGAATTTCAGAGTGCCGCGTCCAATCGCCCTCCGGGTGTGAGCTCCTCAGGAAGACAGCCTGGTGTGCGCCCATCAGCCCACGTGTGACAGTTGTGGGAAGGGCTCCCTGACTCGGCCCGCAAAGCCCGTGAGCCCCCTCCCTGTGCTCCCCCGGGGCGCCCGCCTCCCCCTGTACCTGCGACACGGGCACCGTCTTATCCCTCAGGCCCAACACACGGCAGGCACTCCGCACTCTGTGTGGGTGGCAAGGACGTCACGTCACCCTGTGGCAGCCACTTCCGCCCACCCAGTTCCCTAGGAGCCACCGGCCACCAGCAGAGGGGCGGGTCCCGAGGACAAGGCAAGGCCAGACAGATGGGCCTGCCCTCTGAGGCTTCCGTGCCACCAGGGAGCACGTCACCGGGAAGCAGAGTAGACACGGCAGTCGAGGCCCTGGGACCCGTCCTCTAAAGAGCTAAACAGTCCGGAGGCCTCAAAGGTGCCACCGTAAGGACAGGAGGGCCCGGCCACACGGGAAGGGGCAGGACCAGCTTTCCCAGGGGAAGGGAAGCAGAGGCCTGAGCTTGGCGTTTCTGGGAAACCGAGCCCCAGAGCAGCGAGGCGGGAGCCGGGTGGGGGAGGGAGGCCGTCAGCGGGGGCTTCGTCAGCCGCGGCAGCCCCTGGGCCGCTGCGAGGTCTCCTGGACTGCTGTCTGAAAGCGTCGTCACGTTTAGTTCAGGAAGGGGAGAAGTCTAATGTCACGGTGTCATTCTATGGAACAACCTCCGAAGGCCTGGCCGGGCTCTGAGGTACGGCGTGGAGGCCACAGTGAACGAGTCTGCGCAGCTCTCACACGGGGAAAAACCGACTGCCGTGCGAGGTGACGGAGGCTAGCTAGACCGACTGCCCCGACCGTTTCACAACACACACAAAGACCGAGTCATCGGGTTCTAGATCTGAGATGAATATCGTGTCACATGCAGGTCACACCTCAATAATAAAAGTAAGTGTGCCACGCAGACGCAGAAGTGGTCCGCGGGGGAGCTTGGCTTTCTGGGTTGTTATTTATCCACACACACAGGCGAGGACTTTTCAGATTCGTCCACAGTCAACAAGACAGCGGATGGAGGACTTGTTTACGTAACACGGGTCCTCATCTCTCAGCAGGGGAGTCTGGGCAGAGCAGGGACCTTAGGAAATGCCCTGGCAGTCACCTGTATAGCTTGAGGTCACCTGAGGCCCCCGCACTCTTCTGAGCAGGGCTTTCGGAAGCAGCCCCGTGACTCAGCCTGACTCAGGAAGGCAGCGACGCCTCCCTGCACTCCGACTGGGTCTCAAGTTACACAACAAAGGTGTCTTCTGTGCCACCGGCAGCACAGGGACCGCGGCCTGCCCAGTGCGGGAACAGGGACAGGCGGGACCCTGTCCCCAGTTCGGAATGAGCTCATGGCTGGGGGGCCGGCTGGCACACTGAGGCTCACAGGCCAGCCCTTCCCGGTTTTGCCCGGCCTGAGCTGTAGGTGGTTCTGAGACGTGACTATCTGCGTTTGACTTAATGGTAAGAACGCTGCCCTTGAACCCCAATCCTGTGAGACGTTATCCTCCAGAACGAAGGCCACCCTTGTCCACAGGACACCTGTGGTACAGAAACCTGTACAGTCGGCCCTCCGTACCTGCCGATTCACCCTCCCGACCCCGTTGAAATACAGTGTGTCCGTAAAGTCATGGTGCCCTGTCACAGGAAAGCAACAAAAGACAATAGAAATGTGAAATCTGCACCAAATAAAAGGAAAACGCTCCCAGTTTCTGTAGGATGATGTGGCAGCATGTGCGCATGCGCAGATGATGACGTAACACCGTGTATACAGTGGAACAGCCCACGGCCATGCCAGTTGAAATGTGGACAGTACAGAGGAAAGTTCAGTGTGTTCTGTGGCTCGCTAAATTCGAATCCGTGACCAAAGTGCAACGTGAATATTGGCACATTTATAACGAAGCACCACCACATAGGAATAACATTGCTCGGTGGGATGAGCAGTTGAAGGAAACTGGCAGTTTGGTGGAGAAACCCCGTTCTGGTAGGCTATCAGTCAGTGACGAGTCTGTAGAGGCTATACGGGATAGCTACCTAAGGAGCCCTAAAAAAATCTGTGCGTGAGCCCACATCGAACTGCACTGAATAGGTATGAAACCGGGAGAGTTTTCCCTCTTATTTGGTGCAGATTTCACATTTCTATCGTCTTTTGTTGTTTTCCTGTGACCGGTCAAAAGTGCACCATGACTTTATGGACACACTGTATTTTTGAAGCATGAGTCAAAAATAATAAAAAATTTTTAAAAATCCCAGAGACTTGATTCCTAAACAACAGCCTAAGGACTGCGGCCCTGGCGTCTGTATTGTATCAGGTGCTGTGAGTGACCCAGAGGGGCGGCGGTCTGCAGGAGGACGTTAGGCTGTACCACATGCCACACATGAGGGGCTGGGGCATCCGCAGACCCTGCTGCCCGCATGGGGCCCTGGACCCAACCACCCCGGACACCGAGGGACGGCTGTACTCAACTGTCACGATTCTGTTTTGAATTTTATCCGTAAGAACTTCCTGGGGGTTTGTTTCCTCTCTCATTCCCACGTGACACCCCCGGGGTGCCTCCTGGCTCACAGAGCCCAGACTGTCCCCTCTGGCCGGCGCAGGAAAGGTCTGCCGGCTCCGTGGGCTCTGGCTCCTTGGCCCCACAGCAGATGTATCCGCTGTTCCAACTCCCCAAGAGGGGCAGTCAGAGTTCTCTCCCCCCAGATGAGTGCGTCTGGGCCCTGGATGCCTGTTCGAATCACCTGGGGGCGTCTGCAACGTCCTGGTGCCCAGGCTGCACCCTAGGCCAATGGCTCCTGGGCTGGGCCCACCGGGGGGCACTGTCCCAGTGCTCCTCAAGTGCCGCCCCCACCCGACCTGCTGCCGGCCTGAGGGGTCAGGCTGGCAGGGCGACACCGGGGACTGCACATGAGCTCCAAGTCCACGGCACGGTCTCCATGCATGAACCAGGCTTTCTACATTCTGCACTGACGGCTTACCTCAGGGGCCCTGCAGAGCCTGCCCCCCCCCCCCCCCAGACTCCATCCTCCAGCCACTTCCTCTCTCTGGCTTTCACAGCCCAGGAGGCAGGAGTCCTCTGCTCTAGCAACCTGGGGCCAGGCCCTGGGCAAAGGGGTGCCACCCTGTCGTGGGAGCCCACCAGAGTGTCCCACCCAGGCCGCCCCTCCCGGGCCTCCGGACACACCCTGGTGCACCCCAGGGGGCCCTGCGCGGCCTGCCCTGCCTCCGGGGTCTAGGGCCCTCCGTACAAACCTGTTCCCTCGTGCCGGTCAGATCCACGTCTGCGGGTGTCAGCATTCCTCACCCAAACCAGTCCCAGGGACCCGGCTGGGTAGCCCGGTTACGCTGGAGCACTGTCCAGAGGCACCGAAAGCTGTGGGTGTGATCCCTGGTCAGGGCACATGTGGGAATCAGCCCATGAACGCATACATGAAAAGTGGGAAAACAAACTGATGTTTATCTCTCTAGGTAGAACACAAGACACAAGTCCCAGATGTCACCTGTCACCTCCCTGCCCTTCCTGCAGCACACACAAGTGCCAAGTCCCAGCAGGTGTCCACGCACACGTAGGTGGTGAACTGTTCACTCGCCCGAGTAAGGAATACGGTTTTCTGCTCACTTAACAGCTCTGTGAACTAAGACGGCCCATGAGCGGCCGTATTTGACATCAGGGGACAGCGGGCGCTCACACGACTGGCCCGGCAAGTCCACGGCTAGCATGGAGCTCAGGGAAGCGTGGTGGGGGCACGACAGATGTGGCCAAGGGCGCACAGAGCACGCGGCTGGTTGAGAGGAAACGGGGAACAACCCAAGGATGCACTTGTAGCGAACGGATCACAAACCATGTGCCAACCTGACCTAACAGGGAACAGATCAGGTCTCCAGGGACCGACACGAACAGCACGCCGGCACATTGCTGGGCAAACCAATTAAAGTGATATATTCAAAACGACACCTTTATATACATTCTTAAACACACACACGAGATCTATGTTGATTACAGATACACACACAGGTAGTAAATGTATGAAGACACAGACTGAACACATATCAGAGTCATGACAGGGGCTGCTCTGGGGAGAGAGGCAGTCGTAACAACAGGAAGACCGATGCGGACGGAACACTCGCCCAGGCTCACGTACGGCGAGCGTCAACTAATTCACTTCTTACAGCGACCACGAGAAGCTACGACTACCACCCCATCTCACAGATGAAGACACTGAGGCTAGCGAGCTGACAGAGCCCGCATCCGCTGCTCACCCCCCCCCCCCGCCTGAGTGGACGCCGACGGAGCCGTGCCCAGTCTGCGCAGTCCTCCAAGTGACCGTCCTGCCGTCTGCGGCCGCTCGCCCACCGCCCCGCCCTCTCTACATTCCACTGAGGACACTGAATGAGCCTCTGAAACACTCAGAGAAGTCAGATCTTTTCGCTTTCCTGCGAAAACCTCCAATGGCTTCCCGTGGCTCCCGGATTTAAAGGGAGAATCCGTAGCACGGCCCACAGGACTTGGTAAGAGCTCCCCAACTCTGCTGCCCCCTCTCCGAACACTCCCCCTGCTCCAGGCACACTGGCCTTTCCTCTGCCCCCCCCTCCCCCTCCCCCACAGGCTCTCCCCAGGTCTGGGGGCGGGGGTCAGCGTGTTCTCAGTGCCTCTCGGCCAGGCCAGCGGCTTGTTTGCCAGACCTGCCCCCTCCGCCCGGCTGTGATGCTCTGGCCTCTTCCGTAAAGCCTGACACAGAAGACTGCAGCCCTGCCTTCACACAGATAAGATCCCCGGGGGTTCTCAGCCTCCACCTTAACCAGAGGGCTGGACACAAAGCCCGGGAAGCTCTTTCCTCCCTCGACAAACGACCAGCACGGGGCGATGACCAGGAGCCCAGGTTAGACCAGTCCTGACCTTCATGTGATTAAACCATGAAAAACACTTTGTTGATGAGTTCATCAAACTTAAAGTGTGGTTTTCAAGTTCTGCCAGACCTTTTTTCCCTCTAAAAGTATTTATTCATACAGCCAACAAATACTTGCTACGTGCCGGTACTGTGCCAGGCCTCAGGCCTGCAGGTGCACACGGCCAGGTGTCTGCACGCCTGCCCGGGGCCGCTCCAGGCCGCACGGGCCGGAACTGTTATAAGCACGTAATGTGCACATAAACCAAGAGCCGGGAACACAGCTAACACATGTTAGAATGTATCCGCTAAGCTTCCCTATCCTGTTCTCAGGACTCTTTACTTAAATCTGCAAATTCTGAATCTACTCCTGGAAGCTGCTCTTTTTTGGGGATGTTTTCCTTTGTAAGTTTTTTATCTCACCTCCCAGATTTCACAAGGACGATACTCTCTGAATTCAGTGACGATCTACCCGTCCGACGAGCACCACCCTGTCCAGTAAACGCAGGGCTGACCCTGAGTTACAGGGCCACAGGCCTGGCATGGCCTCACCTCCCAATCTAAGACAGATCTTTAGGGAGTCAAACAAAATCAACATCCCCGCTGCCCCAGAGGGTTTGTAAATCTCTCCTGAGGGCCCTACCTACAAACACACCCCATGAGGGCCTCATCGCGTCCCGACCCTGACCTCACACTTACTGGAACCCAGCGTGGTCGAAGAGATTAGAAACAGTAAGCCCTTCAGGAACACCACAGTCACCAGCCACGAGTATGGCCTTGAAAAGAAGGAATCTTAACTCCTGGCGATGATTCATACAGTATTTGTAACTAACACTCTGGGCCTGAGGCCTCTGGGAATGGCTTTGTTGGAGGGTCCCAGAGCCTCCCCCCCTCCCCAGGCCCTGAGAGGTCCCCCCTCCAACCCTGTATCTTACACAGTTAAATCCCAGGACGCAGAGACCAGAGCTATTGCTATAAAAAGGCAGCTTATCTTACGGGAGTCGCCGGCACTGAGGACAAAGCGTGTGCTGAGACTAGAGCGTCTCTGAGCCCGAGTCCAGAACTTCTGGACGGGCTGGGGGACGGATGGGCATGGGGACAGAGGCTACGACGGAGAAGACACGAGAACCTACGGAGTTAGACAATCACACGCTTTGGTCTTTCAATCATGCCAACAATAAACTTCTGCAGATGGAGAAAAACAGAACTGTTTTGGAAGAGGCCCAGCCACGACTCCCAAGAATTAGAACAATTCCTTCGAGGAGCACCGAGGAAGACCCGGGCGCAGAGAGGGGACCGAGAGAGTCACCGCGGAGTCCTGTGAACTTCCAAGGAGCCTGTATTCCAGCCGGCTGGATGACACACAGAAGGAACAAAGACGCAGACTTCAGAGAGCATTTGGCAAACACAGAGGACAAACCCTAGGTTATGGCTACGGAATGCCACGCACGTAATGCTCGTGGGCATAAACTAGGACAAGCAGGACGCGGCTTCAAGAAGCCCAGTGCTAACAAGTTACTTTTTATTTTAAGATACGTGCATTCTAGAAAATAGAAGGAAGCAAAAATAAAAATAAATCGCCTTTCATTACAGATCACTAACTGCTTATTCCATTTGGGTGAAAGTCAACTCCTCCCATGTCCTCAGACACTTATTTATGTTTTTATACTCAGAACCTTGCCCGGGCCTGGGAATTTTCTCCTTGTTGCTGTCATGAATGGGACACTTTCCGCCTGACCAGGCGGTGGTGCGGTGGATACAGCGTTGGACTGGGATGCAGAGGACCCAGGTTCGAGACCCCGAGGTTGCCAGCTTGAGCGCAGGCTCATATGGCTTGAGCAAAAAAAAAAAAGCTCACCAGCTTGGACTCAAGGTCACTGGCTCGAGCAAGGGGTTACTTGGTCTGCTGAAGGCCCACGGTCAAGGCACATATGAGAAAGCAATCAATGAACAATTAAGGTGTCGCAATAAAAAACTGATGATTGATGCTTGTCATCTCTCTCCATTCCTGTCTGTCTGTCCCTGTCTATCCCTCTCTCTGACTCTCTCTGTCCCTGTAAAAATAAAATGAATGGGACACTTTCCTGTTACAGAAAAGCACGCTCACACTCCCGCTCACACACAGACATTTATTTGGTATCTCCGCACTCCTGAAACTATCTTTAATTCCAGTAACTTTCTGGATGACGTTTTAGATTTACCCTGATGTTCACTGCAGTAGACAGAGACACCTCATTTCTTTTTTATTTTAATGGACTAGAACAGGGGTCGGGAACCTATGGCTCACAAGCCAGATGTGGCTCTTTGGATGGCTGCATCTGGCTCGCAGACAAATCTTTAATAAAAAAATAATAATGTTAAAAATATAAAACATTCTCATGGATTACATACAATCCATTCATTTCCTACCACTCATGTTCATGGTTGCGGGTGGCTGGAGCCAATCACAGCTGTCCTCCGGGACAACACCAAATTTTTACTGGATAATGCGTAACGTACACGGGTCGTTGTCTGGCTCTCACGGAATTACATTTTAAAATATGTGGCGTTCTGGCTCTCTCAGCTTTTGAAAAGGTTCCCGACCCCTGGACTAGAGTCTTCGGAGCACCAGAGTGCGTGGAGGAGGAGCAGCGGACATCCCTGACTCGCCGCGGTCGGCCTGAAATAAGAACGCAGTGCAGGGCGACCTCACCTCGGGTCAGCCCACCTGCGGACTCCCCACTCATGGTGGGTCCATCAGTGAGCGGTCAACAAGCTCCTCTTGGACCATGTCGTGTATATAAAAATAGGGTAAATGAGGCGATCAAGATAATTTGGGAATAAACATCACAATGCAGGAAATAATCATCTGAGTATAAATGATAAAAGCAACATAAAAGAAAATGACTACTCCTGTATATATATTATAATATATTGCTAATTAATGATAAAAACAGACAAAATTTCTTTTCTTTCTTTTTAGAAGACTTATTTCAAGATTTTTTTTTTTGTATTTTTCTGAAGCTGGAAACGGGGAGAGACAGTCAGACAGACTCCCGCATGCGCCCGACCGGGATCCACCCGGCACGCCCACCAGGGGCAACGCTCTGCCCCTCCGGGGCGTCACTCTGTTGCAACCAGAGCCACTCTAGCGCCTGGGGCAGAGGCCAAGGAACCATCCCCAGTGCCCGGGCCATCTTTGCTCCAATGGAGCCTCGGCTGCGGGAGGGGAAGAGAGAGACAGAGAGGAAGGAGAGGGGGAGGGGTGGAGAAGCAGATGGGCGCTTCTCCTGTGCGCCCTGGCCGGGAATCGAACCTGGGACTTCTGCACGCCAGGCCGACGCTCTACCACTGAGCCAACCGGCCAGGGCTTATTTCAAGATTTTAAGTCTTTTAATCAACTCATAAACACCTCTAGCGAAGATATTCCCCTAAGACTTGACTTTTAAGACTGTTGCTTTCTAAACAGCGCGTGAGAGACGACGAGGAAAGGGCATTCTCCTCTGCTGGATGTTTTCATTTGTAGCAGGCAGAGGACAGAGCTCGGGCACTCTGGGGGCTCTTTCCTTGGAGTTACCAAAGAATTAAGGAACAGACAAGTTTCCAGTTCAAAATATGCTGAAGACGCTGTGACCTCCTCAGCAAATATTTACACATTCTGAAAATATTCAAGATCACAAAAAAAATCCCGAAGCAAGACTGAAACCACAAATTAAGTTAAAACGCCTACAATTCCAAAGGGAAAACAGGCTGGTGCTGCGGAGGAGTGAGCCCAGGGAAGGGGAGCTCTAAGTCATTGCCACGGGACCGTGAAGTGTATTCCCAGGGACGCGCCCTAGGAAACCGTTATCACCAAGGCAGCCTCTACAAGAACGTCCGCTGTGGAAAACTGTGTATTTAAAAAACGAACAAATCCACAACTGTTTCATAGACACAAACACTTGGTATTACTTTGTTACCCTTCTGCTCGCCTGGTTGTCTATATTTTTATGCCAGGATCACGGGTGAGTGTTCTAACCCCTGAGCTGGGTGGGCACTGTGTTGTTCCAACATGAGGTTCTGCTGCGGTCTTATGCACCGTGACAATCACTACACAGTTAGAGGTCCCAAACCCACTCCTGACGTCACAGTACAGGGAGGAACACTGGAAACGTAGGGCCTCATAAAACAATACTCCCCCCCCCGGCCCCATCGTTTTTTTTTTGCAATTTTCCAAAGTTGGAAACGGGGAGGCAGTCAGACAGACTCCCGCATGCACCCAACCGGGATCCACCCGGCACGCCCACCAGGAGGCGATGCTCTGCTGCGACCAGAGCCACTCTAGCGCCTGGGGCAGAGGCCAAGGAGCCATCCCCAGTGCCCGGGCCATCTTTGCTCCAATGGAGCCTTGGCTGTGGGGGGGGGGGGGGAGAGACAGAGAGGAAGGGGGGGGTGGGGGTGGAGAAGCAGATGGGCACTTCTCCTGTGTGCCCTGGCCGGGAATCGAACCTGGGACTCCTGCATGCCAGGCTGACGCTCTACCACTGAGCCAACTGGCCAGGGCTGCCCCATCTTTTTTTAGAGATGAGCCTAAGGGAATCAAGAAAGTCCGCCATCACCAGGGCCCATTAGATGAAGCCACACGAGATGATTCTGGGAAAGGGGGTTCGTATCTCTACGTCCACACCTGCGGCAGCCATCGCTGCGTCACGGGCACCACGGAGCCGCTGGAGGGGAGGTCAGAGTGTCCACCGGGATCTGCAGGTGCCTGGCCCGCAGCCTCCTCCTCCATGACGCGCGGATCGAGGCTCCACACCAGGTCGCAAACCAGGTAGAACGACTCCCGCTCTCGGGGACCTCGGCATGGCAGGTGGCCCAGGAAAAAAGCTTCCTTCTCTGGTGAACAGACCAATCTAGCTGGCCCGGTCCCTTGTCCAGGTGACGCAGTGGCTGGCTCGAGCGCAGAAGTCCATGCGCAGTGCCAGCCCCGAGAGTTTATGCCCAGAGACGGGAGTGAGAACCGAGTGGCTTCGCTACCAGCAAACCCACCTCCATTTCCCGCGTGGGCACGGAGGACGCTGGAGTTCGGGGCGGTGTTCCCACACAGACGGACTAACGGCTGGAGCAGTCCAGCTGCCTCCCCAGCCCCCAGCTCTGCCACCACGGGGGTCCAGGGAGTCAGACGGGCACGTTCTCCACCCACATCCGGATTCACCTTCTTTCCGTTCCTCCCAGTTCCCAGCCCCTTCACGAGGTCCGCGGTCAGTTCATCTATCCGCTCTCTGCAGCTTCCCTTTCCGTCTCGTGTTGTTTCCTCCTGTTCTTGAGCCTGTTCCCTGTCATCCAGGCACCTGTCTGTGGACTCTTCCTACACAATCCAAAAGCATTTGCTCCCGGCGCACGGATCACCCGTCTGTCCGGTGCGTGTCCCCCTGTGCGCATGGAGCACCGGGCGGTGGCCCTGCCGGTTCTGCTCCACATTCACACGCTCAACTCTGGACCGACCTACTCGTCTCAGAAGGACTCGAAGCCCATTGTCCCTGAGGGTGTTTCTACCTTATTTGTCTCCAGATCAGAGCTGCAGTTGGATAGCCGGCCCCGGTGTTCCCTCCGTGGAGGGGAAGAGAGGCGACCGCTTGTCTGAGGCCCAGTGGGTTTTCTTCTGAGATCCTGCGACTGTTTCCCACCATTGCAGGAGCTGTAGCTCAGTGCTGAGCCCGGGGACAGTGCCCGCTCTGCCTCCGCAGGCCCCTGCCCCTCCAGGCACTGCCCCCTCCTGTTCCCAGGGCTTCTATTCCCGACCCCACGCTGAAGGGCAGTGCGAATGTTCAGGGTGGGGTGGACCCCACTTCTTTTCCTCAGTGTCATTTTTTTGTGTGTGTGACAGAGACAGAGAGAGGGGCAGATAGGGACAGACAGACAGGAAGGGAGAGAGATGAGAAACATCAGTTCTTCGTTGTGACACCTTAGTTGTTCATTGATTGCTTTCTCATACGTGCCTTGACCGCGGGCCTTCAGCAGACCAAGTAACCCCTTGCTCTAGCCAGCGACCTTGGGTCCAAGCTGGTGAGCTTTGCTCAAACCAGATGAGCCTGCGCTCAAGCTGGCGACCTCGGGGTCTCGAACCTGGGTCCTCCGCATCCCAGTCCGATGCTCTATCCCCTGTGCCACCGTCTGGTCAGGCCTCAGTGTCACTTGAAGGGATGGGCAGAGGTCAAGAGACACACTACAAGGCTAGAATCTTCTCTTTTTGTCCTAAGTCAGTGTTTTTGGGTTGGACCCTATGAAACTGCCATTTCTGCAGGTCAAAGGGTCGTACATCAGAGCATCATACAGTTCAGTCTGCAGGTCGTAACGTCCCTTCTCCCCCCTTGACTGCGTCTGGTGAGCTTCTGACACTCACACGTAAGATTACTTAATGTACACACCGATGTGTAGTATATGTGGTACGTGCCATCCCATTAGGCAATGGGAGAAGGTTCTAAAGTCCTGATGACGACTCATCATTTAAAACAGAGTCAAGGCCCCGCCCTGCCTGAAGCTCTGCAGTCCTCCCGCTGCCGGGACGTCCTTGGCCAAGACAGAGGCCCCGGTGGGTCAGACAGAGGCCCGGCGGGTCAGACCCAGGCTCCCTGCGACCTCCACCGGCCATTCCCTCAGAGCGGCCGCTCAGGTCTTCAGAGCCTCACCGCCCGGTCGGTCCTGCTCCTGCCGCTCGGGTGTCCTCGGCCTGGGACTCCCTTCCAGCTCATCCCGGAGCGAGGCCTCCCACGGCGGGGGACAGAGCACCCGGCCATGGCAGCCTGGGCGCCTGGGAGGACGCAGACGGGGCTCGGGAAGCTCCACCCACAGGAACGGGTGTGGCCGCAGCAGCTGGGCCACCTACTGAACAAGCACAAGAACTTGAGAAGCTATCACAGGGGCAGGTGCGGGAGTTCGGGCTGCTCTACAGAACACGAGGTCAACTGGGTCCAGGCGCTTCAGAGTCTCCGACAGCGACTCAACGTCAAAGAAGCATTTGCAGTAAGGGGAGGGGCAGCCCCAGAGGGTCTCCCGACCCAGCAGCGGCTACGCAAAGGCCTGGTGCCCCCTGTAAGAGATGCTGTGGGGCAGGGGTAACCCCACGGCCCCCTCAGGCTCTGGCAGTCCACGTGACCCGCCGGTGCACTCGGCACTCCGACCCACGTGAACCGCCGGTGCACTCGGCACTCCGGTCCACGTGACCCGCCAGTGCACTCGGCACTCCGGTCCACGTGACCCGCCAGTACACTCGGCACTCCGGTCCACGTGACCCGCCGGTGCACTCGGCACTCTGATCCACGTGACCCGCTGGTGCACTCAGCACTCTGATCGGTTCCGTCTGCGGCAGGAAGCGGAAGGTGAAGACTTCCTCCGGGTGCGACCCCAGGCACCCCTAACCTAACGACCAGTGTGATTCCTGCTCGTCACAGAAAAAGACTTGACTGGAGCTGAGATGTCAACAGGGGGTTTCTGGTCACCAACAGGTGACCCCAGGCAACTGATTCTCCCTGAGCCCCAGTGTTCTTTTATGTTCCCAAGTCTAGAACAATCTGCAAATCAAAACAGGAGACAGAACGATGGAGGTGAAGATCCCGGTTGCCAGAGAGGAGAGGCTGGGGTCCGAGGGCCCACTAGCACACCCGGGCCACCCCCGCGGGCACGGCGGCTCAGGGGACAGACCGGGGGGCCGATGCATCGTGCTCGCTCCCACAGACTCAGCGGTCCGGCAGCCCAGCCCTGCCCCTGCGAGCCAGGGCACGAGGGAGGCCCAGGCAAGGCCGGGGAGTCACTGTAGCTGTAGAGGCCTCCCGCGGACCCTCCCACCTTGAGGGGCTCCAGAGAGGACCCGGGGAGAGGACAGGCAGGGTTCTGGCAACACAAAACAAAGCTCCGATACACAGAGAAGGTGCTACTCCTCCCAGCAGGGCCGCTGCACACACACACTCACACACACACACTCTCTCTCTCTCTCTCTCTCTGACCTGACTTCCTACGACGATGACTCTTAACGAGACGGCCGCTTTCACTGGCGTGTACTGGTATGTTTGTTTAGACACAGCTTCGTCACTTTGCAGTGGGATCAAGTGTGCACTGATAAGAAGGTAAATGACCAGTTTCTGTTTCTCAGCCTCACCCGCCCGTCCTCCTGGGAGCTCCCCCTCGCCCTCCACAGCACCCCGCATTGTGACAGAGCTGTCAACCCATGGCGAGCCGGCCCATCAGAAGCTGGGGAAGGCATCTCCCTGCCCCGCATCCTGACACTAACATCAGGGAACTTCTCTTCCTGGAGAGAACACCTAGAGGCGCACAGAAATAGACACGGTGTTGGGCCGTCCCGTGTGTGGCGGAAAACGCAAATTGGAAGTCCTGCCCGCGGGGCTGTAGCCACGCCCAGGCCGCGTCCCTGCGGCGGCCACTCCTCTCAGCCACGATGGACGCCGATGGACGCTGGCGTGAGGTGAGCCGGTCCGTGCCCACTCCCCTTCCTGCTTCAACACACGCCAAGTCTTCTGTTTGGAACACGACCTCGTCTACAAAGACAGACACCATTTTACCTTGAAAATTAATGCAAGCTGCATCTCTGTGTTCGGTCTGTGACGGCCCGTCACCGTGACCGCCCATCGCCGTGAGCAGCGCTGAGAACTGGGCTGTTCTGTCACAGGTTTTCCCAGCAGCCTGAGTCACTGCCGGCCCCAGGACATGTATTGTTTGGTAACCCAGGTGACCCTTATCACACATCCTGTGCAGTCTCCATGACATCCCTCGCTGGGCTAGGCTCCCTGTCCCTCCAAGTGACTTAACCGGTGACCTTCCTGCTCCTCCTGTCCCCTCCCCTGTGTGTCCCCTCCCCCTGGAAGCTAAGGGGCAGACAAGCACCAGGATGGCAGCACCGCACACCCTCCCACTCACGACGCACACGGCACCACACGGAGGGCCCGGCGCCGCACCGCAGTGCACGTGTCCTCGTCAGGGAGCCTCCGTGCACCCCAGACAGGCACTCGGGGGCTCTGTGTGCCCACCACGCACAATCACCAGAACACGCCACCAAGGTCATTACAGTACCAACGCCGCAGGGGGACACACATTCTCTGAGTCTCCACTGGATGAAGCAGAGAGGTGACCACCTAAGCCTGGTGCCCTGCTGACCCCAATGAGCCTTCATGAGGTGGAACAGGGCCATGCGGGCACCCTGGGGCCGAGGTCCGTGGCTAGACAGCCGCACAGGTGACACGTCCAGAGAGCAGGGCTGTCTGGCTGGCCTCTGCTGCCCTGAGAAAGCGGGTGCCGGAACACTCCCCGGCCGCTCTCTGCCACGTGCACACCCCCCCGGGCGGCACCCTCCCAAAGCACACGTTCCCAGCAGACTGAGTCTGCCGAGCAGAGGCAGTCAACATCTCTCTGACCAGTACCAACTGCCGGACGCACACGACACTTCCCACTCCCTGAGAAAACCAAGGACCCGGGCCTGCCTGGCCTCTGCCTGCTGAGAGCCAGACAGCGTCCCGACCGACTGCGCACGGAGAGCCCTCCGGGAGGCCGAGCAGCCCGCGGTGGGTCGGGAGCCGCGCTCCACACGGCGCTCGCTTGCTCGCTTGCTCACTCGCTCGGAAAGGGCAGACAGTTGAGCTCAAGCAGGTGCTGTGCCCAGCCCGCCTGACAGAAGAGGCAAGAAGACACTTGTATCTCACTCGTATGCACACTCTCTAATACAGAACATGGAACCAGCTTGTTTTCTGAGTGTTAATTAATTAATTAATTAATTTTAAAAATTTATTCATTTTAGAGAGAGGAGAGGGGGAGGGGGGGAGAGACAGAGAGAGAGAAGGGGGGAGGAGCTGGAAGCATCAACTCCCATATGTGCCTTGACCAGGCAAGCCCAGGGTTTCGAACCGGCGACCTCAGCATTTCCAGGTTGATGCTTGATCCACTGCGCCACCACAGTCAGGCGGAACCAGCTTGTTTTCAAGGGATGCCACCCCCCCACCCCCACCCCCAGGTGCTGCAGTGAAGCACCAGACCCATGACACAACCCTGGCTTCCCTGGTCTGAGGGGCACCCTGTAATCACATCTCCAGATAAGCTGTGAGTTCTCGTCTTCTGCTCCATGAAAACGGATAACATCCCTGTCCCCGCTCTCAACCACGCAACAACAGAAAATAATTACGTGCTGTCGACAGAACACTGTCTGGCGTTAAGCACAGCCTATTCCACAGCTCACGGGACGGACACTGCTCCCCTGAGGCAGACTGGGTGGAACGAGTGACACGTCGGCCTGAGGCTGGAGGAGACCCAGCAACCCTGCGCACCGAACCCCCAAATGGCAACGGGGCTCTCTGGAGCTTTTAATCAATGGAAAACGATGGTTTCGGCTTTTCGGCATTACTAAAGGGCCTCCCCCATGGGTCCAAGGGTAAATGTAAACTTGCTCACTTAACTGTGATCTGCCAACAGGCAGGAAACCCTAACCGCTCTCCGGGACCCCAGAAGAGGTTTACACCTCCGCTCTCCCACCAGCCCGCCACAGCATCAAGCCCAGGGCGCCCCTGAACCCGGGACAAGGATGTGGGCCAGTGGCCACAGAGCTTAACACACAGAACAGCAGCAGGGATTTCCTCAGAGTCCTGTCGGGCTCAGTAAAGGTATTTATGATACAGCCAACCAGTCTAAGATAAAAGAAAAAATTTCAATTGACAAACATTTAGCACAATCTCAGCCAGTCTACAACAAAAGTTCTTAAACTTCCATCCAGGGAGCTTACAGGGTGTCCAGGGAGCTTGCAGGGTGTCCAGAGAGCTTGCAGGGTGTCCAGAGAGCTTGCAGGGTGTCCAGGGAACTTGCAGGGTGTCCAGAGAGCTTGCAGGGTGTCCAGGGAGCTTGCAGGGTGTCCAGAGAGCTTGCAGGGTGTCCAGAGAGCTTGCAGGGTGTCCAGGGAGCTTGCAGGGTGTCCAGAGAGCTTGCAGGGTGTCCAGGGAGCTTGCAGGGTGTCCAGAGAGCTTGCAGGGTGTCCAGGGAGCTTGCAGGGTGTCCAGAGAGCTTGCAGGGTGTCCAGAGAGCTTGCAGGGTGTCCAGGGAGCTTGCAGGGTGTCCAGAGAGCTTGCAGGGTGTCCAGGGAGCTTGCAGGGTGTCCAGGGAGCTTGCAGGGTGTCCAGAGAGCTTGCAGGGTGTCCAGGGAGCTTGCAGGGTGTCCAGAGAACTTGCAGGGTGTCCAGGGAACTTGCAGGGTGTCCAGAGAACTTGCAGGGTGTCCAGAGAGCTTGCAGGGTGTCCAGGGAGCTTGCAGGGTGTCCAGGGAACTTGCAGGGTGTCCAGGGAACTTGCAGGGTGTCCAGAGAACTTGCAGGGTGTCCAGGGAGCTTGCAGGGTGTCCAGGGAGCTTGCACGGTATCCAGAGAGCTTGCAGGGTGTCCAGAGAGCTTGCAGGGTGTCCAGAGAGCTTGCAGGGTGTCCAGAGAGCTTGCAGGGTGTCCAGGGAGCTTGCAGGGTGTCCAGGGAGCTTGCAGGGTGTCCAGGGAGCTTGCAGGGTGTCCAGGGAGCTTGCAGGGTGTCCAGAGAGCTTGCAGGGTGTCCAGAGAACTTGCAGGGTGTCCAGAGAGCTTGCAGGGTGTCCAGAGAACTTGCAGGGTGTCCAGAGAGCTTGCAGGGTGTCCAGGGAGCTTGCAGGGTGTCCAGAGAGCTTGCAGGGTGTCCAGAGAGCTTGCAGGGTGTCCAGAGAGCTTGCAGGGTGTCCAGGGAGCTTGCAGGGTGTCCAGAGAGCTTGCAGGGTGTCCAGGGAGCTTGCAGGGTGTCCAGGGAGCTTGCAGGGTGTCCAGAGAGCTTGCAGGGTGTCCAGAGAACTTGCAGGGTGTCCAGAGAGCTTGCAGGGTGTCCAGAGAGCTTGCAGGGTGTCCAGGGAGCTTGCAGGGTGTCCAGAGAGCTTGCAGGGTGTCCAGGGAGCTTGCAGGGTGTCCAGGGAGCTTGCAGGGTGTCCAGAGAGCTTGCAGGGTGTCCAGAGAACTTGCAGGGTGTCCAGAGAGCTTGCAGGGTGTCCAGGGAGCTTGCAGGGTGTCCAGGGAGCTTGCAGGGTGTCCAGGGAGCTTGCAGGGTGTCCAGGGAGCTTGCAGGGTGTCCAGGGAGCCCCTCGACACTCTGTGCATACCTGCCAGTTTTCCAGGGCAAGGCCATGGCTGTCAGCTGGACTGCTGTGAGCACAGGTCTCGCAAGCACACACCAGACCCCGCCTGTGTACCAGAACGACCATCTCGCTCCTACACTCATCTCTGTCTCACACCTCCACCGATGAGCGCTCCCTGCCTCTGCTGACACACGCACACGGCATCGAGACGGTCCACGTGTGCGTCTTCTCCACCTGCTGGACTCCTACGGCCTTCACAGCCCAGCTCACAGCACCCGCCCCGACAGGCTTGTCCAGAAGCCCCGGCCAGAGTCCATCTTCCCTGTTCTCCAGGGAGCTATCTCCACAAGGGCACTGACTCTGGTGCCCATCAGAGTCTGCACTACAGTTACGAGGGCACCAGTCTCCTCAGCTGCCAGCACCCAAGGGGTAGGGACTGGCGGTGCTCATCATTAAACATCCCCCACCACCACCACCATGGGCACCCAGCAGAGCCCTAGGGATATGGTCAAAAAGTTTGTTGAACTGGATTCTTCTGTTTCAGTGTCAACAGACCAGTAATTTTAATAACTAATTCTTCATGCAGCTTCTAAATCATCGATGCACAAGGACCAGGGAGGGCGCACACCAGCGCCGTCCAATGACACCCCCGCGCTATCTCCTGTATGACACGACGATTTCCAGGGCGTGTCAGAAAGGCCCTTGTAACAGCGAACAGTTTACTCACTGCTCGCTGGATGGGAATCCAGGAATTAAAAATGATTCCTTCCTGAGACTACCTTGAGAGGAACCACCGCAGGACAAAGCGCAGCTGGCCTGGAGCCCCCTGCACAAACACCGGGGCACCGGCTCTCTCCAGAGGCACCGGCCCACGATTTCTGAAACACCAAGAACACCAACTCAAGGACGGTCCACTCAGGAAAGGAACAGCTATCACCTGTTAAGATGATAAGAATGAAAAGAAGGAATAGGGAGTATCTACAGGAAGTCAGACAACTTGCACGTCCAAATAATCCCTGGCAGGGGGTAGTGTGCGGTCGACGATATCACGTCCCCACTGAGGCACAACTGCCACCCTAGAGGAAGAGCCCTGATTCTCAAACGGAAGGAGCAGGACAATAAAAACTTCCAGTTCCGTCAAGATGGAGCAACTCCACTCCTCCCAGCCCTCCCCCCAACTAAAACTGCCCTCGGCATGTCCCAACCAATCAGCACAGAGAAGAAGGTGGCCGGACACGTTCTGAGTTCTGTAGCTGACCAGGATGTCCCTCCAGAAAGAAGGGGAAGGAAAGACACTCTCGGGGGGAAGGAAAGTGGAGAGAACGGGTCAGCAAATCCACACTTGAAGAATGACCAAAGGAACCTGTCCAGGCAGAGAGGAGATGAGGAGGAGGGAGGCTCGAAACTTCAGGCAGGCAAGAACACTATCCTAGCGGGTCAAAACGGGGTACACAAAACAAACGGTCCTACTTTTTTTATGAGGTTTCAAGTCATCCTCGGTGACTGAAGTACAAGCAACGATTTGGTGCCTCAAAGTATAATAAGAAATAGTAAGGCCTTGGCCGGTTGGCTCAGCGGTAGAGCGTCGGCCCGGTGTGCGGGGGACCCGGGTTCGATTCCCGGCCAGGGCACATAGGAGAAGCACCCATTTGCTTCTCCACCCCCCCCTCCTTCCTCTCTGTCTCTCTCTTCCCCTCCCGCAGCCAAGGCTCCATTGGAGCAGAGATGGCCCGGGTGCTGGGGATGGCTCCTTGGCCTCTGCCCCACGTGCTAGAGTGGCTCTGGTCGCAGCAGAGCATTGCCCCTGGTGGGCATGCCGGGTGGATCCCGGTCGGGCACATGTGGGAGTCTGTCTGACTGTCTCTCCCCATTTCCAGCTTCAGAAAAATACAAAAAAAAAAAAAAAAAGGAACAGTAAGACACTTAAAATTAAAATGTGAGAAGGGTAAAGGGAACTAAAAAGGGAAGCAAAGTTCACAAACTTCACTTAAAGTTGTAAGACACAGGCCTGACCAGACGGTGGCGCAGTGGATAGAGCGTCAGACTGGGATGTGGAAGGACCCAGGTTCGAGACACCGAGGTCACCAGCTTGAGCGTGGGCTCATCTGGTTTCAGCAAGGCTCACCAGCTTGGACCCAAGGTCGCTGGCTCAAGCAAGGGGTCACTTGGTCTGCTGTAGCCCCACGTTCAAGGCACATATGAGAAAGCAATCAATGAACAACTAAGGTGTCACAACGAAAAACTGATGATTGATGCTTCTTATCTCTCTCGGTTCCTGTCTGTCTGTCCCTATCTGTCCCTCTCTCTCTCTCTCAAAAAAAAAAAAAGTTGTAAGACACAGATTCCAGCGCACTGGGATAAGTTACAGATGTATACTGTATGACTAGAGCAGCCACCAAGAAAACGATACAGACCTTTGATTGACGTACCCCACAATCAATTGTCAATCAGTCAAAGGCAGACTCCTAAAACATATTTAGATAACCCCCAGGAAAGTAAGAAACAAAAGCAAAACAAAGACAAAAACAGTAAAACGAGACTTACACCCTAACATGTTAATAATTACTTTACCTTGAATGTAAATATGCTGATAATGACAAAAGGATGATCAAAGAGATAAAAAAATGACCTACATAACTGAAGACATACCATGTTCATGGATAGTGAGACTCATCATAGCATAGATACAATTCTCTCTAAATTGATCTATAGCTTTAATGCAATCCAAACAAGTTTTTTTTAAAAAAAATAGACATAGACAAACTTATTTGAAAATTCATATGGAAAGGCACAGTCCCGAGAATAACTAAAGTAGCCTGGAAACTGTTTTCATCTGATAGGGTGATACTGGCAGAGCGGAGACACACAGAGGAGAGTGGGATGGGATAGAGAACCCCGAAATGGCAGAGCAGAGACACACAGAGGAGAGTGGGATGGGATAGAGAACCCCAAAACAGACCCACAGAGATTTTTGACAAAGGTAAAAAAGCAAGTCAACAGAAAAAAGATTCTTTTCAAGATACGTTGCTGGAACAACTTAATATCCACAGGCGAAAACCAACAAACAAAACCTCTACCTTATCAAAAATTAACTCAAAATGGATCAGGATGTAAAACATAAAACTATAAAACCTTGAGAACAAAATAGGAGAAAAATCTTTGGGATTTACGGCTAGACAAAGTGTTTTTTAGACTTGACATCAAAAGCATGATCCGTAAAGGAAAAAACACTTTTGATAAAATGGACCCATCAAAATTAAAATCTTGGCTCTGTGACAGTCAAATGGATGAAAAGAAAAGCTACAGACTAGGAGACAATATTTGCAAACCATGTACTTGGCAAAGGACCAGAATCTAAAGAATTGTCAAAACTCACACTAGAAAACAAGTGACCTAGTGAGAAGACAGGTAAAAACCAGGCGGAGCCATTTCGCTGAAGAGGCTGCAGGGACCCCGTGAACAGGACCATGAAAAGACGCTTGACACCAGCAGCTAGGAGGAAAGTGGAAATTCAAACAGCAACGACGTGGCACTCACACACCCCTCAGAATGGCTGAACTAAAAAGTGACCCCACCAGCGCTGCTGGGGAGTGTGGAGCGAGGGATCCCTCCCCCGCTGCTGGGGAGTCTGTACGATGGAGCAACCACTTTGGGAATAGTGCGGGGGTTTCTTATAAAACTAGACAGGCAGCTACTATCATACAGCTGACCAATTTTACCCCAGATACACGAAAACTGACGGGCCCGCAGAAACACGCACAGGAATGTTCACAGATCATCTGCTCAGACGGGGTGAGAACAGCAGACCCGGGTACTCCTCAACAGGTGAACGGTTCGATGGTTCACCGCGGTGAATCCATGCCCGGTACACTACTCAGCGATCAAGCACAAACGATTGATTATTGAATACGTAAAACGACTACTAGGGTGAATCCCCGGGGAGTTATCCTGAGTGATAAAAGCCAATTCCAAAAGGTCACCGTTTGCATGATTTCATTTATATAATAGTCTTGAAATGAGAAAATTAGAGAATTGGGAGAATTAAGTCAGTCATTGCCAGGGTGGGCGGGGACGGAGGGCGTGGCCCTAAAAGGCAACCGGAGGCAGCCTCACCAGGAGGGAATGTCCTCCTTCTTGCCCAATGTCAATATCCTGGCGGTACCAGCAGGGCGCTCCAGTTTTACAGGACACTAACTACCATGGCGGGTGGCTAGGCAGGGGGGACGTGGGAGCTCTGTATTATTTCTTACAACTGCACAGGACTATAAAATTATCTCCAAACTAAAAGTGTCATTAGACCGGCGGAGCGTGCGCCGCGCAGGGACAGCAGCGAATCTGCGTCCTCTGCGTCCTCACGCTCTGCCAGCTGCTGGGCTTCCCGGCTCTTCCCAGGTTCCCTGCTGCGCGGCCCGGAAGCCGGCGCCCGGCACACAAGGAGCCTGACCCAGCATCTGAGGGAGGTGATGAAGGCCATCGGCAGTGTCCCCAGCTTTGGTAAGAGGTTTTGGGAAAGAAGTTTTTCACCTGCCAGAGGAGAACAGGGGCTTCCCCAGAGCAGATCCAGCAGAGATGCCCCAAGGAGAGTCCCGTTGAACAGGTGAAGTTCAGGGTAGAGTTCTCTGTCTCCCCTTTTTAAAAAACTTTGATGTGCCCTGGCCGGTTGGCTCAGTGGTAGAGCGTCGGCCTGGCGTGCAGAAGTCCCGGGTTCGGTTCCTGGCCAGGGCACACAGGAGAAGCGCCCATTTGCTTCTCCACCCCCCCCCCTCCTTCCTCTCTGTCTCTCTCTTCCCCTCCTGCAGCCGAGGCTCCATTGGAGCAAAGATGGCCTGGGCGCTGGGGATGGCTCCTTGGCCTCTGCCCCAGGCGCTCTCGAGTGGCTCTGCTCGCGGCAGAGCGACGCCCCGGAGGGGCAGAGCATCGCCCCCTGGTGGGCAGAGCGTTGCCCCTGGTGGGAGTGCCGGGTGGATCCCGGTCGGGCGCATGCGGGAGTCTGTCTGACTGTCTCTCCCCGTTTCCAGCTTCAGAAAAATACAAAACAAAACAAAACAAAAACCTCTGATGAAATGTACAGACCAAGACTCACCATCTGAGCCACGTTAAAGCGTCAGATTCAGTAGTAATTGCCCTGGTGTGCGACCAGCATCAGCGCCACCCTCTCCAGAACTGGAGCTCTGCTCATACACCAGCCCGGTCCCCTCTTCCTCCAGCCCTGGCAGCTGGCTTCTCCGGTCTGTCTCCGAATCTGACTACGCTGGTGTCTCAGTGCAGACAGAGGTCGTTTTTGCAGAGGACCGTATTTTTCGCTCCATAACGCACATCCCCCCCCCCCCCCAAAAAAAAAAAACGGAGGGAAAATGCCGGTATGTCTTATGAAGCGAATGTTCCTTTTTTTTTAGCTGCTGTGGGTTCCCGGACAACTAGAAGAGCATTTGAACATTAAAGTCTCTTCTCATTTGTTGATAACAGTGCTCATGGTTGTGAATACGACTGTTGAGTTTATATGGTTGAAATATTATGGTGGCATTTTTTTTTTTTTTTGGTATTTTTCTGAAGCTGGAAACGGGAAGAGACAGTCAGATAGACTTCCGCATGCGCCCGACCGGGATCCACCCGGCACGCCCACCACGGGCGAATCTCTTGCCCACCAGGGGGCGATGCTCTGCCCCTCCGGGGGTCGCTCTGCCGCGACCAGAGCCACTCCAGCGCCTGGGGCAGAGGCCAAGGAGCCATCCCCAGCGCCCGGGCCATCTTTGCTCCAATGGAGCCTTGGCTGCGGGAGGGGAAGAGAGAGACAGAGAGGAAGGAGGGGGGGGGGGGAGGTGGAGAAGCAAATGGGCGCTTCTCCTATGTGCCCTGGCCAGGAATCGAACCCGGGTCCCCCCGCACACCAGGCCGACGCTCTACCGCTGAGCCAACCAGCCAGGGCCTATGGTGGCATATTTTATTAAACATTTTAACATACCATTTGGTTCGGAATATTTTTCTTTTCTTATTTTCTTCCTTAAAACCCTAGATGCGTCTTATGGAGCAAAAAATACGGTAAATCTTTTGACTAGTCGTGCGATAAATAAAACATGTTTCACTTGAACAACAATAAAACATTTAATAATAATAATAATTTTTTAAAAATCCAAAAGGCCAGGTTTGGTTCTCAACGCTGCCACCTGCTAATTAGGTAACTGGCCTTGAGTAGATTTGAAACTCTCTCTCTTCATTGGCTAAACAGGGCAATGCCATCCAAAGTGCTATGACAATTAAGTGCCACCAGAAAGGGCCTGGCAGAGAGCACAGCTCATAGCTACTGCCTTCAAAACAGCCCGTTAACATGAAAGCAGCTTTTGATAGAAATATTATTCTGCAAAGCACCCTTCAAATGTCCACTGTGAGAGCCACACTAAGCAATTTACTTGAAAAGTCTCTTCCCAACAAAAACGGGGGAAGGGTAATTTTTGGTTTTAGAATGAAAGCTGAGTTTCTACCGAGTGACTGAAATAGTCACAAGTGACGTGAGTTTAACATGGAATGACAATTCATGAGTTGGGAAGGAAAGGAGGGGACTGGTTTAAAAAAAAAATCTTGTTTCTGTTTATAAGGGAGTGAGTAAAAGTTAATGTTTACATGCGACGGGAAAAGCTTAAGGCTGAGTTTTCTAAAACACCCCTAAACGCTGATTTAGATTTAAGAGTCTCTGTTTCAAAATATTTTCTCTGCTTCTCTGAGTCGAAAGAAACGAGGAAACAGGCAGCCCACTCTTGATGCTCCGGTACCTGCCCGAGCTGGAGGCCAGAAAAGCAGCACAAACACCGTCTGGCTGGGGACACAGAAAGCACCCAATGCACTTTACCCCAGAAGATGAGGGGAATTTTAAACACACGGCCGATCCCCTGAATCACCCCGGGCACCTCGCCTTTAAAGTTGAAGTCCTGGGCCAGAGGTGTGACTCACGGGGCTCTTGAACGAGGTGAAAAGGAATGGGGGTGGGGGGGAAGGGGGTGTTCCAACCAAATTATTCTCTTTCTGTCCCCATCCTAAAAGGGCCATGATTTCTACTACAGTGCACTGTTTTAATAAGAGACACCTCACGTGGGCCTTGGAAGTCTGGAGCCCAGGGCTACTTCATCCCCAAGGCGGGAAGCTTCCTCATGGATGAAGAGGGAAAATGTGCCAGAAGGGTTCTATCTACCCCCCTTTGCTAAAGGCACGACAGAATCCAGTCTCCTGGCAGCTTCCCGGTAGGACCAGCTCTGCCCTCTACCTCTGGCTCTGAGAGACCTTTCCTCATACCTGTAATTTGGTTCCCACATAAATGGGCCTGGAAAAGTTAGGAAAGGGTAGGTAAGAAACTAAACTAAAAAAAAAAATAAATAAAAAATAGGGAAATGACTTTATCTAGCTGCAGGGGACTACTTTCTCCACCTCATCATCCATTTTCTCCAGATTCCATGTCTTGGGGGGGGGCCTTTAGCACGCGCTCACTGAGAGAAACTAGACCCCTGACTCGGTCAACGCTACAAGTCTTTCCCTCAAATTAAGTTGTAAGGAATAAAGACGGAGGGAAGAGACAGAAAGAGAACCTACCTGGAAATTACACAGTACTTAAGACACTGATTAAAAATTGCAACACACGGAATGAATTTGTATCATGATACAAACAAACAAAACAATTATGTGCAAGAGAGGGCATCGGAACACTGGCCGGGTAGTTGATGATATTGAGTTATTTATTTATTTAGGTTTGATAAAGGTGCTGTGGTTAGCTCTTATAAAAAAAAAAAAGGCTTTGGTTTTTAGCAGTCTACTCTACACGAAGATATTTTCTGATAGACTTATACCATGTCTGGGGTTTGCTTGGACACCCACCGCGGGGGCAGGGGTACAGGTGACCCAGGGTCGGCACTGACCACCCACTGTTGAAGCTGGGGGGTGGGGGTAGGAACGACCGTTCGTGGGTACCCTACTGCTCTCTACTTTGTACAGGTTTGACATTTCCCCCGATAAAACAGTTAGAAAGGAGAGCCCGGGAGCCGGTTTCCTCCCCAGTTCCCAGCGCTCTGCCCGGCCGAGCTCACTCGGAGGGAGGGCAGGGCCAGGCCGGCTCCCCTATGGTAAACCGGGGACGCGCAGAGGCCCCCGCGCAGGGGCTCGTCCTCGCCCGGGGTCCAGGGGACCCCCCCACACCACCAACACCCTCCGCCCTTCGGCCTCCAACCCCCAGGAGTGGGCCGGCTCCCCCCCACACCCCACCCCCGGCCACAGCCCCCAGTCCCCCAGGAAGGGCAGGCAGGGAGGGGCCAAGGCCATCCAGCGGGGCAAGCCGACGGGGTGCGCATCTCAGGCCAGCTTCTCCCTTGAGCTGGGGGGCCCGTGGCCTCTGGGGGGCCGCGTCCTGGCCGGGGGCACGGAGGGGGGGGGGCGCGGTCCCGGCCGGGCGTGGTGGTCCGCGAGCCGCACCTGCGCACGCACCTGGGCGCACATCGGGGCCGCACACCGGGACGCACCTGGGCGCATACCTGGGCCGCACCTGGGCGCACATCGGGGCCGCACACCGGGACGCACCTGGGCGCATACCTGGGCCGCACCTGGGCGCACATCGGGGCCGCACACCGGGATGCACAC
Source organism: Saccopteryx leptura (assembly GCF_036850995.1). Taxonomy (NCBI): domain Eukaryota; kingdom Metazoa; phylum Chordata; class Mammalia; order Chiroptera; family Emballonuridae; genus Saccopteryx; species Saccopteryx leptura. Next base: position 194,396,010 of record NC_089508.1, on the reverse strand, counting down.
CTGGGTCACACACCGGGCCGCACCTGGGCGCACACCGGGGCCGCACACCGGGCCGCACCTGGGCGCACACCGGGGCCGCACACCGGGCCGCACCTGGGCGCACACCGGGGCCGCACACCGGGCCGCACCTGGGCGCATACCCGGGCCGCACACCGGGCCGCACCTGGGCGCACACCGGGGCCGCACACCGGGCCGCACCTGGGCGCATACCCGGGCCGCACACCGGGCCGCACCTGGGCGCATACCTGGGCCGCACCTGGGCGCATACCCGGGCCGCACACCGGGATGCACACCTGGGCGCACACCGGGACGCACCTGGGCGCAGGTGTGCGGGCCGGGACGCGAGGACGCGGGGGCGCACGCACCTTGAGGATGTTGTCGAAGATGGTGTCGCGGAATTCGAGCAGCGCCTTCTGGTCGAACTCGCGGCCGTGGATGATGCGCATCTGCTTGAGGAAGGTGGACTTGCCGCTCTCGCCCGCGCCCAGCAGCAGGATCTTGACCAGGCGCCGCACGGCGCGCCGCTCGCGGGCCAGCCCCGCGTCGATGTCCCGGCTGCGCCGCCGCGCCTCGCGCTCCGCGTCGCGGGCCCCGCCGCCGCCGCCCGCCCTGCGCTCGCGGGCCCCGCCGGCCTCGGCCGGCAGCAGGCAGCGGCTGAGGGTCCGCACCACGCCGGACATGGCCGCTCAGGCCATGGACCCCGCCGCGGGCGAGGCGAGCCCCGCGCGGCAGCCGGCCGCTCCCTCAGGCCGCGTCCGCCGCCGCCGCCGCCGGAGGCCCGCTCTCGCCCGCCGCTTGGCCCCGGCGGAGGGGCGGGCCGACGCGGCCCGGCGTCCCGGGATTGGGCCTGCCGCCGCCCCTACGGACGAACGCGCCCTTCGATTGGCCCGTACCACGCCGAAAGGCGGGCATCCCTCTGGCTTTTGGGGCGGGGTCGGAGCCGAAAGAGGCGGGATCTTCGGGGTAGGGACGCTTCTCACTGGACGCCCAGGCCGGGGTTCTTTCTTTCAGAATGAAAGGGAGGCGGAGTCACTGGGGAGGCGGAGCGGCCGTCCGCCATGACCAAGGATAATTGCTCGGGGGTCACGTCAATCACAGCGAACGGACCTGCGATCGGGGGTTTCGTGAAATGGGGCGGGACCAGAAGTGCCAGGTGTACAGAAAGTGGCCCTGGTTTCCCAGATGGGATCAACCTGTGAGATCGGGAGGCTTTCTGATTGCGCTCAGCCTTTTTTCTCTTCTGCTCAAAAGCTATGGAATGGCGACGAGAGGCCCAACCCTTCCTCTTGTATCTTGAAAGACAGCTGTTTCCTAAACCATTTTCCTACCAGAAACACCGAAGGGGGATGGGCCATACATTTCAGACACATGCACCCTTTGAAAGCAGCATGGGCCTCTGGGCTCCATGAGGAGCTAGCTAATCATCACAATCACCAGAAGCCACCCCACACCCCCCAAAGCCCTCTGTAGCACAGTGTCTGAGAGTGGGGTCTGAAGCTGGAATCTGCAACTCAACCCCTTACTAGTTGACTAGTTGAATAACCTCTCCCCTCCCCCCACCCCTGCCTCCCGCACCTGCTTTGAGCTTCCTTTTCCTCATCTGTCAAATGGAAACGATGATAGCAACTACCTCACATGGCTGTGAAGCTATAAACTGAGAGCATGAACTTGTAAAACCCTTAGCTGGGTGCCTGGACCCAAGTAAGTTCCTGCTGAGTGTTGGCTGAGCTCATTCCAGAGTCTTACTGTGAGTCAGAAGCCCCTGGAAGAGACTCAGGTGTCTCTTCATCTCTAGGTGATTGGTTTGATTTGGGAAACCTGGTCTCAGATAAAAACCGAGGCGGGCCCTGGCTGGGGGTCCTTCAGTTGGTCAAAGCATTGTCTCTACACACCAAGGTTGCAGGTTTGATCCCCTGTCAGGGCACATCCAGGAAATCAGCCACTGAATGCATAAGTGGGTGGGACAGCCAGTTGATGTTTCTCTCTCCTTTCCTCTCTCTCTAAAGTCAATGAATACATTTAAATAATTTCTTTAAAGTTAAACTGAGGCATATTAAGAATTTTAAGATTTGAGCAAAAAAAATCAATTCCAGTCAGGCAGTGCCAGATTGCATAGGAGCAATCCTGCCGGACGGGAGCCAGGGCACAGACTTGGTAGAGAAAAGCACGGAAGTAAAGAGAGGAAGTGATTTGATTGGCAATAGCTTTGGAAGGAGCTGGCTGTTTGTGACTGGCTGTCCTTCGCATTTTGATTGTGTAACCTTGAGGCATTTACAGGCTTAGAATTCTGGTTGTCTTACACAGGCTACCTCAGTCTAGTGTTCACCTTGTTGAATTAACTTCATAGGTCTTAAAGATTGTTCTGTCCAAACCCTCCTGCTCCACCATGTACAAAGCGGATAAAATAAAAGACCAGCCACGAACGACTTAACCTGAGGTCCCACACGAGAGTGGACAAGAACCCCTCTCTCTCTTTCTCTTTGCCTCTAATGGCAGAGGGGGAGGTGCACTAGGAAATATTAGTGGCTGTGATCTCATTCAGTTCTACAAATAACCTTTTTCTGAATAGTCATGAAAATGCCAGGCATTTCTGGAGAGGAATCTTAAGACAGAAAACAACAACAACAACAAACTCAGCCTTTGCGTCAAGACGCTTATACTTTAGTTAGGGAGCCAGACCTCTTTAGTCACCAGGTAAGTGCAGGTGAAGGAATCCCTAGTTTCTGCTTGAGAACAGAGAGAGAGAGAGAGAGAGAGAGAGGGAGAGAGAGAGAGAGAAAGAGAGGAAGAGAACCGTGGTATTCAGTGTTTTAACTCAGAGATCTAAACTCCCTGAGGATCTTGAATGCCTATGATGTGGCGTTTGTCCATTGCTGAGGCATGAGTGTGTGTCACTTAGGAGTCATCGCATTATCTAGTCCTTTGTCATCCTTCAAAATGATGGAAAAAAAATGTTTGGTTTCTTTGTGGAAACAGTCTTCAAAAAAAAAAAGCGTCAAACACTAATTTTATGATAGAAATGAAGAGAGAGTGCAGAAGCCTCGGAAAGCAATGCGTCTTAGAAAGAAAATGAGAATCTTGAACAAATAAGGAGAGGGGTTGTGGAATCCGGCAACGGGTCAGAGTTAGCCCCTCATGCAGTTAAAAGAAGTAAAGATGATTCAGAAAACACTTGGAGCAGAGATAGAAGAAAAATAATACCTCTAAAAATGAAAACTGTAAATAGGCACTTCATAGATACAGTAAGTTGCAGATTCAGACACAGATGAAGAGAATAAACAAATATAGATCTGGAAAAAAAAAATCTCCTGACTACAATATATAGATGGGGAGATATTTGTGAGAAATACATTTCTGTTGTTAGATCACCCAATCTGTGATATTTTGTAACATCAGCCTTAGTGATCTAAGGCAATGTGCTTCAGAAGGAAGAAAAATAATCTCTAAAAAGGAAGTCTGCTACTTTGTGAACATGCAGGTAACTCTCACCACGGACTGTGTTAAAGAGCAATAACTTTACCTTGTGAAGTTAAGGAAATGTAGACGAACATACTGGAAACAAAAGGCATGTATGTCAGGAGGGGGTGACCCTAATTAAAGCCTTCCAAGTAAGATCTTTGAGTTGTCTGAGAGGAGAACCAAGATTTTTGATTAATGTTAAACTTGGCCAAGTTACATAGTCAAAATTAAAAAACTTTAGGGTACATGCAAAAAGGAGAGAAGTTGAATGTATGAATTCCAGACGCGCAAAGGGGGGAGGGGGGAATGGGACGAGGGAACGAAAATCAATCAGCACAAAAGAATGCAGCAAATAAAAGAAAGCAGAAGGCATGGGAATAAACACAGGACAGCGTGAGGAAAATGAGAAGGCGGAAATAAACTCAAATACACGCTTCACCCCAATTACATATAAATAGACTAGCATGGTTAAAAGATGGAAGGCTGTCAGACGGGATAAAATAAAAACAAGGTTCAGCGAGGTGCTTTTAAAGGACACGCCTACCAACCCAGACAAGATCAAAGTAAAATAAAGAACGGAGGAAGATTTACCGGACACGTAGTAGCAACCTCAGGAAGCCTGGCTTACCTATGTGCACAGGAGAGGGGATAAAATCGATTTTAAGTCTCAAGCGTGACTTAGGGGTAAAGAGTCCTTTCGTGCAAAAAAAAGGTGTAATTCACTGGTGTGCTCTAACAAGTGCACACTCGCACGTAGCTAATAACATAGCTTCCGATATTTAAGGCCAAGAGGTTGACAAGCCAAGGGGGGAGCTGAAGAACCCACCGTCACTGCTGGGGTGGAGGGGCGGGTTGAACACACTTCTCGGGCAGTGGCGAACAAGTTTGACCTCGGAGGTATATGTTGACCAGCGGACCCAATACTTAGAGGGAATACACATTCTGCTCAAGTCCAAGGAACGGTTTTGTGTGTTGTTTTTTTTAAACTGACCCCACTGGAAAGGACTGATATCACACAGCATTCTACAGATCCCCTTCTCTGACCGTATTTGGTATCATGAACATACAACTCTATTTTCTGAGAAGTCCAAGGTTACAGAAATTAAGCATATTCCTTCTAAGGAAGTAGCCCAGCTTGTTAAACTTGTTTTGGTAGGGCGCCATCCTGAAAAGAGTCTGGGGTTGTTTGTTACCGCTCCATGACCTGATGGACCCTCACGGTACACCTGCCACAAGGCCGGCCGTCTGGTCTGGCGGTTGGGAGCAGGGGCTCTGGGGCCCTGCTGTCTGCCTCAGATCCTGGCTCTGTCCTCTACTGGTTGTGTGACCGTGAGCCAATTGCTCGATCTCACCGTGCCTCACTTTCCCTCGTCTGTAAAGTGGGGATGCACTGTGATATACTACGACTAAGTTGAAATCACTCAAGACGGAAATGAGAGAACATGTGTGGAGTCCTATGAAGAATGGCGCGGAGTAAGATCTCCATAAATGTTCGTTATTCCCATTATTATTCCTGTCCTTATCTTCCTATCACTTATCAATGTATAAAGCGGACGCTGAGCAAGATAAAAATCTCTCATCCAAAATCATAGGTTGGCAAAACCAGCATTTGAATCATGGCTTTTCAGCCTCACCGAGCACCCTGTGATCCCTGGACAGCGCCTGCCCTGTGTCTCCCCCTGTGCAGCCCTTTGCATGACTAAGAACAGGACCTCTTTCTGCCTCCACAAGCCCACCCACCCAGAAGGGTTTGACACCCCCCCCCCCATCACATTCTGTGTGTGTGTGTGTGTGTGTGGGGGGAGACTGCTCTTGCCTCAGGACCTTGGCTTCACCTGTTCACTCAGTCCTGAAAACCTCAGTCCTCCCCTCCCACCGGGGCTCTCGTCTTAGATCCAGGCTCAAATGATACTGTCTCAGGAAGGCTTTATGTACCCCAAACTTCCCTGCACCCCACCAATCTAGGCCCAGTTCCCATGGTCTTCTCTCCTCGTGCCCCATCCTTTTCCTTCCTAGTATTGATCACACTTGAAATTATTTGTGTCATTCCATATTGAGCGTCTTTCCTCCCAACTACACCCATGAGGCAGGGTCTATGTCGAAGTGTGTCCCTGTGCCGGGTACACAGCGGGAGCTCGGTCGCTGTTTGCTGGGTAGATGGGTGGAAGGCAAGAAGGGAGTGGGGACAGAGGAAGGGACAGAGGGAGAGAAAAGATGAAAGAATGAATGGATGGATGATGAATGAGTGGAGGAAGGCATTGATGAGTGAATGGTTAGGTGATTGGATGGGTGAATAAATGGGTGGTGGGTGGGTGGACAAGTGGGTAAATAGATGGTTGGAGGGATGGATGGATGGATAGATGGATGGATGAATGGATAGATGGATTGATGAATGGGTGGTGGATGGATGGATGGATGAATGGGTAGATGGATGGATGGGTGGGTGGATGGGTGGATGGATGTGTGGGTGGGTAGGTGGATGGATGGATGGGTGGTGGATGGATGGATGGATGGATGTGTGGGTGGGTAGGTGGATGGATGGATGGGTGGTGGATGGATGGATCTATGGATGTGTGGGTGGGTAGGTGGATGGATGGATGGGTGGTGGATGGATGGATGGATGGATCGATGGATGTGTGGGTGGGTAGGTGGATGGATGGATGGGTGGTGGATGGATGGATCTATGGATGTGTGGGTGGGTAGGTGGATGGATGGATTGGCAGGCATAGTCCCCAGGGACCTTGAGAGCATTGCATAGGGCTGTCCCTTTAGGAGGAGCTCTGTCACTTCTCTTGGAAGTAGACAAGGGGATTCTCTATGGTGCCGCCAGGCATGGTTTGGAAGAGAGGGTTAGTTGTGTCGCTGGCTAACCACCTCTCCCAAAGTCAGCATGCTTTTAAGGAAGAGTTGGTCGTGGGACCCAGGATCATGTGCAGAAATATTTCCTTATTTGAACCTAGGTCTTACTTATTTTGTCCCCCAAGCCCCAGAAGGAGAACAGTTTTGGGAAGTAACAGTCAGCAATACTGAGAAGCAAGTCAGCAGGCCGGACAGCTAGCTGGGTGACTTTCTGTCTCAGGCTCAGACCAGGCAGCAAACATCGCAGGTTGGTGCATGTGACCATTTTATCCTCGGTAGCAACACCCAGTGCCGTCCTAACATTGTTGGCGGCGAGGCTCAGGCGAGGGTCTGGGGACGCCCTTGGGGATGCTCACGAAGCAACCAGCCCGTTAGTCAAGGTTGCACCCGCAGGGGTCGTCAAACTTTTTATAAAACCCGCCCACTTTTGCAGTGCTGGTCGACCTGGTCCCTACCGCCCACTAGTGGGCGTTCCAGCTTTCATGGTGGGCCAATCGCGGCGCTGTTTGGTTGCACGGTAGGGACCAGGTTGACCAGCACTGCAAAAATGGGCGGTTTTTATAAAAAGTTTGACGACCCCTGAATGCTCCTGAACCCACGGCTCCCAGCTTCTCCAGTCCATCGGGGTTGTTCCGCAGACTCTCTCGCCACCTCACGCCAGGACGCACGCAGGCCGACCCTGAGGCCACCAGCCCGAGCACAGCGGGTCACTGAGCAGAAGGGAGAGAAAGAGCTCAGGAGGGCTTTGCACGGACAACCTGGAAGGAACAGATCACGCCTTGTGGTGGTCAGTTTTGCGTGGTGGTTAGTTTGGTGTGTCGGTTTGGCCGGGTTCTGGTACCCAGTGACTTACTCAAAGATTAAATCGACCGTTGCTGTGGCTGCAGGGGTTCTGGAGAGGTGGTTAACTTCTGCAACCAGTGGACTGCAAGGAGAGTACCCCTCCACGGTGTGGGTGGGCCTCGCCCAAGCAGTTGAAGGGCCTGGCGAGCAAACGCCAACATTTCCAGGGGAAGAACACATCCCGCCCCGAGGCTGCAGCATCAGCTCCGCCTGTGTGTCCAGCCTGCCGGCTGTCCAGCAGGTTTCTGACTTGCCGGCCCCAGAGCGGCGGGAGCCAGCGTCTTGAGATAGATCTCCTCACACACGTCAACCTGGCATGCCTCCCGATAGATACACATACGTATAATTATCATACAGTAAACATAGATACTACATATTACACATAGCACCGTGTATGCGATACTAGGTTGTTTCAGTTTCTCTGGAGAACGCCAGAACTGATACAGATCAAGCTGTGCCCTCCCCAACAAAGGGGCCAAGAAGGATATATAATCCTGCCTCACACACCATGAAGTCACCAGCATTGATAACTACCGTGGAGTTACTGAAAAGGTTAGAGGTAACAACACATGGAAAATACTCAGGCTGCAAAGTACGCCACGGCCCCACCCGGGCTCTGGCACGGACCAGCTGTGTCAACTCTTGGACAAGTGGTTTAACCTCTCCGTGCCTCAGTTTCCTGTTCTGTAAACTACAGGTGAAACCACTGAGCCTGGAACGCTTGTGACGATCAGGCGGGTTAACACCCGGAAGGAACTTAGCACAGCGTCCGGGACTCGGGAGGAGACAAGGGCTTGCACTGACTTTAATCCCACTGGGGGGTCTGTCTCCCCCCCCCCCGTGCCCCCCACCTGCCCATCCCACGGCAGCTGTCTGGAAATTCTGCCTAACTTGCTGCTGGTTTCGGTGCGGGCAGCACTGCCCCTCCCCCTGAAAAGGGCAGATCTGTGCCGGTTGGCTGTACCTGGGCACCTGTCCTGGCGGCCTGTGTGGGTCGCGGCTCGCGGACAGTGGGCTCAGAGCCTGTTTCCCGGGGAAGGACGAGGGTAGGGGAGCCTGCCCTGGGTCAGAGAGCCCAGAGGGTGCCCGTGGGAAGCAGGGAGCCATCCCAGGACCTGTTATGTCAATGAAAATGTGGGTCCCTTGTTCAAAAGGCGTTTAAAGAGTTTCGGATGGTGACAAAGACCATGGAACCTGGCAAGGGGCACTTCTGAGCACTGGGCCCCGAGTCTGCCCAGAGCTAGGGCACGGGAGGGGGGGGTGGCGGGGGTGCAGGGGGGCTGGGGCCAAGACCCTCATGGGGAACGCATCCCGGCAGGGAAGTCCCCGGCCTCCAGCACTGGGCAGGGCACCAGCTTGCTCCAGGCCCTGGGGAGACAGGCCCTGGCTGTTCATGAACCTCTGGCCTCTCCAGGGAATGCACAGGAAATGGGTCGGGTTTACCGGTGATTCACGGCCTTGGGCCTTGCTCCTTCCAATCTCTGCTTCCTGTCCCTTCCCAAGGGTTCAGGCAGATTCTATCGTTTCCCCGGGGGCGCTTTGGGGCAATAAAAAAAAAAAAAGCCGGTTGGGTTGAATCTAAAACTTCCATCTTCCATCTAATTTCCCGCCCCTCTCTTGTCCTCTCCTGCAGAATAAAGCAGCCCAGCTTGGTCCTGAGAGCCCAGGAGGGAGGGAGAAGGGATCAGCTACCCCTGTCTTCTCCCTCCCTCCCTCTCTGCTGGGCTTGGGGAGGAGAAGGGAAAATCCCAAACCAAGTGTCTCTTACTTCATTCTCCATTGCCCTTCCCCCACCCTCTCCTGACTCCTCTGCCGCCTTGGTGGCCTCCTGCTTGTACGGCTGACCTGACGGTGAAGAAATGGGGAGGAGGCGGTGGGTAGTGTGGTGGCCACGTCTTCAGCCCCCAGAAGGCATCTTACCCATTTTGCTGCTGGTGGGGGGGAATACCTGATACTTCTCTGCCTCCAGCTGGCACAGTTCTGGAGTTCCACATGACAAGATACAGTGCAACAGCCCAGGGCCTTGTGGGGGTGCCGGGCGACAAACAGCACCGCCCACCCGACCTCCGGGCACAAGAGTAACACCAGCGGTGGCAGCTCAGCCCGTTCCTCCTTGAGGAACGTTGAGGCTGTCAAGTCTTGGCACCAGGAGGTGCGTGTTAGTGATCAGTTCTTCTATTCACAGGTGAGGAGGCCGAGGCGGAGAAGGGTGAAGCATCGTGCCCAAGGTCACGAAATGAGGAAGTCGCCGAGTCAGGGTTGAACAGAAGGTCTTCCCAGCTCCAAGGCCACAGTGCTCATGGTGGCTTCACTGTCCAACCTTCTTTAAGAGCCCATAGAAGGTTCATGAATAACGTGTGCTGGGGGGTGGGGGAGGGGGCTGATTCTGCCTGTGGAATATCAAGGAAGGCTTCATGGAAGAGGTGACCCTTGAGTTTTCTTTTTTTTAATTTAATTTTTTTCTTTTTCATTTCTTTTCTTAAATAAAGACAGAAGAGCGAGACGTACTGAACTGGGCTGCGGTCTGTCAAGAGTAAGAATGTTACTTTTTTTTTTTTTTTTCCTGAAGCTTGAAACGGGGAGAGATAGTCAGACAGACTCCCGCATGCTCCCGGGATCAACCCGGCACGCCCACCAGGGGGCGACGCTCTGCCCCTCTGGGGCGTCGCTCTGTTGCGGCCAGAGCCACTCCAGCGCCTGGGGCAGAGGCCAAGGAGCCATCCCCAGCGCCCGGGCCATCTTTGCTCCAATGGAGCCTTGGCTGTGGGAGGGGAAGAGAGAGACAGAGAGGAAGGAGAGAGGGAGGGGTAGAGAAGCAGATGGGCACTTCTCCTGTGTGCCCTGGCCGGGAATCGAACCCGGGACCTCTGCACACCAGGCTGACGCTCTACCACTGAGCCAACCGGCCAGGGCCCTTGAGTTTTCTTATAAAGGGCAAGTGGGATCTGTCTCACGGAGATGAGGTGGGAAGGGCCCTGCAACTAGGGGAAACAGCATGTGCTAAGGCCCTGAGGCATGGGCGGCACCTGCATGGGGGATCAGGGCCTGCAGGGTGCTGTGTGAGGTTGGGGTTCAGGGCCCGTGTCAAGGTGCGTGTTGGGAGATGAGGGTGAGACGAGGGTCACTGAAGGCCCTATGGAAGATTTTGGGCTCCATTCCTGAACTTGGAGAATCCTCACGGCACTCAGCACGCTATGAAACCGTCTCCTTGCTTACACGCTTGAGATCGCCTCCTCACTATGGCGTAAGCTCCGGGAAACCGGGCACGTGGCCATTTTGCTCCTGTCTCTATCCCCAACGTCGAGCACGCAGTGGTAGCTCGATGCCTGCTTTGGGGGAATGAAGGAATGAATGAGTGAGTGATTGGATGAAGAAACATCTACCTGGGAGGTGTAGTCCCTGTAGCTGTATCTCTCACTGTCACTGTCCTGAGGTCCTCAGGTACATGCTGAGCTCACAGGGTGGTCCCACCTTTGCCCAGACAGGGGTGGGGTCCTGCTGGGGGTGTCCTGGGGCATCCTCCAGAACAGGGGTCCCCAAACTACGGCCCGCGGGCCACATGCGGTCCTCTGAGGCCATTTATCCGGCCCCCGCCGCACTTCTGGAAGGGGCACCTCTTTCATTGGTGGTCAGTGAGAGGAGCATAGTTTCCATTGGAATACTGGTCAGTTTGTTGATTTAAATTTACTTGTTCTTTATTTTAAATATTGTATTTGTTCCCGTTTTGTTTTTTTTACTTTAAAATAAGATATGTGCAGTGTGCATAGGGATTTGTTCATTGTTTTTTTTATAGTCTGGCCCTCCAACGGTCTGAGGGACAGTGAACTGGCCCCCTGTGTAAAAAGTTTGGGGACCCCTGCTCCAGAACATATCTAACTTGAAATTCCTGCCTGCGACCACCAGGGGTCGCCCGTGCCACACAGGAAACCCCAGCGAAGGGCCCTGTTGAATTTGGGGGTGGGAGGCAGGGGGGGTGGTCGTGTGTGCAACAGATCCCATCCCTGAGCCGCAAATGAGTTCTCCAGGCTGCCATTTCTCCTCATCGGTGCCTGGGTTTCCTCTCCCAGAACCAGACAGGTGTGACCATGGGAAGGGGTCACTGGGGGATCCAGACCCAGGAGGCCTGGGACCGGGGCTTCCATCTGGCCAGCAGACCTGCCCAGGAAAGCTGGGTCAGCCAGGCCATTTGTCCGTGTCTGCCGCACAACCTGCCCCCACCCAGACGCTGGCCCAGGCGTGGCCAACAGTTTCTGCCCCCGGGGCCAGATTAGAAAGAAAACTTTTTTCACAGGCCGGACGAAATTTAAAAATGTTAAATACAAAAACGATTCGTTTAAGTAAACAAAATTTTATTATGTAATTTGTTTGTGAATAAATGTGAGTGAAAAAAAATTTTAATATACATTATTTTAATAAAAATATATTTTAATAAAATATAATTCCATACCGTATAAATATCCAAACTGTATCACAATCAGTCGCAACAATATTTAATTAATAGAATGAGCTTGAAGGGGTTATATTGCAAATAAAACAATTATTTTGTTTTTTACAAACAGCCTGGACACGTTTTCAGTCATCAACTGCAGCTATTGTCTATGTTGCAATGCCACTCGGTTCAGCACATGTGACCACAAAAATAACGAATTGTTTGACCTTGGGTGCGCACTGACAAACTCCGCCTAGAAGAATGTGGGTTTCACATCGCCGCTAAACGTCAAACAGTTCATATCAAGTACAGAGGAATACAAAAGTTGTAAATCTTTATAATGGAATTTTTTTAAAAAAAAATAAGTATTGCGAATCCATTCGACCAGTTACTGGAAGTTAACCCTGATTAGTCACATGCGGAATTCTTTTCCGCATATCACTATCTTCTTAAATATCTCGATTTCCAATAATCAAAGACGCTTACACGCTTCTGAGTAGCTGAGATTGTCAAGTAGCGGAGAATATTAAAAATTTAATCGCGGGCCGCACAAACTCATTACGCGGTCTGGATCCGGCCCATGGGCAATATGTTGGCCAGGCCTGCGCTGGCAGGCTTAGGGGAGCAAGGTCAGCCTCCTGACACTGCTCCCTGCACACTTCAAGCCCAGGGATCTGGACACTGCTGCCTTCAGCTGCCCAGCTGAGCTGTTTCCAAATAAGTTTCCACGCACAGTTTTGGGGGAGGGGGGTTGGGACGTCAACCTATCTTTGGTGGAGGACACCAAATTCAACCTATGCCGACAGGGTCGCGGCTCTGACCGTCGGGGTTCAGTCTTGCTGACGACCCTCCGAGAACCTGCGTGGGACACGCCTCAGAGCTGTCCCCCGAAGGTGAGGAGCTGGAGTGTGAATCCGCTCTCTCCGATGGGGGGTGTGTGTGTGTGTGTGTGCGGGGAGGGGATGGCCCGACACCTTGCGAGACGCTGGTCTTCTTCCTAACTTAGGGTCCCAGGCAGCACATTGCTGGAGTGTGTCATCAGCCCTGGAGGAGTATTTGCACCCCAGGAGCTGGGGAATGTTCCCCATTGGGGCTTTTCCCCTTCTAGTTACCCGCTCCCTCCCTCTCCACCTTCACTTTTGAGGGTCTCCCAGGGTGCCGGCTGCCAGGTCTCCCTGGCCAAGGATGTTCCCCCAGAAGGCACCTGTGTGGGAACTGCCTACAGGTGACCCCTGGGCTTGGCAGAGGGCCCGGCTGGAGGACAGCTGGGGCCAACGTCCAGTTTCCCAGTGATCACCTTGCCCGGCCGACCCAAGGCCTGGTTTGTCCATGGGATGAGCAGTGACCGTTGCTTGGCAGGGTCCATGCCAGGCTGACAGGGTGTGGCCAAAGGGCAGAGGGCGTTATCACGGGACAGAGCTGTGATTTACAGCAGTGGTGGGCAGCCAGGGACCGAGCGTGCGGGCAGGGTGCCGACAGGATGAGGGACCTGCGTGTCACTGAGGCGTGGTGCGTTGTGCTAGCCCATCCCCTGCCTGGTGCGGACAGGCGGGATAAATCAGCCCTCACGGCAAGCGGGGTGGCAGGGAGAGTTAATTAGGAACGAGAGGAAATACATTTCAACTCGCAAAGAAGCTGAGGGAGCGAGCAAAGGACACCCTGGCCCCCGCTGGGGTTGTCCACACCTCCCCCTACAGGACAGAGGACCAGGGATGCCACCTCGGCAGTGCGGTGCCGGTGCCGGCACTGGTGTGGGAGGGTGGGGCTGCCCGCTGTCCGCTGCCCGCTGCCCCAGGGGCTGAGCCCACCCTGCTGCTGTGGGCTAGACTGGCTAACTTCTGGGTAACACGGAGGAGTTTGTCCCGGGCTCCCCCCACTTCCCCTCGCCCCCTCCTCCAGCCAGCCAGCCCCTCGAGGTCCCCCAGAACTTCCCTCCCTTTGCTTGGACAGTGCCCGCTCCAAGAATGCCCATCTCACCCTGTCCACCCCTCCCCCACTCTGTGCTGCCCCCCCTTCCCTGCAGTGGGGTCTAGACTCCAACAGTTTTCTCCCCCAGTGGACTATGGGTGGGAGCCACGTCGTGGGTGGGTTAAGGCTCCTGACCAGGAGGCACTCACAGTGAGTGCCGCTGAGGGTGAACTGGGGGCAGGTCAGGGGCTGTAGGGAGGAGGGGGCCATGACCAGGGGACTTCTGGGGGGGGGGTGGTTGTGCTGCAGTAACAACTACCGTCAAATCTCCTCACAGAGGGCTGAGGCTTCTCAGGGCACGCGCAGTCGGCTGTGGTCTGCGTGCTGCTCAGGCGGCTGTCCCTGGGTAGGGACTGGACCAGACAGCTTCCATGTGTAAGAGGAAGCTGACCAGTCAGTGCTGGAAGTAGGGACCCGGCTGCAGAACCCACTGAGAGGGAGGTCCTGTCCCCAGGGCAGGGCAGTGCCCCGGAGGTGTCTGTCCTAGACGGGCACCAGGCCACACCTGCATAGACAAGAAGGTTCCCTCCGGCCTCAGAAAGGAGAGGAGAGGAGGGTGGACGGAGATGGTGTGGACCTTCTCTTGGAGACCTGGGCTGTGTCCAGTGTGCGGCGAGGGCGGCCTGGCCTCCAGGCGGTGGTGACGAGGGAGGGGGAGGGACCCTGCATGCGGCCACACTGCCCCCACCCCCTGGCCTCCGGGGCTCTCCCCCCCTCAGCAGCCTGCTCTGCCCAGGCCTGCCCTGGGTCCCTGTCTCACTCTGCAAACACTCGGCTCTGTCCTCATGGAGCCTGCACGTCCCCCGAGGGCAGGGATCGTGTCTGGACAGTGCAGCCCTCGGGGGGTGCGAGAGCAGCTTTGATAAATACTGCTTCTCAGACAAGAAGAATGTGAAACCGGGAGGGAACTGCCTTTTGTTGACCCCACAGGGGACGTACTCTGCGCTGCCTGCCAGGGTCCTGGGAACTCTCTCCCGGGGTGGGTGGGGGGATCATCCGCCTGTTTCCAGAGGCTGTGGGCAGAAGCAGAGGCCCGCCCAGCCCAGCGGAGCAGAGATGGCTGGCGACTGGGGACCCGGAGCCTTCCGGAAGGAGGTGGGGCGATGTGATCCCCAGCTGCCACTCTGCACAGGTCCTGCTTCTGCTGGTCTCAGTCCCACCCTCGGTAGCCTCTGAGTCAGTATCTCCCTCCCCCGAGGCTGGGCAAGGAGGTCAGAGGTGAAGGGAGCCTGTCTGGGGTCCCCAGTCCTTGTGGGAGGCACCCAGGGTCCCAGCAGGGTGTGGGCAGGGGACATCGACCAATCGCCCAGCTGAGGCTTCCTTGCCTGGGCCAGTGTGAACATCTGACCTCCAGATGGGGGTGTGGAAACTTCCAGAGGCAGCTAGATGCTCTGCGGGGGGGGGGGGGGGGGGGGGGGGGATGGGTTAGGGGAGGGGGGGCATGAGTTTTTAGAAGAGCTTATGGTTTTTGTCATTACAGAAGCATTGTGCGCTCCTTGCAACGTCCTCTGCCCAGGGGCAGGCTGAGCACCCCTCCCCCACCCACCTCGAGCTAAGCCCTGCTCAGTGAGTGTCTATACCCCCCCCCCCCGCACCCCCCCACCCCGCCTGCGTCCTGTGTGCACACGCTTCCCCACGCATTGCACGTACCTGTTCCCGGCGGCTGTTCCCACGTGCGGGTAGGTCTGGGACATCTTTACTTGTCAGGACAGGCGGAGCTGCTGTGCTCTCTGCCCAGAATTTCACGCCCCTCCCTCTCCCCAGGTCTTCCCTCTGCGCACTGTTGGGGCCCTGCCAGGCCACGCTGCTGCGGGCACCCGCGGCCACAAGCGGCCCGCTCCTGGGCGATTCGCCGGTGCGGAGGCTAAGCCGCAAACTCTGCTGTTTGCAGGCCTGGGCCTCGGTTTGCCGATCTGTGAAATGGGGTTCCAGCACCCCCGGCTTGACGGGATTGCCTCCCGCTGCGGGTGGGCGGGGCGCCAACGCGGGCTGAGCTCTGTGGGCGGGGGCGCCAACGCGGGCTGAGCTCTCACCTTGGGGGGCCTCGGCCTGGGGTGGGCGGCTCCCGAGAACAACGCAGGCCTCCGGCTCCGGGAGAACAGCAGGCTCTCCCCTGGCGGCCGGGGCGTGAGGATTAGATGCAGAATAATGCAGTCCCCGATCAAACCTGCAGCTGTAACTCAGGCCCCAGACGCTGCCAGCACCATAAATTTGGGCGGAAAGTGCAGCTCCAGCAGTTTGTGCACGGGAGCCGGGGAGGCCGGGTGAATTACAACCGTGGAGGCAGCGGCCCCCGCCCAGCATTGTTAGCCGGAGCCAGGGATGGATTGTGTGCTGGCTTTAATGAAATTGAATTTTAATTTATGTCCTAGCCCGCCATGGTGCGGGGTGAGGGTGCCCGGGCAGAGGTGGGCTCAGCCCCGGGGCGCCGTCGGACTCTTCAGGGTTGGGGGTGGGCAGCAGCCCGATCCTACAGGGATAGGATGATGGATGGGCATCCCCGGGGCGGTGGCATCGGCTCCCCAAAATTTCAAGGTCATGCCAGCCTGGGCGTAGTTTTGGGCAAGGGACATGACCTCTCTGGGTGTCTCTGCTGCCTGCCCATCTGGTCACACGTGCCTGGCTCACTCCGGTGTAAACTGGGTAGCAGGCTCAGGGAACTGAGGGTCCCTATCCCGCCCCCTAGTAGGGATTGAGAGCTTCCGCAGATGCTAGCCCCAGATGTGGGAGGAGGTGGAGGACAGAGGAATGACCCTGGGAGCCCTTCACTCACTCCTCTCTCCGGAGTGTCCACCCATGAGACGTTACAATCTTACAATCTGCGGCTACTTAACATAGGTAGCCTTTGGAGGGCCTGCACAGCGTGGGACCTCACCCGCGGTTTCCGTGTGTCCGTCCTCCGACCCCCGCTGCGTGCACATGGCACACGGATGCTCTAGGGCAGTGGTCCCCAACCTTTTTTTGGGCCACGGACCGGTTTAATGTCAGAAAATATTTTCGCGGACCGGCCTTTAGGGTGGGACGGATAAATGTATCACGTGACCGAGACAAGCGTCAAGAGTGAGTCTTTGACGGATGTAACAGAGGGAATCTGGCCATTTTTTAAAAATAAAACATCGTTCAGACTTAAATATAAATAAAACGGAAATAATGTAAGTTATTTATTCTTTCTCTGCGAACCAGTACCAAATGGCCCACGGACCGGTACCAGTCCGCGATCCTGGGGGTTGGGGACCACTGCTCTAGGGGACGCTGCAGAGTCCGCGTTGCCAGGTGAGCCCGGCCTGGTGGCTTGTCCGAGCTGCAGATGTCCTGCCCTTGGCAAGGCCCTGTCCTGCCTGAGCCTCCGTCTCCTCTTCCGACCCTGGAGGTGACGAGGGCCCCTTCGCCCAGGGGTGTGTGGGGGGCTCAGCAGGTCAGGTGTCTACGCGTCTGTCCGCCCGTGGAGAGGGGAGGTTCTCAGTGGCACTTCCAACACAGCCTTCTCGCCAGGCAGGGTGGCGGGGGCCGGCGGGGCCGACCGGCTGCGGCCTCCTCCTTCGGTCAGTGGGGATGGGCTGACCACCAGGCTGCGGCTGCTGAGCGAGGTATAAACCCGTCGGCCTCGGGAGACACTGTTGCCCGCTATCTGGACTGGGCGCGACAAGCCGTCGGTCCAGTGTGTATGGCAGGGAGAGCACCAGACAGTGTGCCAGGCACCTTTGGAAACTGTGACAGACCAGCTCCCCCCCTTCGATTTTCACAGGTGGGGGCACTCAGGCCCAGAGAGGGACAGACACTTCACTGAGGTCACACAGCAAGTGAGCAGGAGTGTTGGGGCCAGCCTGGGTCACCCTGATGTGGACCTGGGTGAGGTGACGTTGTCCCTGTGTCATCAGATACAAAGGAGGATGAGGGTCCCACCCAGACTTCAAACTCCATCCTCACAATTTTTTTATTTTTGTATTTTTCTGAGGTTGGAAATGGGGAAGCAGTCAGACAGACTCCCACATGAGCTTGACCGGGATCGACCCGGCACGCCCACCAGGGGGCGATGCTCTGCCCATCTGGAGCGTCGCTCTGTTGCATCCAGAGCCATTCTAGCGCCTGAGGCAGAGGCCACAGAGCCATCCTCAGCGCCCGAACCAACTTTGCTCCAATGGAGCCTCCGCTGCGGGAGGGGAAGAGAGAGACAGAGAGGAAGGAGAGGGGGAGGGGCGGAGAAGCAGATGGGCGCCTCTCCTGTGTGCCCTGGCTGGGAATTGAACCCGGGACTCCCGCACGCCAGGCCGACGCTGTACCACTGAGCCAACCGGCCAGGGCCCATCCTCACAATTTTTGGCGAGTGGACAGCTTAGCCTCTGTATGTGCATAGAAGAAGATGCCCACCCTCTGGGTGGCCCCAGCCAGTGTGGCCCGGTGAGTGGGTACAGACAGGACTCCAGCCCCACTTAGAACCCACCGGGCCAAGAAGGACCTTGATCGGCACGAACGTACGAACCACCCTCCACCCCAGAGTTATCTTTCTTTAAGTCTTCACTTCTTTCAGTATCAACACACTGATTATAAAAGGACACTTTGTGGGGAACCAGCGTTGTGGGCCCCAGAGAGTCAATAACACGAAAATGAATGTCTCCAACCCACCTTACATCCCTCCGTGATGGCGTGGAGCGTGCGCGTCTCGTGAAGGCGTGAAGCGTGCGCGCCTCGTGAAGGCGTGAAGCGTGCGCATCTCGTGATGGCGTGGAGCGTGCACGTCTCGTGATGGGGTGGAGCATGCGCGTCTTGTGATCGGGTGGAGCGTGCGCGTCTCGTGATGGCGTGGAGCGTGCGCGTCTCGCGGTGGCGTGGAGCGTGCGCGTCTCGTGGAGTGGAGCGTGCGCGTCTCGTGAAGGCGTGGAGCGTGCGCGTCTCGTGATGGCGTGGAGCGTGCGCGTCTCGTGGAGTGGAGCGTGCGCGTCTCGTGATGGCGTGGAGCGTGCGCGTCTCGTGAAGGCGTGGAGCGTGCGCGTCTCGTGATGGCGTGGAGCGTGCGCGTCTCGTGAAGGCGTGGAGCGTGCGCGTCTCGTGATGGCGTGGAGCGTGCGTGTCTCTTTCCCTCTGCAGGGATTCGTGCTGTGACACAGGCAGTGCGCTGTTTCCAGCTCCATGTAGACCCGCACCCATTTCCCGGTCGGAAACACGGAGAGGCCTGTTCTGTGTCCAGAGTCGCGAGAGGTGCAGCCAGGCTCTTGCCCTGTTCACGGGAGGGGGGGGGAGCGGGACGGGACCGGTTATCACGGGGGCCCCTGGAGAGCTTTCTTCCCCACACAGTCCGCCCTGGGCCAGTGTGAAGGATGCAGGATTTATCGACATGACGTTTGGGGCCCGGGGACCTCCTGGGTGTGCCAGGCCTTGGAGGGCCCGGGTCACGCGGGGGCGGAAGCAGCCGAGAAGAGCCTGCCCTTTGGCTCTATGGTGTTTCGCAGAAGGGAAATCGATAGCTCACGGTCCGGCAAGCTGGCGCAGGACGTCCGTGCCCTGGAGGTGACAGGGTGAGGCCGTGTCTCCGCAGCCCGGGGAAAGCTTAATCCTGGGAGATTTATGTCACCAAGAAATGCAGAACTCTGGGGCGGGAACATGGGGTCTGGTCACCGCTGCCTGTTACTCTGGCTGGAATCAGGTCAGTGGGCCTGAGGGAGAAGTCTGAGGGGACTGGGGTTTGTCGAGCTGCTGGCGGCCTGTTTGGGGGAATTTAAACTCAGTGGGGCGCACTAGGGGACAGATGGCTGTCATAGCCTACAGGGACGAAGGCCCTCCACTGGGTCAGAGCGTGACGGGGGAAAGTCAGGGCTGGGGTCTCCATGCACATATGAGTGACGTGTGACTGGGATCCCAGCACCCACGCCCACGTGTGGCCCACCACGGACCCGACGCGCCACACTCCAGCCACGTGCGTGCACACCGACTCCCAAAGCACATGCGTGTGTGCACAGGGGCACACACACAAAACTCTGGACACGTGTGTGTGCACGCACACCCAAGCACACGTGTGCCCAAACCCATGCACGTGCATTCCATCAAAGCACACATTTGTACACATGCATGTGTGTTTTGGTGAGTGTGCACAAACACACACCCACCACCGGAGTAGTGGCGCCCTCTCGCCACTAGAGGGTAGTAGAAGCCTTCCCCGCTTCCAAACTCATTTACTGAAACAGGCACGTGTGTTCATGTGAACACACACACACACAAGCACACACACACACGCATGCACGTGCTCGCACACACAGAGTAAAAAAAAAAAAAAAAGCAAAGTACAGAAACCCCCGACAAATAGAGCAGCTGATGGTAATTCAAGCCGACGTCGGCCGTAAAGCCTGGAGGCTGATGATAATGAATTATGAACGCCTGGTGCTATTTAACAGAGATGTTTAGGGGTCTCCCGCCTGGGCCCGGCAGCCGAACCGAGGGCTTCCCGACATGCACGCCTGCTGGCTCGGTCCCTTCTCCAGGTGTTGGGCACGGGGTACACCTCCTTCCCTTCACCCTCCTCCTAACTTCTCTCTGCACCCTGCAGAACTGCAACGAGGTAAAGAAACCACATTTCTGATGGGAATGTCGTGTCCTAGGGTCACAGCTGGCCACCCGGCTGGCCCAGTCATGATCCAGAATGCTGCAGAGAGTGGGTCCTGCAAGTGCAGCTGTGTGCCCAGGCCGACCCCAGGCCGGACCTGCGGGGTCCTGCGGCCAAGCCCTGGGTTCCTGCCCGGCCCCTGGAGGGCTGAGGTCTCACAGGGCCTGACCTGGCCTGACAGGCCCCACCCCCACCCCTCACGCTGCTCCGGGGGGTCTCAGGACTGACATGAACTGTTCTTCCTTGACTCCTGTTTGCAGCCTAACTTCACCTGGCTCTTGTCTGGTGCAGAGGGTGACCGGGAGTGTCTGGGAAGGTGTTAAATGTAAGCTGTCAGGGTCTCCAAGGACAGGAAAGACGGCCTTTCTCTAGGTGAGTTCTGGGCCAGGCCTCCTGGGCTCAGACTTTGTTTGAAGGTCTGCATTCCTTTCTGCGTTGGGGGCTCTGACAGGGCACCCCCAGCCATGCTCAAGGTCAGATATACCCCTCAGGGTCACTTGTAAGGAGGCTGGCTGGAGGGGCTTTTGTTGTGACACCGTAGGCCCTGGCCTTGGTCCCAACCTCAGCACTTGTCTGCACAGCAGACCTTGTCTCTCTCCTGTAGCATGGAGACAGGGCTGGGTCCTGGGCCTGCGTCCGCATGCTCGAGGCTGTGCTGGGGTTGGGTACAGAAGGATGGACCTTTTCATCAGGGTCCACGGACAGAATTCAGGGCTCTGTGAGTTTGTGTGTGTGTGTGTGTGTGTGAGACAGAGACAGAAAGAGAAAGTCAGATAGGAACAGACAGACAGGAAGGGAGAGAGTTGAGAAGCATCAACTCTTTGTTGTGACACCTTAGTTGTTCATTGACTGCTCTCTCTCAGATGTGCCTTGATGGGGGGGGGGGGCTACAGCAGACCGAGTGACCCCTTGCTCGAGCCAGCAACCTTGGGTTCAAGCTGGTGAGCTTTTGCTCAAACCAGATGAGCCCGTGCTCAAGCTGGTGACCTCGGGGTCTCGAACCTGGGTCCTCAGCATCCCAGTCCGACGCTCTATCCACTGTGCCACTGCCTGGTCGGGCTTGCCCTGTGAGTTTTTTTTTGCATTTTTCTGAAGCTGGAAACAGGGAGAGACAGTCAGACAGACTCCTGCATGTGCCCGACCGGGATCCACCCGGCACGCCCACCATGGGGCCACACTCTGCCCACCAGGGGGCGATGCTCTGCCCATCCTGGGCGTCGCCATGTTGCGACCAGAGCCACTCTAGCGCCTGGGGCAGAGGCCAAGGAGCCATCCCCAGTGCCCGGGCCATCTTTGCTCCAATGGAGCCTCGGCTGTGGGAGGGGAAGAGAGAGACAGAGAGGAAGGAGAGGGGGAGGGGTGGAGAAGCAAATGGGCGCTTCTCCTGTTGCCCTGGCCGGGAATCAAACCCGGGTCCTCCGCACGCTAGGCTGACGCTCTACCGCTGAGCCAACCGGCCAGGGCTACCCTGTGAGTTTTGACTGGAAACAATTACATCTTCATTTTCTCCAACCCCTAATCAGTAGGTGTCCCCTTCCACTATGATGGGAGGCCACGAGCCACGGGGTATGGGACCTGCTCCCCAATAGAAACACAAGCTCCTTGTGTGTGGCTGCGGCAGCCGCAGGTGCCTGAAAATGCACTGTAAGTCACGCTCCTCACGACTTCGGAATGACAGTGGCCGGCACCGTCACTGGGTCTTGCTTAATGCATCACACACACACACACACACACACACACACACACACAGCACGTCAATGGCCAGATTAGGAGTCGGCTCTTTAGCTATTTTGGTTATTATACTTCAACAAAGACGGTTCCTTTGCAATCCCATGTTTTTACTTAATGGGAGTTAAAGACCTTCTTTGGAGAGGGAGTGTCTTTCGGATGCCCAGGGGGTTCCTGGCGCCAAGGTGATCGGATGGGCAGGGGGTCCCCAGGCCCGTGGGGTGGGATGACTCCTCCAGGCAGGGTCTCCCGGGGCGGGGGTCCTGGAGAGAAGCAGGGGGTTCGCAGTGCAGAGTGAGTGGGTCAGGCTGGGCGCTGAGTGAGGCTGGTGGGGTTGACACCATGTATGGTGCAGTGTGAGGAGTGGGCTTTCGGGAGGGGGGAGGGAATGTGTTTGTTTGGTTTTGGACATTCCATTTGGGTAAAACACCGCTGGAGAGGCCAAGGGACCCCGGCCGCCCTACCTGCAGCTGACGACAGCTGAGTTGGAGATGCCAACTTGGGAGTTCCTTGCAGGGGCTCCCTGGGTCCTCACGGTGACCTCAGGTGGCATGTCACCTGGGTCTCAGCGTCTCATTCTCCAGATGACCTTTGGGGGAAGGGTCACAAAAGTTATCTCAGGACTCAGATGTCACCGTGCCCTCCTGACCTCCCAGCCCACACACGCCCAAGGACCCATCACTGCCCACCAGCCACGCGTGCCCGAGCACAGTGGTCTGATGTCCGCCCTGGGCTGGGCTTTGGTCTGGCGACACGTGTCTTATTCCGGAGGAGCTGGTGGTCTTTCCGCCTTGGTTTCTGTCTCTGTCTCTGTGTGTCTCTGTCTCTCTTCCTCTCCGTCTCCCCCACCCCCCACCTCCCCGACACACACACACACACACACACACACAGTTGCACAGCCTCATGCACACACGCTCAGGTCCCCTCGGTGACACGGAGGCTGGGTAGACACACAGCACCGCTGAGAACATCAGAGACGACGGTGGCTGACATGTGACAGGAGAGAGGGCCGTTCCTGTGTCGGGTTCCCTTCCGGCCAGCGCGCTCGGCTCGGAAACCTTCAGCACAGTTTTCGATGAGCACCTGGGGTTTGGGGGCCGGCAGCCTGCGCCCCCAGCGTGAGCGCCCTTGGGCCCCTCGCTTCCACGTGGCTCATCCTGGTGCCCAAACGAACCAGAGAGCCAGGATCTCCTCTTTCTTCCCTGCACCCCCGCCCTGCTCTGCCCATGGGCACCAGGCTTCCTGCGGCCGGCAGGCAGGCTGGCTGGCTGTGGCCCCCTCTGGATGGCTCTGCCAGGGCAGGGGACCCGGAGACCCGGGCCTGAGTGCCCCTCGGGTCCTCAGTGGCACCAGGGGCAGTGGAGGGAGTAGGCCTGCCAGGGCAGCAGAGCGAGTGGCCAGTGGAGGGACAGGGGGACCGAGCTGAGCCTCACCTGCGTCCAGAACTCGGCCTTCTCCCACAGACCCCCCCGTGGCCGGGCCCGCCTCCCCTCCCGCACTCTCCCAAGCACCTGGGCGCCCCAGCCCTCCTGGATTTGGACTGACCTTGACCCCCCACCCCCACCCCTGCAAGGAAGCTGGATGTGAGCTCCGGGTGACCCGTGCCAGGGACGCCCCAGGTGGCTCTGAGAAGCCGGCGAGGTCCCGCTAGGCCTCGGTTTCCCTGTCTGTCAAATGTGGGTGATATTTTCCAGGGGCCAGGTTTGGAAATAACAGATGGCTACTCTGTAAGGTGTTTTCCTGAGGGTCTCATGCCCCCTAGGCCAGGGGAGTGGGCAATCCCTGCTGAGCTCACTCGGGGTGGCTGGTGCTCAGAGGCCCCGCGGGAGCGAGCACCTGGAATGTGAGAGAGACCGAGGCCAGCCTGGTCTCCCTGCGCTGAGCCACAGAGACCTGATAACAGGAGGCCGGAGCTGCCTGGGTGGCCAGTGGTACCCTGGACCAGACCTGCAAGGAGGGAGGACTCGGAGCCATGTGCCAGCCATGAATTAAAGTGATGTCCACCTTTGTTGCATGAGTTTTTAAAAAGAAATGCATATAAATTCAACTAAACAATTGGATCAGGAGAAAAAGTAGGTGTGAGCCAAGGGGGGTGACGGAGGGAGGGGGAAGGTGACGGTTCCTCTAAGCTGCATCTCCACCTGCCCATGTGGAAATCTCTCCCGCTGGTGGCTTTCTGGGACTTTTCCCTTCTCCAAAGGCTCACCTGGGTGGGGAGAGGGAGCCGGATTCACAGAGCATGAGGGCCTTTGGGGCTCGCAGTCATGGGCTGCCCTCACCCCTGACCTCTTCTCTGGGCACGCACAGTCCCCAGTGCCAGCCTGCCTGGCTCCACGCTGGTCACACCAGGGAGCAGGGGCCGCCTGGCACAGTCTGGTCCAAACAGCCCCTCTTCACAAGAACGTTGTGGGGACACCTGGGAGCTGGGTGGCTTGGCTCTGGGGCTCTGAGCTGCAAGTCACAGGGACGTGAACACCCAATATCAATGAGCAACTTGGAAAGAGCAAGAGAGAGAGAGAGAGACCTGGGGGGCGGAAAGGCTGAGGTGACGGAGGGGACAGGACCGTGGGCCTGCTGTCGAGGGAGGGGCCCACAGAGCTGGGCCGGAAGGTTCAGCCACCGCTCTCCAGGGGGGACAAAGCCCTGATTCAGAGCTTGTGCCAGTTCTCAAAGCGTACCACCCCCTCTCTTCCCCAAAGTGCTGCCGTCAGCTGCCACAAAGGTCACCGAATGGGAAGAGATGCCCACGGGCTCAGCACACCCCCGGGGCGGCCTTGCTCTCTGGCTGCTGTCCACGCTCAAGAGCTGTCTGGCCCAATATTCTCGGTCCCTCTGAAGACGTGACCCTAGACAGCCTCTCAAAGCACCCCAAGCCAAGAAACACAGTCCAGGAACCCAAAAAAGGAATTTCAAGACGCGTCTTTCTCAAATGTTAAGGAGTGGATGCTATAAAATACGATCTTTCCCCCTTCTCAGCAGCTTCTCCTGTGGCTGCCTCTTTTGGAAAATTTCCGCCGCACGCTGACCACAATTCTTGCCTAAGTGCCTCTCTTGCCCTCTTCCAGGTCGGGGAATGGTGGAGGAGAGAGAGGACCGAGCAGGTAGAGTGGGAACGTCAGGAGGAGTTCAGTCTATCCATCGCACAGCAGCCCCTCCCTCCTCCTCCCGTGGGCTCTCTTGGACAGGGTACTCCATCTGCCTCAGGACCTTTGCACGTGCCGTTCTCACTGCTTGAGTGCTACTGCTTCACATCTTTGCATGGCTTGCTGACAGTCCGTTGAGGCCTCTGCTCAAGTGTCCCCTCCTCAAGGAGGCCACCCCATCTAAACAAGCGCCCCCGTGTGACAAACACTACTGTTTGCCTCCATAAAGATCAGTCCTGTTTTCTATGTTTGAGTGACAATGTGCAGAGTCCCAAGGCTGTATGTGCTTAGTGTTGGCCAATGAGATGGAAGGGGAAAGACCGCTGGGGCTGCCGGGGGGGAGATGTTCCTCCACGATTAAAGGAGAGACTCTCCTTCCGTCTTGCTCTGGGCACCAGCACGTGAGGAGGTGATGGCTGGAGCTGTGGCAGGTGTCACGAGGAGGTGGCCAGCCCGAAGGGGAAAGCCAGCAGTTCTCTCGAAGAGTCAGAAGATCTGGCAAGACAGGACTTGCTTCCTACACGGCACCAAGCAATTGGGCCGAGTCCCGGCTGCCCCCTTCTACATGGATTATGTGCTGACCGATTTGCCATGGTCTCCACCTGTCCCTAATGCCTCCCCTCTGGCTCACTTCACTCATTCACATCCTTGCTGGCCACTGGGCAACTCCAATGGCAACGCAATAACTGTCCATCCCGGCAGGCCGCTGGCCTCCTGAGAAAGGGACTCGGGGGCTGAAACATCTCTGGGTTCTAGGACCCAGCCCCGTGCCAGGAACCACAAGAACCACATCTGCAGTGTCCAGCTTGCGTCTCTTCTGTCCAACACGGGCAGCCCCCAGCCTCACGAGCTCACTGGACATTCGAGAGAAATCGAGTATGACCGAGGAATTACATGTTTAATTTAATTTTAACCGATGAAATGTCAGTAGCCCTTGTGGCCAATGGCTGCCATCTTGTGCAGTGTAGCTGAGACCTGTGTCCCTCTCTCTGTGGCTTCCAGGGCATTTTCAGTTTTTGGACTTATTGGGTGGGTGAGGTGACCAATGACGCTGTGCCTCCTCCCCCGGGGGCTCCTCCTTGTCCCACCTGCCGCTGTCCCACACCCTCTGAGCAGCAGAAACACGGCTTAGCCCCCTCTTGTCTCCCGGGAGGTTGGTGGTGCAGACAGCAGCCCAGGAGGCAGAGCCCCTGCCACACTGGGGGTCACCTGCCAGCTGTTTGCCCCGAGCAGCTACCCCGGGGGGGGGGCGGGCAGGAAGAGGTCTGCAAAGAAGACCCTGTCGGTGTGGAGACTCGTTGAAGGTGTTTGCTGTCTTTGTAACAACCCAGGAGTTCCCAGAATGGGAGGTGGGGCCCAGGTGGATGAAATGAGGATACGAATTCTCTGTGACTCACTGACCACAGGCGGGATTCTGTCCCTTCCCCTCGGATCTGGGCTGGCCTTTACGATTCACTGTGCCGCGTCCGGGACTCCTCAGGCTGGGCCGGGAGAATCTCCCTGGGGACACTGTCCCTGCCTGTGAGCCCCGAGTCACCCTCTCCCCCCGGAGGCCGCCATGCTGGAGGTAACGTGCCGGGCCCAGGCCTACGGCCTAGTTAAAACTCAAGGCCGGAGCACGGGTGATTGAAGCCCACCTTCAGGTGACATCCCAGTGACGGCTGAGGACCCCAGGCAACCAGAGTTGTTGCCCAGCAGGGCGCCGTCTGCATTCCCGAAGCAAGAGAGAGATTTCAAGAAAAGGGGCGCCGTTTGAAGCCACTAAGCACTGGGGTTGTTTGGTATGCAATAACAGATAACCAGAACAGGGGACACATGAGGACCACCCCCCACACCTGCCACAACCCCTGCTCGAGATGCCCCAGAGACTCTGGGGCCAGTCGTCAGGCTGGTTCTGGGATGATATTCAGAAAAAGGTGACAACAGGCCCATGCAGAGTCCCGTAGCTGACGTGGCAGGAAAGGACAGTGACCGCAGGGGTCCTGGACGTTTCCTGCGGGG
Source organism: Saccopteryx leptura (assembly GCF_036850995.1). Taxonomy (NCBI): domain Eukaryota; kingdom Metazoa; phylum Chordata; class Mammalia; order Chiroptera; family Emballonuridae; genus Saccopteryx; species Saccopteryx leptura. Next base: position 194,368,985 of record NC_089508.1, on the reverse strand, counting down.
CCTGCTCTAGCCCTTCGGGGGCTGGACTGTGGGAGGAGCAGGGGAAGAGGGAGGGACTTCACCCGCGGCAGGGAGGAATCCAGGACTTTCCACAGTGGGGACAGCCTGCCAGGAAGTAGGAAAAGAGAGGCCCAAGACGCACACGCCAGGGTGAGAGAAGAGAGCAAAGCATGGAAGCGTGCGGCTAACGTGCTCGCTGTCCCGTGACAAAGGGGCAAGGAGACTCTCCGTCGCTGGTCTGTGCAGGGACGCTCTGGAAGGGCACGGTGACACTCACGCGTGGCTTCCCGTGTGCGTCGAGAGCCGGGGCCGGGGCCGGCATCGTCCGTGGACGGCCTTTTATTAGAGCGTGTGGCTTTTGAACTCTGTGAATTTCGTCTCTTAAGAACGGATGCAAAAGCCCAGATTGAGAACGAGGCTGAAGCCGCTCCACCTTCCGTGAAGCCTCACCGCCCTTGGGGGTCCCCAGTTCCTGCAGCTGGCCCGGGAGGTGGCCTGGCTGGCCTGGGTGGGCGGGTGGGTGGGGGAGGTGGAGCCACAGTGGGGGTGGGGGGCTCTGGAGGGGCGCTTCCCCGTTGCGGCTGCTGGTTTGGGTTCTTGGGGTTTGAAACGGAAACGACAAAGCCAGGGTTCAGCCCCGGTGGGCACGGCCCTCTCTCCTCTCGCCGGTTTCTCGAGTCCCAGGCCCTCAGGGCGCAGGGGCAAGGCTGTCGGAAGCTGTCGGGGGCCCCCGCCGAACATTCTGGGTAGGAAGAGGGGCCTGTCTCCCCCCACCGGGCAGCCCTGGCATGCCCGGTCGACCTTGGCGGCCCTGCCAAGTTCACATCTGGGAGGGGCAGCCACGCTGGGCTGTGGGGGGAGGGACACCAGACGCAGCGGCTTTTGAGGGCAGCGTGCTGGCATGATGCCAGGGCTCGAGGACCGTCCCCTGCGGGCATTCCACCCCCCTCCAATCCCCAACTGTGGCCTGGTTCGGGAGGAACCCAGGGCCTGCTCAGGCGGTCTGAAGCATGAGGAAACCCATATCCTCTCCGTTCGATCCTCCTGCGAGCTGGTCCCGCGCCAGCTGCCGCCCTGGCGCACCAACCACGTCCCCATTGCCCTGGACGGGCAGAGGCGAGGCCTGACAGCTGCCGCCGGGGCCCCAAATAGCACCTCTGACTTGGAAAGATCCAGCAGAGAGCCTGCAGCTGGCTGATGGGCCCGGCCTGGGTCGAGTCCCGGCTTATCAGCTGTTTGTGACTTCGGGTCAAGTTACTCAACCTCTCTGAGCCTCAGCTGTCTCCTGTATTAAATGGAAGAGAGTTCTGGGATCAGTAAGTAAAAGAATATTCACGCCCCGGCCGGAGAGCTCAGTTGGGTAGAGCATTGGCCCGAAGCACAGGAGTGGCCGGTTTGATTCCCAGTCAGGGCACCTACAGAAACAGCTCGTGTTCTGTTCTCTCTCTCTCTCTCTCTCTTTCTCCCCCTCCCCTTCCTCTCTTGCTGAAATCAATAAATTAAAAAAAATATATTTAAAAGAACATTCACAAAGTGCTTAGCACAGAGCAGGAAATTAAAAACAAACAAACAATAACAACCAGCTGTCAATATTCGTCTATCCTAAAAGCAACGAACAGTCCTTCATCTTCTGGGGGGGCCCAGAGACCCCTCAGGAACCTGAGGAAGCCAGGAGCTTCCCTGCAGAGACGCGCAGGTCGACAGACAGAGCAGGATTTCGGGGCTCTGAGCCGCAGGCTGGTGTCCTTGGAGGTAGACCAGCGTTCGTCTCTGGTGTTATCAGCCTGGTACAGGCTCCTGGCCGGAGGCTGGAGCTCGGGGTCCGGGCTCGCTGGGCGGGCAGCCTCCCCGAGCCCTGGGTGGGTTCCAGGGACAAACTCGACTCGCAGTCTCTGGTACGACCCCCCACCCCCACCCCGCGCTGCTTTTGCAGGGAGCCCCGTGCACTCTCTTCCCCATGCAGCTTCAGGGCTGCTGGGCTCTTGGCAGCTGACACAGCAGAGCCTGGCGCCCCAGCCAGCGGATGGTGTCAGGGGTCCCCTTTGAAATCCTCACAGGGACCGGTTCCCCGGGGTGCCCAACCCCAGCCTCCCGCAGACTTCATCAGCTCAGCCCGGGGAGCGACCCAGCACAGAGCCTCTCAGCACCCCTCATTCCTGACCTGCTCGCCTCCTCACCCCTTCTTATGAACAGATACACCACCCCCAGTCCTGCCTCGGGGGAGCCTGGTTAAAATTACTTGGGGAAAAAAAAACACACAACTCCACCACAAATTCTTTCCAGGTCACCCCTCCTTGTCCACCCTCCCAGCCCCCAAATTACATGCGAGCCTCGAGCCTGGCTTTATTCCGCAGGCAGACCTGAGACTCTGGATGGTAGATAAATACACACAAGTAAACGGCGGGCCTTGGGCTCTGGGCCCTCTGCCAGCCGCGTCTGTCCCCTCGGCTCCGAGGACTTGACGAGGACGCGCCGTGTCCGAGCAGCCAGTGCCGTTGCCTCCGCGCGGGGAAAATTTACGGTTCAACTTAAAGCTCTAACAGGGCGGAAGCA